>NW_022473990.1:0-324045 GCF_009819795.1 Aythya fuligula | reverse complement strand
GGGAGAAGTCCGGTCGAGGCCCTCTCACTCGGCAGTCAATACCCATAGGGGTTGCCTCTCTCGGTAGACCATACACACCGCAGTGGAGGGTCCTGCCCCGGTCTTGTCTTCTCCCTTTCCTCCCTTCAGGCTTGTCCTCTTGGTCTGGTACCCTTAATTGCAGAGCCTCGTTGCCAGAAAATTTCCCTTTTCCCTTCATTGTTGTAGTTGTTTCTCTGTCATGATCACGTATTTCTGACTTTCATAATTCTCTATCAAAGAATAGTCCAATGGCATTCCTTGGGAATACGGCATTCCATATGACATCTCGTAAGGTGAGATATCTGTTTCACTATGGGGCATAGTCCTTATGTTCAATAATGCCAATGGCAAACATCCGAGACAGTTGGGTTGCCATCATTAATTTAGCCAATTGTTGTTTAATCGTTTGATTCGTTCTCTCAACTCGTCATGAGCTTTGTGGATGCCATGGAGTATGGTATTCCCATTTAATGCCTAGGGCTGTGGTTAAGTCCCGTAACACCTTAGATGTGAAACGTGTCCCCTGGTCAGAGTCAAAACTCCCTACCAACCCAAACGTGGTGTTATATTTTCCAACAGAATTTTAGCTACCATAGCGGCAGTTGCCCTCGCCACAGGGTAGGCCACTATCCAGTGGGTTAGTTGATCCACTATCACCAACAAATATTTATATCGTCCTCTTTTTGGTAGCTCGGTGAAATCAACCTGTACTCTTGCGAATGGCCTGTATGTGATCCTCCGTCCCCCAGTAGGTTCTTGCCTCACACTTTTCTGATTTATTTTCGGACATGTTAGACACCCTTGAGTAATTTGCCGAGCAATCTCATATATCCCAACGCACCCCTAAAATTTTAAAAACGGATCGCTCCATGCTTGAATTCCCCAAAGGATTTGCAAGTGCATCCAAAATAGCAGCTCCTTTGCTTGACTCTTAGGCGTATCTCGGCCATCCGGTGGGATCCGCTTTTCTTCCTCCTTTTCCAAAGATTGTAATACTTTTCCAAAGTTTGTTCAAACAGCTTAGGAGACTCGGTAAACCCCTGTGGTAGTACTGTCCATCGTAACTGCTGTCTCCTTCGTCTTTCTGGGGCCTCCCATTCAGAAGCAAAATAATCCCTAGATTTTCTTCTAATGGACATGCCCCAAAGCATTCTTCAGGTCTGTTACACTACTCCAAATATGTTGTGGGGCCAAATAATTTAATAGTGCATAAGGATTTGCCACTACCGAGAATTTAGTCACTGTTCTTTGATTTACAGCTCTTAGATCTTGGACCTATCGGCATGTCCCATCAGCTTTCTTTACGGGTAATATAGGCGTATTATGGGGGAACGTACATGGTTCTAAAGTCCCTCCTTGGAATAGCCGAACTATGACTGGTTTTAATCCCTTCCTTCCTTCTAATGGCATGGGATACTGTTTTACAGGTTTCTGGAGTTCTGTTACTTCTACCATTAGGGGTTCCACTTCCAACTTTCCCAATTCCCCTTCCTTATACCATACTCGGGGATCTATATCACCCTCATCTTCTTCTGTTAATGTAAATAACCAGATTTCCCATTCTCCCCTATAAGCTTTAAGCCATTTTGATAATCAAATCCCTCCCCAATAGGTTATATTCTGCTTCTGGAACAAGCAAGAGATCATTAAGACCCACACAGGTCTCAGATTCCACATCAACGTTTTATAATACTGACACAGGGAAGGACTCCCCTTCTGCCCCTACCACAGACATTTGCTTTTGCCCCTTTTTGAGTCCCCTTGCCTGTATTCTGAATAGTCAATCTTTTGGCCCCTGTATCTACCCGAGCTCTAAACACCCCTTTCCTATTTCTAGAGGAAAGAGCCTATTTCGTCTTCGGTGTCAGGTAGCAAGGAGTAGGTGGTGGGCAGAATACGCCCCCTCTCCTGCTGCTGACCTTGATCTCTGCAGCGTTTTGCTTTCTTTCCTGGGAGAAAGTGACTGCTTGTCTAATTACTCAGTTCTTTCCTCTCTGTGATTCCCAGGTCCTTTCTTCTCTCCCATTGCTTGGTGTCTGAGCAAATTGCTCCTGCTCTGCTCTCCCAAAGTGGCCAGCAGTGAGAAGAGGAGGTAGGGAGGGCTGAGAGGGTGTCAAGATGAGAACATCCTTGCTCCATCTCTCAGAGCAGGGAAGCACCAGGACGAGGCAGGAGGGGGCACTGCCACGGCAGAAAGGGAGAAGCCAGCACAGAGGAAGAGCTTTTCCAGGAGAACTGAGGGGGGAGAAACAGAGCTCCTCCACCTGCTGCTCCTCGTCCTCCCCTGCCCCAAGAGGTGCTTGAGAGAGCCTTCCGCCACTGGGATGAGGATTTGGGGGAGTCGAGGCAAAATGAAGACAGGAGGCCTCAGGGGGAGCGTTAAGAAAGCCGCTGGTGCGCGTGGCGTGAGCCATCACCGAGCAGAGCGGTGCCGTGGGCTGGCAGCAGCCTGGAAATAGGCGAGGAAAAGATTTGTGCCCTCAACTCTGCCACTTCCCTCGGGGCTGATGAGGAAAAACCTGAAGTAGCCCAAGGGCTACTGCGTGAACGGTGTCCTGCTTAATTCGCTCAAAGGCTTCTCGTTGCTCGGGTTCCTGCTTGGAATTGTTCTGCTGGGTCACTTGGTAGAGAGGGCTACGAATCACACCACAATTTAGATCAGAGGTGAGGAGGAAATTCTTCCCTTGGGGGGTGGCGAGGCACTGGGACGTTTTTCACTCCCTCTCTGCCAGGGCAACGTCCTGGACCAGTTCTTCTGCCAGATCCCCCAGATCCTCGAGCTCTCTTGCTCCAACTCCTACCTCAGGGAGGTCAGGCTTCTTGTGCTCGGGGTCTCTCTTGCCTTCGGGTGCTTTGTTTTCATCCTGCTGTCCTACGTGCAGATTCTTCGGGGCCGTGCTGAGGATCCCCTCCGAGCAGGGCGGCACAAAGCCTTCTCCACGTGCCTCCCTCACCTGGCCGTGCTCTCCCTGTTCAGCAGCACGGCCATGGGCACCTACCTGAAGACCCCCTCCATCTCCTCGCCTCGGCTTTCTGGAACAAAACAATCTCCCCTTTTTACCTGCAGTGCCTGAAGACTGTTCTTTGAAACAGTACCAGCTGTTCTTTGAAGGCTGGTAACAAACACAGGCACAAGCAGCTTTTCCAGGAGCAAAGCGCTCTCCTACAGCACCTTGGGACCTGCTGGAGACCCAGGGATGCGTTTAGGGCTGACCACCAGGCTCTAATGGCAATGGAGCAGGTTTCTTTTCAGCTGTGCCCAGCCACAGGACGAGGGGCAATGGGCACCAAGTGAAGCCCAGGACGTTCTGGCTCAATGTGAGGGGGCACTTCTGCACTGGGAGGGTGGCAGAGCACTGGGACAGGCTGCCCAGAGGGGCTGTGGAGTCTCCTTGTCTGGACTGGGCGATCTTCAGAGCTCCCTTCCAGCCTCGGGCGATTCTGTGCCACGCAGAGGAAGGAAGAGCCCTGAAAGGGCAGCACCGCTCTGAAACTGGTCAGCTGTGGTGCAAGGGGCCTCGAGCGCAGGCCGGGATCTCACCCCCAAGGCACAGGATTGCTCTGTAAAACCCAGCAAGGCTTCCGCCAGCACAGGAGCCCCCTGCGCTTCACCTGCCTGTGCTCACAGCTGGCAATTACCTGCACTAACGAGGCCACCGGGACTCGCTCCCAGGGCTGGGCCTCATTAAGCCTTCAGTAACACTCAGAGCCGCTTCTCACTTCTCCGTGCAGCCTCCTCTCGGCACCAAAGACACCACGGGGATCAGTCCAGCGCAGAACGCCCGCCTCTGCCTCGTCCCTCCACAGAATTCTCTTGAAGTCCAGCTAATGAACACCACGAGAGCAAAGCTACGACGAGGGGAGAGAATTAACTCCGTGGCACTGAGTGAAGTAACTTACTGAATTAACTACGTGGCACCAGCCCAGGCTTCTCCTGCGTGCACTTTGCTCCGTTTCCGTCTGTTCCTCAGGGGAGCTTCAAGGCGGAGGAGGCTCCTGGGGCTCCAACTCTTGGTGCTGCGGTCGCACCAGTTCGCGCCCAGCAAGGTCCTGCAGAGAAAGCTCCGCTTGGAGACGCACAGGGTGTTTCAGGAAGGCGCCGTGGTTTCCCTCCGAAGCTCTGGGCAAGGAGAAGAGATTCCCCAAACTCAACATATTTCCAGCTCCAGAGAGCCTCAAGCACTATTGAATGCCCACTTTAAACTCCACCAGCAGCCAACACACAGCCAGTCACTGCCTAATGGCAGCCCAACCAAGCCACCCGTCAGCATGTGCACATGGAACGTGAAGACGCTCGGAAAGACCAAGATTCTAATTAAAGGTGTGTTAATGTGAAGAAAACAAAGAGAAATGGAGCAGATGCTGCACATTCCTCGTGGGTACTTATGTTTCTGTGTGATGGTGGTGGAGCTGAGTATCTGTGAGCAGAATCAGTGCGTAATTTGCACTAGTGGCGTCCCACAGGGCTCGGTGCTGGGGCCAGTCCTCTTTAATATCTTCATCGATGATCTGGACGAGGGCATCGAGTGCACCCTCGATGACACCAAGTTAGGTGCGTGTGTCGATCTGCTTGAGGGTAGGAAAGCTCTGCAGGAGGATCTGGATAGGCTGCACCGATGGGCTGAGGTCAACTGCATGAAGTTCACAAGGCCAAGTGCCGGGTCCTGCACCTGGGGCGCAATAACCCCAAGCAGAGCTACAGGCTGGGAGAGGAATGGTTGGAGAGCTGCCAGGCAGAGAAGGACCTGGGAGTGATGGTGGATAGTCGGCTGAATATGAGCCAGCAGTGTGCTCAGGTGGCCAAGAAGGCCAACGGCATCCTGGCTTGTATCAGGAACGGTGTGACCAGCAGGGCTAGGGAGGTGATCGTCCCCCTGTACTCAGCTCTGGTGAGGCCGCACCTCGAGAACTGTGTTCAGTTTTGGGCCCCTCGCTACAAGAAGGACATCGAGGTGCTTGAGCGAGTCCAGAGAAGGGCGAGGAAGCTGGTGAGGGGCCTGGAGAACAAGGCCTACGAGGAGCGGCTGAGGGAGCTGGGCTTGTTCAGCCTGGAGAAGAGGAGGCTCAGGGGCGACCTTATCGCTCTTTATAGGTACCTCAAGGGAGGCTGTAGCGAGGTGGGGGTTGGCCTGTTCTCCCACGTGCCTGGTGACAGGACGAGGGGGAATGGGCTTAAGTTGAGCCAGGGGAGTTTTAGGTTAGATGTTAGGAAGAACTTCTTTACTGAAAGGGTTGTGAGGCACTGGAACAGGCTGCCCAGGGAAGTGGTGGAGTCACCATCCCTGAAGTCTTCAAAAGATGTTTAGATGTAGAGCTTAGGGATATGGTTTAGTGGGGACTGTTAGCGTTAGGTCAGAGGTTGGACTCGATGATCTTGAGGTCTCTTCCAACCTAGAAATTCTGTGATTCTGTGATTTAGGTTGGAAAGGATTTTGGAATTTCCCAAATGGTGGCTTTTTCACGCATTTTCGCGTGAAATATGCATTTGGCATGGTACATGCTCATGGAGCGATTTGGAAAGAACGTGGATTGCTGACCGCTCAGGGAAAACAGATAAAACATGCTGAAGAATTTTTAAAATTGTTACAGGCAGTAAAACAACCAGAAAAGGTAGCTATCATGCATTGTCGGGGACACCAAAATTGCCGATTTTGAAATTGGAAATGGATTGGCAGATCAGGAGGCTAAGCGGGCAGCTGAAATAACTGAGGTGAAGGCATTGTCTTTGATACCAGATGGTAAAATCCAAGCTATATACATGAACCAAAAGCCAAATTATACCAAAGAAGACGTAAAATTAATTGAAGATTTGAAAGGTAAAATGAAACCAGATGGATGGGTATATGTAAAAGATAACCGCGTAATAATACCCTCTAATTTGACATGGCCCAGAGTTCTTACAGAACACAATAAAACACACTGGGGAGCTGACACATTGCATAAGAGCCTGAGTCAGACCTTAGTGGGACGAAATTTATATACAACGATAAAACAAGTAACTCAGCAATGTAGCATTTGTTTACACAATAACCCCAATACCAAGAAGAGAATAAAATTTGGAATAATCGGTAAAGGAAATTATCCGGGGCAACAGCGGCAAATTGATTTTTCAGAACCCCCTAGAAAAGGGGGGTATCGCTATTTACTGGTTCTGACTGACACGTTTTCAGGAAGGCCCGAAGCCTTTCCCTGTCGAACAAAGAAAGCAAGAGAAGTGGTTGAAGTCTTGGTAAATGAAATAATACCATGCTTTGTGTTGCAGGAAGCACGGCCGAAAGCACGACAGACACCAGTAGAGTCCGATCATGCTCCATTTTATTGCCCGAATAGCCTAACTTTTATAGTGAACTTAAGAGGGGCAGACAGTGATTCACACAAGATTATTGGTCAAAAGCACTCAGACAAACAACTACAAGAAAACAACCCCCTTGTGATTAGCAGTCACGTAGACCTTGTCCTTGAAGCCCCATGCTGGTAACAATATTTTTCTAAATTCCTCACTTGGGCGATGTGGGAACACTGTCATGGGAACTTCTCAGTTGCCCTGGTAGCTTGGTTTGCTCAGCTGCAGCAAGCATGGGATTTTTGCCGTTTCAAAAAATCCTTCAACAGCTTTGGGATTCCAGTAGCAATGTCTTCTGATAGAGGTTCACATTTTTGTGCACAAGTGGTACAACAGATAAGTAAGATTCTAAAGGTAGATTGGCAACTACATACTGTACTGGCTCTGGCTGGAATGGTAACTTTCCCTGCAGCAGCCCATACAGTGCCATACTCTGCACTTGTAGCTGGAACAGCAGTGTTATCACACCAGTGTTGTGTCTCCTGCTGAGCAGTGCTGGCACAGCATCGGGCCTCTCTCTAAACCCTCCTAGGGGGTGGGCAAAAAGGGAGAGGAGAAACATCACCAGGGCAGCTGACCTAAACCAACCAAAGGGATATTCCATACCAGGCGATGTCACACTCAGCAAGAAAAGGTGGAAACAGGCAGCAGAGCGGAGGGGTGGGCGCTCCTTGTGAAAACGTCGGTCCTCCTCCCGAACACCGGCTACGTGCGTTGAGGCCCTGCTTCAAGGACGCGCTCAAGCATCGCTCATTTGTGGGAAGTAGAGGTAAGTTCTGTCCTCTGCACTTCCACATAGCCTTCATTTGTTTTATTTGTTTGTTTTCCTTCCTTTATTTTTATTTCCCCTTTCCCCCTCCCTGTTCCCTTTCCCTTTACTTAAATTGTTTAGTTCGTAATAATCTTTATTTAATTATTATAATTATTTCCCTTTAATTAAAGCGTCCTTATCTCAACCCGCGAGTCGTTCTTTGCTTTATTTCTCCCCCTCCTCATCTAAAGAGGGGGAGTGAGAGAGCGGTTGTGGGGTTTAGCTGCCCAGCACGGTAAAACCACAACACATACTCCTTATAGACCACAGACAAGTGGACAGGTAGAAAAAACGAACCATTTAGTTAAACAACAAGTAGCTAAAATTGGACAAGAAGCTAATTTGACATGGCCTCAATCCCTCCTTTAGCATTACTTAGAATCAGAGTTAAACCTCGAATAAAAGAGAATTTGAGTCCCTTTGAAATCTTAGATGGAAGGCCGTATCAATTTCTATTTAGTGGAGAGGATCTAACGCAGTTGGGATCAGAATATTTATATGCTTATATAGCTGAACTTCAGAAACAATTAAGTACATCCATTTGTTTTAGGGAGCAGGGCTAGAGGGTTGGATCAAGCAAGCCACCCCTTTAAGCCTGGGGATTATGTCTATATAAAGACTTTTTCAGGACAACCCCTAGAGGAAAAATGGAATGGACCGTATCAAGCGTTGCTGACAACTCACACTGCTATCAAGATTAGAGAACAAGCCGCTTGGATCCACCATTCCCGAGTGAAGAAAGCTCCAGAAGCCCCCTGCAAAGTAATGCCAGGTGACGATGAACTGAAACTGAAACTTAGTCGAACAAAACGAGGACATGACGGTCGGGAGTATTTGGGAATAGTTGGCAGAAATGGTGTTGCTAGAGTTGTTTTGTTTCTATGGCTTATAGTTGTAATTGTGATTCAGGAAGGTGCCTCTATGGTAACAGAGAATGGTGAGTGGCCTTGGACCGCAGCTGTAACAACAGAGGAGAAGAGCATTAATGGAAAGTTAGCACTTATGGTCATCTGGTGAACAAATGGTAACCATTTCTATAAACCATCAGAATGGCGAAAATTAGGGGAAGAGTGGACACACCAAAGAAAACCACGGGGGCCGAAATTAAAATAGGGTGCCGAATGATTAATGGAACGACCCTCGAGAAAGTAACGGGGATTTTAGTCTGGTAAATTTTACCTATGATCCCATTGTTAACATGGCTACTGCCTTCGTGCTTACTATACGTAATGCCACAGTTTATGTTATCCCCCCGATCATTGATTAAACCGTGAGAAGACAGTGCTCTGTCCTTCGGAGCACAGAACATGGGCACGGATGGAGAATGGGAAACGGCAGCCTGGAAATCTAGAGTCATGTGTTAGCCGGGAACAACAAGGAGTTATTGGTGAAAGCAATACAATTGATGCTCAGGAGGTATGCCTTGACACGGAGCAAGGTGTTTGCCACTTTGAAATTCATCCAAATCCTAGTCAAAAGACTGTGCTTGTGTATATTGGTCAAGGCTGTGCGTGTTTAAGAACTGCTTGTGATTTTGTAGAAGTAGATAAGGAGAACAGAACTCTCCATAGCAAATCTCACGCTAACTTTTCTCTTTGTAACTGTCAGAACCGTTGGCTGTGACTTTCTCTATTTGGCACCAGGGGTATCCCACCAGCTGATCAAGTCTAACAACACAATGGATCGTAAGTTACTACAATTTTAAAAGGCATTCAGGAAAATGGAGAGAAGACTCTAATCACCGGCCATCATGAGACAAAGGAAGTAAGCAGAGTTTTGCAGAGAGTAAAACAAGACCCAAATCACAACTGATGGGATACACTCTTTGGATGGTCGCCAAAAATAGACGACATCTTGTGATCTGTCGACCCTCTCTTCTGTTGAAGCATCTTGTTAATTGAAACATCGCGCTGTCTGTCACCCTTCAGTTCTGCTGAAACTTGAGCTAACTTGAGCCAACTCGGCATTCCTGGAGCTAACTTGAGCCAAGTCGGCATTCCGGCGGCTTGGAAAACAACTGACTCAGCCCCCCCGGCTCCGCCCAAACACCCTCAGGGTCCCCCCCAAAGCCCACCAGCCTCCCCCGCAACACAAACCAGGGCCCCCCCTAAACACCTCAAGACTCATCCGCAACCCCCCCATGAGAAAATCCTCCAGAGCCCCTCTACCACTGCAAGGGCCCCTGACCAACATCCCCCGGCCACCCCGGCCCCCCCAACCCTTCACCAGAGCCTCCCCCCTCCCCAGACACCCATAACACCCCCCAGCACCCCCAAACTCCCTCCAGAAACCTGACAGGGCCCCCTCAGCTCCCCCCCACAATCCACCAGGAGCCCCCAAACCTCTCAAGCCCCCCCACAAGCCTCCCCAAACAACCCAAAGACCTCCTGCAGACCTCCCTCCACCAAAACACCCCACGTTCCCCCAGTCCCATATGTCCCAATGTCCCCCCATGTCGCCTCACTCCCATACGTCCCCTCCATGTCCCCCATATCCCCTCGAGCCCCCGCTGTCCCTACCACGTCTAGGCATCCCCAAATCCCACGTCCCACCCCAGCCCCACATCCCTCCCATGTGCCACCCATGTCCCCACGTGTCCCACGTCCCCCCAACCCACATCCCCTCCGTGTCCAAATGTCACCCCAGTCCCATACGTCCCAGTGTCCCCCATGGCTCCACGCATACTTTTTCTCTTGTGTCCCTTTTCCGCTATCCCTTTCTTGTAGGGTTAGGACTACATCATGCTTCCTAAGAGCTGCTTCCCTAGCTTCTCTATCCGCTAGGTTATTATTCCCTCTTATGTGGAAGCCAGTTCCCTTTTGATGTCCTCTGACATGTACCACAGCAATCTCCCTAGGCCCTCTCAACGCCTGCAATATTTGAGTAACTAAAGGTTGGTGAATCAGCCCTTTTCCCTGTGTGCCTATGAGTCCCCTTTCTTCCCAAATTTTCCCAGATGGGTGGACTATTCCACAAGCATATTTAGAGTCTGTATAAATAGTGCCACTTTTTCCTTTCAATACTTCTAGGGCTCGTAATAATGCATAAAGTTCACGTGCTTGAGCGGACCAGGCAGCGCTGAGTGGTCCCGATTCTATTAGGACCATATCTCCATTTATGATGGCATACCCTGATCTTCTTTTTCCATCTACTACTTTGGATGATCCATCAATAAATAATTTTCCCCCTGTTTCTAATTCTGCCTCCTCGAGATCGGGTCGGATTTGGGTTGGCAATTCAATCGCTTCCATGCAGTTATGTTGTAGTTCTGTTAGGGGTTCCCCATATAGAAATTGGGCAGGACTCTGTGCAGCAGTTACTTTTAGTTCTAAATCAGGGGAGTGGATCAGGATGGCCTCATACTTCAGCATCCTACTATCAGTTAACCATTTCTCAGCCTTTTGCTGGAGTACTCCCCTAACATTATGTGGAGTCTATATCTTCAGAGGTGCCCGAAAAGTGCCTTTTCTAGCTTCCTCAATCAGTAAGGCAGTAGCCACAATTGCCTGGAAGCACACTGGCCACCCCCTCCTCACAGGGTCTCATAGTTTGGAACAATATCCCACACGTTTCTTGATTCCTGCCCATTCTTGAGGTAGTACTCCATATGCAGTTTGGTTAGAAACATTTACAAATAAATAAAAGGGTCTTTCTAAATCTGGGAGGCTCAGCACTGGAGTTTCTATTAACGTTTTCTTGATCAACCTCAACTTTTCCTCATCTGCCTCATTCCACTTCATTTTTTTCTCCAGTCAATTTTTCATATAAAAACTTTGCCTTTTCACTAAACCCTTCAATCCAGGGCCTACAATATCCCAAGAGGCCCAGCAGTTGCCTCACTTCCTTCTTTGTTTTGGGTGATGACAGGGCTAAAATCCCAGATGCCCTGTCAGGATCCAATTTTTTCTTTCCTTGGCTAAGCCAATGTCCTAAGTACCCTATTTCCTTTTAGTGGTCCTCCGTGTCTCTTTTTCAGTCTCCCCACCTATTAATAGGTCATCCACATATTGCAACAATTTCACTTCCCCCTTTACCTCAAAAAGTTGAAACAATTTTTCTAAGGTTTGGCCAAATAAATTTGGCGATTCAGTAAATCCCTGAGGAAGTACAGTCCATCTAAGCTGTTGTCGCCTTCCTGTTTCGGGGTCTTCCCATTCAAAGGCAAAGTAATTCCGCGACCCTTCACTTAATGGGAAGGCCCAGAAAGCATCCTTCAAATCTATTACACTATACCATTTATGCTGAGGTGTTAGGTGGTTTACTAAAGTGTAGGGGTTAGCCACCACTGGAAATTTGGTTATGCTTCGCTGATTCACAGCCCTAAGATCCTGAACCAACCTATATGATCCATCAGCCTTTTTTACTGGCAAAATGGGGGTATTCTGTGGGGACATACACGGTTCCAGCATCCCCTTTTGGAGCAACCTGTCTATAACTGCTTTGAGTCTTTTCCCCTCCAATGGGATAGGATATTGCCTAATCCTTATTGGCTGTTGTGGATCCACTACTTCTACTACCAAGGGTTCCATATCTAATTTTCCTGAATCTCCCTCTTGATACCATACTTGTGGGTCTATTTCTCCCTCATCTTCTTGGGTTAGGGTATATAGCTGAATTTTTAGTTTCTCCCCCCGGCTCTTGATTTCCAACCCTAATCTTAATAGTAAGTCCCTTCCTAACAGATTGTGCTCAGCCTCAGGCATCAGCAATAGGTCACTGAGACATAGAATCAGAGAAGAAACTATTTCTATATTTTCCAATAGAGGAACCTTGAAGGGCTCACCTTTTGCTCCTACTACCATGGTATTCATTCCTCTTTCCTTCCTTAACCCCTTTTGGTAATTTTCTAATTGTTGATTTCTCCGCTCCAGTATCTACCAAAAAAATACACCTCTTCCCTCTGGGGACCTATTAATAATTTTATCAAGGGCTCACTCGATGTTCGGGTCCCAAAAGATATAGCCCCTGACACCCCTAGTCTTCCTTAAACATTTCTTCATCCTGTTTCTTTTTTTTTCCCCCTACTGTTCCTCTGAAGGTGCCCCTTTTTGCCACAATAGTAACAGATCGGGATTCTATCTTGCTGTCCTTTCCATTTAGCCATGGGTTCTCTTTCACCCTGGTTTTTTCCTGATCCTTTCCTGCTTTCCTGTCCACTTGGTTTTTGACATTCCCTTATTGCTGCCGTAAAAACATTTGCTTTTCCCTTCTGTTTTTCCCCATCTCTCCTCACATAGACCTTTTGTGCTTCCCTCAAGAATTCTTCTAATCCTTTTTCATGCCAATCATCAAGTTTCTCCAATTTCTTTCCGATGTCTTCCCAGGATTTTGCTACAAACTGGGTTCTCAACAGTGCCCCTCCTGCAGGGGAATCAGGATCTATCCCCGAGTACATCTGAAGGCTTTTTCTCAGCCTGTCTAACCCTTCAGTTGGAGATTCGTCTCTGCACTGACACTCATTAAAAGCTTTATTTATATTTTGTCCCCTTGGAACCGATTCCTTTATCCCTTGTAGCATTATGGTCCTAAGCTCCCTCATATTTTGCCTCCCCTGAGCAGCCTGATGATCCCACTTAGGGTTGGTATTTGGCCATTTCACATCCCCTGGAGGACCTCCCTGGTTTTGTCTTTCCCACAGTCTCATTCCTGCTTGCCTGATCATTCCTCTTTCTTCTCTAGTGAAGAGGATTCCTAACATGGACTGCATTTCTTCCCAGGTCTACGTGTTTGGACCTAGGAACTGGTCCAATCTTTCGGCAACTCCTAAAGGCTCATCTGAAAGGTTTCCCATTTCCTTCTTAAAATTTCTTACATCCGACGTCTTCAAAGGAACCACTACAACCCCTATTCCCCCCTGGTTCCCCCCAAGGGCTACCTCCCTCAAAGGGCAAAGGCCTCCTACATCATCAGTCCAGCCTCCCGTTTCACTTTCCTCCCTTTCTGTGGCCCGTATCTTACTTCTAGTCCTTTGTGCAGGAGGAGAGGGATAGAGAACAGGGGCCACGGGCAATCGACTTTCAAAACGTGGCAGTTCTGGTTGCCATGAACAGGGAGGGGGTATATTATCCAGAGGTTCCCATTCTTCCTTTCCCCTGTCGGTTCTTGTATTTAAAGCGAATATTTGTTTTGGGGGAAATGCGTTTGAGGCTCCTACCCATAGAGCCGCATCATCGCTTTCTTCTTGGTTAAAAGGCTCCTTGGAGTTAACATAGCCGTTTAATGCCTGACATACCCAATCCTCAAAGGATCCAAAAACTGGCCAAAAAACATGCGGCCTTAAAGGTTCCTTTGGCCATTTTATCACACAAAATTGAGCCATTTTCTCTTTATTTTTTCCTTTCCTCCATTCCCAAACATCCCAATATATTAACATTGTCCCTAATGGGCTCTCTGAGTCTCCCAGGTCAGAGAATCTACTTTCCCCCAGACCCATCCTGGAACCTTCAAGTAAGTTCTGAATCCCTGGAACCCTCTCAGAGGTTCCAAATCCCTGGAATCCTCTAAGAGGTTCCGAATCCCTGGAAGCTTCAAATAAGTTCCAAATCCCTGGAAACCTTAAAGAGGTTCTGAATCCCTAGCTGTGTTTGCGTAGAGGCGTCTTGCAAGTGGTTAACCCACCCACGAATTCCTGGACCGATCGCTTCGGTCCTTCACCGGCCGAGTCCCTCGCGGGAGATCAGAACCGTGCTTAGAAGACCTCCGCACTCACTTCAGAACTACGTTCCATCTCAGTCACACCCTTACACAGTCACACAGCCGAATCCCACCCAACCGAACGGTATACTCACAAATCCTCTTTGTTCGGGTCTTCGCGCGCAAGATTACGGGTCACTGATGGAGAGCTCTTTTTTTATTATTATTATTTTGTTACTTGCCTCTTATGTTCAAAATCTTGTTGAACTCTAGCGCCGCTATCGGCAAGGGCCACTAGATGGGGCACCTCCCTTTACCGGTCGCAGATCCAAAGTCCAAGATCACATCGGGGTCACCAATTTGTTATAAATGAAGTCTCAACTCTGAATTTAGTAGCATAAAAGAATATTTATAAAAGGCAAGTAAACAGCGCTGGGTGCACGGGGACTCTATGCTCTACCAACACGCACACGCACCCATCCAACTTCCCAAATCTATAGAGGACATTGCTGTTACATCTTTACAAGAAACCCCAGTATGCCTATACATACGGATATCCTATCCCCGCTTCATGTCAGAATTCTCTTTGTGGTGGTCCTTGTGGGTGAAAGGCTCACGGTTTCCCCATCACCATTAGCAACCTTTTGTTCCAGACTGCAGGAGCGGCTTCGACTGTCTCCTCTTCTTCTGCACATGCTCTGCCCACCACAAGGTTCCCGAAAGCAACAAAACGGGATTGCTTTTCCCACGTTCCGTTAACCCTTGAAATCACACTAATAATATTAGTATCATATAACATTCAACAATAAATGTTAACAGTTCTAACCAGCAACCCCCCCAGCAACTTCCATGCCTTAACAGTGGAGAAAACAAGCAACCCCAAACGGCAGGGCGTCGCCTCAATCACCCTTGTTTCCTCTAAACATTCCAAATCTCCCCCTTCTTTATTAACATCAACCATTTTTCTGACACGAATTACCACTCCATATATAACAAGAACAAGGGTGGAAATCAGGTCTGACAGGGCGAGGGCATGCTGCAGTCAGAAAAGATGGCAGAATCAAATGGCGTCCGCTTAAGCCCATCAAACCACACCTTCAGAATAAAACTAAGGAAAACTGGGAGTTTCTGTTCACAGGACAGGATCATCGGACGACCCCGTAATCCGTATACCCCAGTGACAAGACAAGCCCAACAAGGATGGTTTGAATCATGGTTTAACCATTCACCGTGGTTAACCCCCCTGATATCTGCCTTAGTAGGGCCGATCGCAATGATCCTAACACTGATCTTTGGACCTTGTATACTAAACACGCTTGTGTCCTCTGTTAAAAGCCAGCTAGAGAAAGTTAACATCATGTTGGCAGAACACCAGCAACTGCTCAGAGTGTATTTACTCAGTGTTATCCCCAGTTATCCCAAGTTACACCCCATTATGACCAGTTACCCCCTAGTTTTCTCCTGTTTATTGTGCCTTATGCTTTTTATTCAAGCTACGATGTCTACGTCCGAAGATTGTTGTAAAGCATAGAACTAAGACAGGAGCAGAGTTTTTTTGATTGTTATATTTAAGCTAATTTAGTTACACATAGGGAGGGGGGAAATGTAGGTAGGTAGGGTCTGGCAGCCCAAAGATATCGCGCTGTACGGAAAGCTAGAGCCCCTCCCTTCATAGGCAATAGCGTGTAGTTTATGATGGAAGCAGACGCAAGTGTCGTTGTGAACCCAAGCTATATAACACTGTGCAACTCAGCAATAAACGCCATTTGCCATCGACCACATTGGCGTCCGTGAGCTGATGGCCCGAGCGGCCTGCGGTTGGTCGCCGTGCCGTTCCTGAACCAGGTCGCCACTGCCAATGAAGGCAACAAAGGAGCCCAGCGACGCCTCTGCTACTGGGACCCTGACAGACCAGGGGGCCAGCTCTTGCAAACGCAAAATGCCAAAGCTCAAACCCAGGCTACCGACGCCATCACCCCATCCACGGTGACCCGAGCTTTGATTGCCCGGAGCTGCAAGAACATCGTCAGAGGGTTCAGATTCCAACCTCTTGGCTTGGAGCTCCTGGCCAGCCTCTCGGGGTGGCCAAGAGCTGCGGTCCTGCTGGCTCCCGCTGCCCTGGGCTCCTCCAGGACCTAGTGGAGGCCAGGCAGAGGACATTTGCCATCTTCATGCTCATCCCCTGCAGGTCCCCCAGCTGATGGACATGGTGGTGTCCCCGGTGTCAGCCGTGGCCTCCCTGACCTTCTCTGACTGTGTCACCATCTTCCCCGAGTGAGCATCTTTGCGGCTGTGGCCGCTACTCGGGCTCGGTAGCATTTGCCCTTGCACCCATGAGTGCCCAGCCAGGGAGGTGGATGGGAAGCAACGCCTGCTTCCCATCGAGGCCTGGGCTTCTTTGTCGCCCACTTCCCAGGATGGTCCTTAAGGACAGTGACTCTATGGCAACGTCAAAGTGTCTCCGTGAGATCGGGGGCAGTGGTGGTGCCCTGGGTCACGCCGATCTCTTCTGGAGGAAGCATCCAATTCCAAGGACCCCTCTGCTTCTGGGACAGTGACACACCAGGGGGCCAGCTCTTCCAATGGCGAAATGCCAAAGCTCAAACCCAGGCTCCCAGTGCCGTGCCCTGTAGGTATTAGAGCCAGCCTGCCCAAGGCACCCAGCGACCCCTTGACTTCTGCGACACAAAGGGGCCACGTCTGCTCATCTTCAACCACCAAAGCTCGTACACAGGCTCTTCACACCGTTGCCTATAGGTATGAGCGCCAGCCTGCCAAAGGAGCCCAGCGACCCCTCTACTTCTGGGACACAGACCGCCCAAGGGGCCAGCTGTGTACATCTTCAACCACAAAAGCTCCTACCCAGGCCCCATACACGCTGTTGCCTATAGGTATTAGAGCCAAACCACCCAAGGAGCCAGGCGATGCCTCTACTACTGGGACACCGACACACCAGGGGGCCAGATCTGTGCATCAGCTGCCAAAGCTCAAACCAAGGGAGGGAAACGGCGGGACCTGAAGCCATCCACGGGGTCTGCGTGTGGGCAAAGAGCCCCAAAAACCTGTAGCAGTTTTTGCTCAGAGTCTCACTCCCTTCACAGAAATCCATCTGACAGAGGACGGCGAGACAGTGGAGGAAAACACAACGATGTTTCCAGCTGAGGGACCTTCTCCACGGCCTCCATGGCCAGGAACCTCCCCTTGCTGGGACAAGAGCTGGGAAGCTGCCCCCAGAGCAACGTGGAGAAAACCTGCACATCCCTGGAGGGGAAAGGAGAGGATGCGACGGCAGCTGGGGAGAAAAAGACAGCACCATTTCCATCCTGCTGGACGCTTTCACAACAGAACCTGCAAGTTAAAATGATTTTTCCAAGTGCTTCTGCTTGTCAAGTAAAATTCTGTACAGCAATTGCGGCACTTCAGACTCACTTGGGTTTGAGGGGGATTCTATTGCTCAAGAATTTCAACTTTTGATGGGAGAGCAGAGTGGGAGCAATTCGCTCAGACACCAAGCGATGGGAGAGAAGAAAGGACGAAATAGGCTCTTTCCTCTAGGAAATAGGAAAGGGGTGTTTAGAGCTGGCTTACCTGAACCATGGCTGAAGGACCGGAGCCCAGTCTCTTGCTCTCCACGTGCTGCTGCCTCAGCACCACGGAGGAGATGGGCATCTGGTTTTGGGGGGGTGTGCGCGTGTCTACCTTCTGGGGACAACTTCCAGGCTGCAAAACATTTAAGAAGTACACCTAAGATTTCCCCTGGGGGGCAGAGGGCGCAAGATGGCTCCGTATCAAGTTCGCCAGCGCTGGGGCTGTGGCTCCAGTGCCAGAATGTGCTTGTGTATATTGGTCAAGGCTGTGCGTGTTTAAGAACTGCTTGTGATTTTGTAGAAGTAGATAAGGAGAACAGAACTCTCCGTAGCAAAACTCACGCTAACTTTTCTCTTTGTAACTGTCAGAACCGTTGGCTGTGACTTTCTCTATTTGGCACCAGGGGTATCCCACCAGCCGATCAAGTCTAACAACACAATGGATCGTAAGTTACTACAATTTTAAAAGGCATTCAGGAAAATGGAGAGAAGACTCTAATCACCGGCCATCATGAGACAAAGGAAGTAAGCAGAGTTTTGCAGAGAGTAAAACAAGACCCAAATCACAACTGATGGGATACACTCTGGATGGTCGCCAACTGCAACTGGGATTTTGAACACCTCGAGACACCCAAGTATTGTTTTATTCCTATTAGTTGGTGTAAGTTTAATACTGTCTTTTGTATTGCTTGTTCGGAATTGGAAGTTGTTACAACGCACGTCCATGTTAGCTTCCTCCACAAACGTGCATGGCAAGCTATGGGGAACATATCATAAAGACCGGGAAGACAAATTTTCGTACTAAGTAAAAGAATTTACTAGATTGTCCAGAAAAGGGGGGAATGCCGTTGTATAAACTCACTTTAGGATAGAGTAAATCTTGTGGTTATAATAATGAGGACAAAATTGACGACATCTTGTGATCTGTCGACCCTCTCTTCTGTTGAAGCATCTTGTTATTAGAAACATCGCGCTGTCTGTCGCCCTTCAGTTCTGCTGGAACTTGAGCTAACTTGAGCCAAGTCGGCATTCCTGTGGCTTGGAAAACAACTGACTCAGCCCCCCCGGCTCCGCCCAAACACCCTCAGGGTTCCCCCCAACACCTCAAGTCCCCATCCACAACACCCCCACAAGAAAATCCTCCAGAGCCCCGCCAAACACCCCCCGGCCACCCCATCCCCCAAAACCCTTCACCAGAGTCTCCACCCCCCCAGACACCCATAACACCCCCCTGCACCCCCAAACTCCCTCCAGAAACCTGACAGGGCCCCCTCAGCTCCCCCCCACAATCCACCAGGAGTCCCCAATCCTCTCAAGCCCCCCCGCAAGCCTCCCCAAACAACCCAAAGACCTCCTGCAGACCTCCCTCCACCAAAACACCCCACGTTCCCCCAGTCCCGTATGTCCCAATGTCCCCCCATGTCGCCTCACTCCCATACGTCCCCTCCATGTCCCCTCGAGCCCCCGCTGTCCCTACCACGTCTAGGCATCCCCAAATCCCATGTCCCACCCCAGCCCCAAGTCCCCCCCATGTCCCCATGTGTCCCACGTCCCCTCCGTGTCCAAATGTCCCCCCAGTCCCATATGTCCCAGTGTCCCCCATGGCTCCACGCCCTCCCCCCCCTCAGGTCCCACCAATCTCCCTCCACCTACGATTCCACTTCTGAGGCTGCTCTGATGTCTCTAATTCTAGGATTCTGGGATTTCTCCTATTCTGCCATTTCTGCCATTCCGCGATTCTGTTCCTATGATTCCAATTTCTCCAAATTCTCCAATTTTAGGACTCGATTGCGCGACTCCTCCGATTCCTCCGACTCTTTGATGTCCTCCCCCCAGCACAGAGGGGCCTGGGCAGGCAGCAGCCTGTTGGTGCCGCCGTCACCGCGGGCAGCAGCCAGCACTGCCCGTGTCACCACGATGTCACCGCGACACGGCCATCGACAAGAGGCTGCGCGATGGGTCCTGCGCCAGCGGTACCGAGATGTTCGGGCAGGAGGAGCTCCCAGGTGGCTGATGCCAGCAAGGAGCAAGCTGCTCGCACCAGGTGGACCACGTTAGACTGCTGGGAGAACAGTGCTATGGAGCACGTCTCTGCGATATGAGGCGTCACTGACCAAGGTGCGAGCACCCCCAGCACTACAGGAGCGCGGCTGAGCCCCGTCTGGGGCTTTCTGTGGGGAGGACCTGGCTCTGTGGTCAACTCGGGGGGTCTCCGTTTGGGGACGGAGATGTGACGGCTCTTTTCCTCTGCCACCAAAACACGGGGGTGGGGGTGCTGGAAGGCTGGCAGCCACCAGAAGCAGCATGTGACCTGATTTTCCTTGCCTTCCAGAGCGATCTTCTATCTGGGATGCTGTGTCAGCCTACATCCGGGAGCACCTCCAGCTGCGCCAGGTGGGTTGGCACCTACGTCGCCCTTGTTCCCCACCCCAAAAGCAGGAAACTCACCCCAAAAGGCCCCACCAAGAGACCAATAGGTATCGCACAAGTGCGGTGTTGCTTCTGGTAGGTTGGTGTGGTATCTCAGGGCTCACCCCAGTTGCTGGGAGCCCCTGGGTCCCCTCAGCCTGGCTCCCAACAGCGGGAAGTGCACAGCAGGGCCCGAAGCACCGTTCCTGGATGAGACCACCTCCGGCTGATCCTTAACCTTCGGCCCTTCCGTTCTCTGCCACTTGCAGGGCGTCCGAATTCCCACTCTTGTCTGCTTTGCCGTTGTTTCTAAACGGGTCGAGGTTGGGAACAAGTCCCTTACGGTGCAGTGGCCCACGTTCCGCCTGGCCAGGAGCCTCATCGTTGCCCACAGCCTCACAGCCGACAAGGAGTACCTGCCAGGTAAGAGGGTGCAGGAATCCCTTGCTGCATGGATCTCAGGTGCTTCTCAGAAGCAAAGCACTGCCTGCACGGAGCAGGTCCCAAACTGAAGCCTTTCTGGGTGACGACTGCCATGAGCAGCACTAGGGAACACGCGGGGAAGGGCCGCTGGTGACCGACTCCATCCCTCTCGTGTCGTTTTCCAGGCCATAAGGAGCTGGAGCCCCTCCATCTCCCTGAGGTGGCTGCAGCTGCCTCCGTGTCCTGGAAGAAGGTGGAGAGCTGCATCCAAGGCACCACGTCCCTCATCTCTCGCAGCCTGGGGAAGGGGGACAACATCGCCCTTGTCCTGAAGGACATGGGGGTGCTCTGCATCGAAGGCACGAGGGTAGAAATCAAGTTCTATCGTGACTTCTTGGAGAGCCTGTCAGAGCAGGGGAGCCTTCAGAAGGCTCTTTTCAAGGTGAGGGTTTTGTTTTCCCCACGGCCTGGGCAGCCTCACACACGGGCAGCAGCAATGCTTGCCCTTGGCCCAGCAAGACCTCTTGGCTTGGAGCTCTTGGCCAGCCTCTTGGGGTGGCCAAGAGCTGCGGTCCTGCTGGCTCCCGCTGCCCTGGGCTCCTTCAGGACCTAGTGGAGGCCAGGCAGAGGACATTTGCCATCTCCTTGCTCCTCCCCTGCAGGTTCCCCAGCTGACGGACATGGTGGTGTCCCGGGTGTCAGCTGTGGCCTCCCTGACCTTCTCTGGCCATGCAATCATCTTCCCCAAGTGAGTATGTTTGTGGCTGTGGCCGCTGCTCGGGCTCGGTAGTGTTTGCTCTTTGCCAAATGTGTCCGTGAGCAGGTGAGCGTGGGGAGTGGTGGTGCCCTGAGTCACGCCGATCTCTTCTTTTGCCAGCTATATAATGGACAAAGCGCCCCAGCTATCACCCGGGGAGCGTCTCAAGGCCCGCAGGGATGACAGGCAGGAGAAGGAACGGGCTGTGTTGTCGTCTTCCAGCCAAGGTGAGAGATACAAAGCGGCTGCTGGCTCCTCTTGTGCCACAGCTTCATGCCAGCTCAGCACAGCCTCTTGTCTCCGGGCCTCCAAAATGGAGCCCTGGTATGTGACGTGCCCAAGGTGCCTGTCCCTGGGTGCTGCAGGAGGTTGGGGATCCAAAACACCCCTAAATTGGCTGTACCCAGCTCCTCTCTGCCAGAACTTGGCCCCCAAACCACGTCACGGCCTAAGATTGAGCCGGCTGAGGCTGGTGCCAAGGAGGGCCGAGGCCCCTGCAGATGGAGGCTGGGAGGGGAGCACAGAGGCCCCTGGGACAGCGCAGGAGGAGGCCTCAGCACCCGGCGTGTCCCGGCTACACCAGAGTCATGGAAATTTGCTTCTGACATCTCTCCTTCCCGATTCCAGAGAAACGGCCTGAACTGCCACCCTTCCTGTCGTGCAGGTGGAGGAATTCTTTTGGCTCTGTCCTTTCGGCAGGCTGCCGCTGATGCCCAAGCTGCCTCCTGCCATAAAGGAGCTTTTGCACAACCAGCTGCAGACAGGAACTGCGCCCAAAACAGAGCCCAGGAGGAAATGGAAACAAGAGCCCAAAACAGCAACCGGTGCAAGACCAGGGCCGGGCAAAGGCTGAAAGATGTGGAAAATGTCAGGAGAGCAAGGGCCAAAAAGCAGCAAAAGCCCCTCCTGAAGTCAGGAAGCTATCCAGCCTGGAAGCCCTGCCAGAGACGGAGCGAGTGAAGCGCCCCGAATCTCAGAAAGCCCCAGGCCCGCTAGAAACACCCATCGTGCCCATGCTGTCCCTGCCGAGCTCGGAGGGCAGCATGCCTCAGGAGCCCAGCGACGACACCGCTACTACTGGGACACAGACGGACCAGGGAGCCAGCTCTTCAAAACTGCAAATGCCAAAGCTCAAACCCAGGCTCCCGACGCCGTGCGCTGTACGTGTGAGTGCCAGCCTGCCCAAAGAGCCCAGCGACCCCTCTGTTTCTGGGACACAGATACACCAGGGGGCCAGCTCTGCGCAACTTCAAGAAGCAAAGCTCCTGCCCAGGCTCTCAACGCCGCTGCCCGTAGGTAAGAGAGCCAGCCTGCCCAAGGAGCCCAGCGATGCCTCTCCCACTGGGACAGACATGCACCAGGAGGCCAGCTCTGCTCAACATCAACCACCGAAGCTCCTCTTCAGGCCCTGCACGCCATTGCCAAAGGCAAAAAAGAGCCAGTCCGCCCAAGAAGCAGAAAATGCCAAAGTTCAAACCTTTGTCCTTGGAGCTGTGCCCTTATCCTATCAGAGCCAGACCACCCGGATGTAGGCTGACACTGCATCCTCAGCCACCAGAGCTCAAACCCAGGCTCCCGCCGCCGCCACCCAGTCCAAGGTGACCCGAGCTTTGATTGCTCGGAGCTGCAAGAACGCCGTCAGAGGTGGCAAAACAGGTGAGTGATCCACATCCCTGTTCCTTTGGGGGCTCAAGCCTTGGAGGCAAGTAGTTCTGGGGACAGTGGGGCCTCTCCAACGAGATCTCAGTTTGGAGCCGGGGGTTGGCTCGATCCAAGAGGAACCTTGGGCTCCTCCATGGCTAGCCTCAAGTCCCTCAAGCTCCCTTCTGTTGCCACAGAGACACAGCAGAGACACGTTATTTGGCAGCATTTAGAAGGCCTAAGGAAGCAGGAGGCTGCTCTTGGCCCGAGAGGAGAGTGTGTGTTTGCAGCTGGGTGCTGGTTTCCAGGCCGGGTGGGAAGAGAGGGGCTTTGTGGGTGGGCCTGGCAGAGCTGAACCCTGCTGCTGGCCGGGTCTGGGGATGGGGGGAGCAGAGGGAGGGAAACGGCGGGACCTGAAGCCATCCGCGGGGCCCGCGTGTGGGCAAAGAGCCCCAAGAACCTGTAGCAGTTTTTGCTCAGTCTCACTCCCTTCACAGAAATCCATCTGACAGCGGACGGCGAGACAGTGGAGGAAAACACAACGATGTTTCCAGCTGAGGGACCTTCTCCACGGCCTCCATGGCCAGGAACCTCCCCTTGCTGGGACAAGAGCTGGGAAGCTGCCCCCAGAGCAACGTGGAGAAAACCTGCACATCCCTGGAGGGGAAAGGAGAGGATGCGACGGCAGCTGGGGAGAAAAAGACAGCACCATTTCCATCCTGCTGGACGCTTTCACAACAGAACCTGCAAGTTAAAATGATTTTTCCAAGTGCTTCTGCTTGTCAAGTAAAATTCTGTACAGCAATTGCGGCACTTCAGACTCACTTGGGTTTGAGGGGGATTCTATTGCTCAAGAATTTCGACTTCTGATGGCTAGCCTTGTTTGGGTAAAGGCTCATCGGTGGCTTTTGATGGCAAACTGCAGGCTTTGATGGTCAGCTTAGTCCAAGTACTGAATGCTTCTGCCCCTGAGCCCCGCATCTGAAACTCGCAGCAAAGAATCAGCTACCGTTTGCTGCTAACACTCTAACCTTACTTAGCTTTCCGTCTTCCCTTGACATTTCTCTCTGTATTTTTTCCCCGGACCTGCTCTTATTTCTTTTTGCTCTGTTTCTTGACTGTGTTTTCGCAGCCCTCTGCACCCTTTCTGTTGAGTGCTTTTTCCTCATCAGCCCCGAGGGAAGTGGCAGAGTTGAGGGCACAAATCTTTTCCTCGCCTATTTCCAGGCTGCTGCCAGCCCACAGCACTGCTCTGCTCGGGGGTCGCTCACGCCACACGCGCCAGCGGCTTTCTTAACGCTCCCCCTGAGGCCTCCTGTCTTCATTTTGCCTCGACTCCCCCCAAATCCTCATCCCAGTGGCGGAAGGCTCTCTCAAGCACCTCTTGGGGCAGGGGAGGACGAGGAGCAGCAGGTGGAGGAGCTCTGTTTCTCCCCCCTCAGTTCTCCTGGAAAAGCTCTTCCTCTGTGCTGGCTTCTCCCCTTCTGCCGTGGCAGTGCCCCCTCCTGCCTCGTCCTGGTGCTTCCCTGCTCTGAGAGATGGAGCAAGGATGTTCTCATCTTGACACCCTCTCAGCCCTCCCTCCCTCCTCTTCTCACTGCTGGCCACTTTGGGAGAGCAGAGCGGGAGCAATTTGCTCAGACACCAAGTGACGGGAGAGAAGAAAGGACAAAATAGGCTCTTTCCTCCAGGAAATAGGAAAGGGGTGTTTAGAGCTGGCTTACCTGAACCATGGCTGAAGGACCGGAGCCCAGTCTCTTGCTCTCCACGTGCTGCTGCCTTAGCACCACGGAGGAGATGGGCATCTCCTTTTGGGGGGTGTGCGCGTGTCTACCTTCTGGGGACAACTTCCAGGCTGCAAAACATTTAAGAAGTCAACCTAAGATTTCCCCTGGGGGGAAGAGGGCGCAAAACGGCTCCGTATCAAGTTCGCCAGCGCTGGGGCCGTGGCTCCAGTGCCAGAATGGTTCCTTCTATGAGCTCACCCGTCACGTTTCGTTCTTAACTGTCCCAGTCCCTACTGTCCCTCAACCCTAACTGCTAACCCAAAGGCCAAACTCAAAATAACCCCAAATCCAAAAAACATGCCAAAACCCAAACCATGAACCTTAACCTCCAACAGGAAGCCCTACCCATAATCTCAACCAAAAACCCAATCCTACACCTTCTAACCCCTCCCCTAAGGATACCTGCCATCCCTCAATGCCAAAACAGAACTCAAGCCTTTCACCCTAACACTTAACCCCATGCATAAACCCCAAACTTAACCCGTATTCTTGCACTCCAACTCTAAATCCCGAAGAAATAATCACAAACCATAATCCCCAACCCAGAACTTTGCCCCTCAACCCCTTTCCCAAACCACTACCCCTAGCACTAACCTCTACCCTAACCCTAAACCCGAACCCAGGGACCTGCAGGCTGGGAGGTGTCCGGGAGCACAGCTGAGGTGGGACCAGCGCCTGGTGACGCTGGCGACGCTGTCACCCTGCCTGGCCACAGCACAGCTGTGTCACCCACCCCAACGGCTCCAGCGACCACAGCTTCCCCCAGCACCTCCCAGTTGGGTGACCCCAAACTGCTGACACACGAGGGCAGTGCAGCCCTCGAGGGACCCAGGTGGGCTGGGACACCACGCACAGGGACCTCAGGACACTCACCGGTGGTCTGGGGCAGGAACGGGCCCAGAACTGGGGGCAGACACCACGTCCTGCCACCACCACCCAGGGGTCCTGCTGTCCCCAGGGACCCCCAGGACCCAGAGAAGCTCCCCACTGCCCCCAGGGAGCCCATCAGCAGCACTGAGGGCACACCCAGCCACGTGCTGGGCTTTCGGAAAGTTTTTCCCTCAAAATCACACAACACAGCACAAACCTCTCACCTGCTGCAGTTCTTCAACATCACTTTTTAACCCCAGCGTCACTGCGCCAACCCAGCCGCAAAGACACCGACGCCACCAGCAGCATGTGGAAACCTCCCCCACCCCCCTATCCCTTGTAGGGAAAATGGTTGCACATCCTGAACAGTTCTCTACGTATTCCTACTGCCAAGCAAAGCCCTGTTCAGTGGAGGCAAAATGGGTCAAGAAAGGGCTTTTCCACTTGTGGGAACTGAAGTGTTTTTGCAGAGTTACATTGTTTAGAAGGAGGGAATGTGGTACTGAGATATGCTTACAGTGATAAGAAAGTTTAGCAGGCGACCTTGTAAAATGCAGACAATCAGACTCCTTAGGACAATTAGGTGAAAATCACGGTGTCAAGTCAGGTAAGTGAAGAAGCATGACCACTTCAAGCAGTAAAAATGTCAAAAGAAATTTGAAATTTAACAGGCCAGCGACTGAAGGCCATGCATTGTTTGTGAAGCATTAGATAGATTGTGAATCTGGATTACCCCCTCAGTGGGGAAACAGGGGAGGGTCCTGCCATCAAAAGGTATATAAACTGTGTTTTGGAACTAGTAGGTGCGCTCTCTCCTGCTTGTGGGGCGTCCGCCATTGCAATCGCGAATAAATTGCTACTTCACTGAGATCCTCGCCTGAGCCTAAGTTATTGGCTACGGAGTGTTTCTCACACACTCATTGCTGACTCGGAAAAGCTCCAGAAGAGTTGGTGCTGGGTATGGACACGGAGGGCTGGAGATGGCAGAGACAGGTTTTGGTTTCTGTTTTCCTCCCCCACAATCACAACTTTTGGCTCCCCAAGGCTGGGGCTGCCCTGCACGGGCATGGGGAGGAGCAGCTGTGGCAGCCGGCAAACGCAGCCACAAATTACCCAGGACAAGCAAAAGCAAAGAAAACCACCCCAAGCAGAACGTGACCTCCTTTCTCACCCGCTCCCTCTCTGCCTTTCTCGGCTTTTCACTCACCAAAACGACAAATGGGGCTTAGCCACGCACCACAGCCTGCGGCTCACGACCAAACCCAGCACATTCGGGTTGTCAGAGCTTTCCAATTCCCCAAACGCTGGCTTCTGCACGCATTTTAGCGGCCCCCCCTCAGCCAGAGACCACCCCCGCCGTTATTTCTGGGGGAGGGCAACTGTAAAGGGAATACAAATGCAAACCAGCGGCACCTCTCCGGCCTCAAAATGGCGGCCGCGCGTCTGGGGAAAGCCTCCGTGAGGGGACGCCTCTGCTCACAGCGCTGCCCCCTGGGCCCCACAACCAAAGCAAAGAAGAACACCGGCAGAAAAAGGCCAAAAACGGGGTGAAAACGGGTTACTGGGCCGGCCGGGGAGGCTGCAGCAGGGCTGCGACGCCTGGACGAGGCGGCGGCGGCTCTTCAGCGCCTCAGCCGCGGCCCGTGAGCGCCGCCATTTGGGAGAGGAGGGAAAGCGGCGGAGGGGGCGATGGGCGGGAAAACCCTCGCCCCTGATTGGCTGGTGATGGCTGGAGGCGGGAAGTGGCAGCCACTCAGGAAGCGGGGCGGGCAGCAGCCGCACCTTGATTGGCTGAGAGCTGCCGCCTCAGCGAGGGCGGGAAGCCTGAGGCGCCTCCGGAGCCTGGGGACCCCCAAAAAGGTACCCCCAAAAACCCCCAGGGGCCCCCCCAACAATTCAGGCCCCCACCCAAAACCCCTCAGGGCTCCCCCCAAACACCCCCTGGCCACCCAACCATCTTCCAGAGCGCCCCTAAACACCCCAGGACCTCCCCAACTCCTCCTAGGCCCCCTTCAGGCCCCCGCACAAAACACCCAGCCCCCCCCAACCTCTCCGTGTCCCCAAAGCATCCCCAGGACCCTCTCGAATCCCCTCATGGCTCCTCCAACCCCCCCAAGAGCCCCTTCGGGCCCCCCAAATGCCTCCAGGACCCCTCCAACCCCCCCCCCAGGACTCCCCTGAACCCCCAGGGCCCTCCCAGATTCCCCCAAATCACCCAGCCCCCCCTGAAACCCCTGAGAGACCCCCAGACATCTTCAGCACCCCTCCCAAAGCGCCTCCAAACCCCCCAAGGGCCCCTAGACTGCCCCCCAAAAGCCTCCAGGACCTCCCCCCAACCATCCCCAAGAGCCCCCCTCCCCCCAAGGGTCCCCAGACCTCCGCCCCGACACCTCACGACTCTCCCACGCTCCGTCAACAACATGGCTGCCCCCCCTTGGGAAAAGCCCCTTTATTGCCCCCAACCGCGGCCCCGCCCCTGCCTGGAAGCGCTGCGATTGGTGGGGAGAGGGAGAAGGGGCGGGGCTTGTGCTTGGAGCGCTGAGCCACGCCCCTCTCCAGCGGAGGGGGGAGAGCCCCGCGGCAGGGGGCGTGGCCCAGCCCCAGAGGAGGGGCGGGGCTCATGCAGGATCAGACCAATCAGGTGAGAGGGGGGCGTGGGTTGACGTGGCAAGGGCTTGGGAGCGGGGGGCCGGAGGGGTGGTTGCTGTGAGCAGGATCTGGAAGCTGCCCCGTGGTTGGGAAGGGCCCCGCTGGTTTGCAGAGCTGAGCCACTAAGCGATGTTGTTTTGCGCCTCTGTGAGAGCAGGTTTAAGACAGGGGAAAAAACGCTGCGCCACACAGCAGCTGCGAGAGTGAGAGGAGCGAGGAAGAGCCTTGCAGGCGCCAAGGGCAGTGAAGAGGGAGGGGGAGGGGGAGGGGGAGAGGTGCTCCAGGCATGGAGCAGAAGTCCCCTGCGGCCTGTGGGGAGGCCCGTGGTGAAGCAGGCTGTCCCCCTGCAGCCCGTGGTGGAGCAGGGTTCCACGCTGCAGCCCGTGGAGGAGCCCACGGTGGAGCAGGTGGCCCTGCACCGACGGAGGCTGCGGCCTGTGGCAGAGCCCTGCCCGAGCAGATTCCGGGCCGGAGCTGTAGCCCGTGGAGAGGAGCCCACGCAGGAGCAGGTGAGCTGGCAGGAGCTGCTGCCCGTGGGGGAGCCAGGTTGGAGCAGTCTGCTCCTGAGGGATGGAGCCCGTGGTACAGACCCCTATCTGGAGCGGTTCTGGAAGAGCTGCTGCCTGTGGGAAGCCCACGCCGGATGAGTTCATCAAGGACTGCATCCCGTGGGTGGTGTTTCCACCCCCTCCCACGATACACAGCCAGCACACAATACTTCTGGAGTCCGTTTCAGTGTCAGTTTCAGGTCCTCAGGTCCTGGCGCTACTTCCCACTTATCCTCGTGGACTGGTCCTTTCACGCGGCTGGCATGAGTCCACCCCTTCTCCGCTGTCGGGACGGCCGTTTCTGTGGTAGGGGCCTTCCCATCGTGGTGTTAAAGACGTCTCTTTCCAAGTCTTAATTAAAACCTTGTCCCCGGGTTTTATCTTGTGAATTGCTGTGTCTAACGGAGGGCGTTGCGCTACCAAACCTTTTGCCCGGAGCTCTATCCGTTGGTTCATGAGTTGTATTAAATAAGGTCTTAACTGGGCATCCTGTAATTGGGGGTGATCAAGTGGCAATTCCAAGCCATAGGGCATACCATATAGCATTTCAAAAGGAGAAATTCCTACCTCAGTCCTGGGCTGTGTCCGTATGCTTAACGGTGCAAGAGGTAAACATTTTACCCAAGAAGCTTTTGTTTCCAGCATTAGTTTAGTTAGTTGTTTTTTAATGTCGCCATTCATTCGCTCTACCTTTCCAGCACTTTGGGGATGCCACGGAGTGTGGTATTCCCAGCTTGTTCCTAGAGCTTTCATAGTCTCTCGAGACGCTTTGGAGACAAAATGAGGGCCTGTCGTGGTTTAACCCGACCGGCAGCTAAACACCACGCAGCCGTTCGCTCACCCTCCCCCCTCCCTCTCTGGGACGGGGGAGAGAAATGGAAAGTGAAGCCCGTGAGTTGAGATAAAGACAGTTTAATAAGACAGGAAAAAAAAATAACAAAATAATAATAACAATAATAATAATGATGATACAATGGTGATAATACGAAAGTAATAATAGTATGTACAAACAAGTGATGCACAATGCAATTGCTCACCACCCGCTGACCGATGCCCAGCCTAACCCCGAGCCGTCCGGCCCCCTCCCCCCGGCTAGCCACCCCTATATATTGTTTAGCATGACGTCAGATGGTATGGAATACCCCTTTGGCTAGTTTGGGTCACCTGTCCTGGGTCTGTCCCCTCCCAGCTCTTACTGCACCCCCCAGCCTGCCCGTTGGCAGGACAGAGCAAAGGCTGAGATGTCCTTGGCTTAGTATAAGCACTGCTCTGCAACAATTAAAGCATCGGGGTGTTATCAGCACTCTTCTCATTCTAAGCCAAAACACAGCATTCCACCAGCTACTAGGAAGAAAATTAATTCTGTGCTAACTGAAACCAGGACATCTATCCACCCCTTATTCCATACCATTTATGTCATGCTCAGGTTACACTCTTTTCCATACATTCTAATTAGTCACCTATAGTAATCATGGTAGTGATAACATACAGTATAATATACTATTTAACATGGTGCAATTCAGTTCATGGGCTATTCTCACCCAGTATTAAATCTCCTTGAGGTACACACCGGACCTCTCCGTTCTTTTGCATCACCCACCAAGTATATCCAGGTCCCTGAGCGAAAACAATTCCACGAATAGGTTTGCCTTTTCCTGAGGCAGGAGTAGCCCAGACTGTTTTACCCAGCATATTTTTTACATGCACTACAGGAACTTTATCCCCATCTACAGTACGTAACAGGTTTGATTGGGCAGGTCCAGCTCGGTTGGTAGATCCCCTAGTATTGACTAACCAGGTGGCCTTTGCCAAATGCGTATCCCAGTTTTTGAACGTCCCAGCGCCCATTGCTTTCAAGGTAGTCTTTAACAGGCCATTGTATCGTTCAACTTTCCCGGAGGCTGGTGCATGATAGGGGATGTGATACACCCATTCAATACCATGTTCTTTGGCCCAAGTGTCTATAAGGTTGTTTCGGAAGTGAGTCCCATTGTCTGATTCTATTCTTTCTGGGGTGCCATGTCGCCATAGGACTTGCTTTTCAAGGCCCAGGATGGTGTTCCGGGCGGTAGCATGAGGCACAGGATATGTTTCCAGCCATCCGGTGGTTGCTTCCACCATTGTAAGTACGTGGCGCTTGCCATTGCGAGTTTGAGGGAGTGTGATGTAATCAATCTGCCAGGCCTCTCCATATTTATATTTCAGCCATCGTCCTCCATACCAAAGAGGCTTTGACCGTTTGGCTTGCTTGATTGCAGCACATGTTTCACAGTCATGAATAACCTGTGCTATAGCGTCCATGGTCAAGTCCACCCCTCGATCACGAGCCCATCTGTATGTTGCATCTCTACCTTGATGGCCTGAGGTGTCATGGGCCCATCGGGCTATAAATAATTCACCTTTATGCTGCCAATCCAGGTCCACCTGAGCTACTTCAATCTTAGCAGCCTGATCCACCTGCTGGTTGTTTTGATGTTCTTCAGTAGCCCGATTCTTGGGCACATGAGCATCTACGTGGCGTACTTTCACAGCCAGGTTCTCTACCCGAGCAGCAATATCTTGCCACAATGCAGCAGCCCAGATAGGTTTGCCCCTACGCTGCCAGTTGTTTTGCTTCCATTGCTGTAACCATCCCCACAGGGCATTTGCTACCATCCATGAATCGGTGTAGAGATAGAGAACTGGCCATTTTTCTCGTTCAGCAATGTCTAAAGCCAGCTGAATGGCTTTCACTTCTGCAAACTGACTCGATTCACCTTCTCCCTCAGCAGCTTCTGCAACTCGTCGCGTAGGACTCCATACAGCAGCCTTCCATCTCCGATGCTTCCCCACAATACGACAGGACCCATCAGTGAACAGGGCATATTTCTTTTCATTCTCTGGCAACTGGTTGTACAGTGGGGCTTCTTCAGCACGACCCACCTCCTCCTCTGATGATATCCCAAAGTATTTGCCTTCTGGCCAGTCCATGATCACTTCCAATATTCCTGGGCGACTGGGGTTTCCTATTCGAGCCCGCTGAGTAATCAGTGCAACCCACTTGCTCCATGTAGCATCAGTTGCATGATGCGTAGAGGGGACCCTTCCCTTGAACATCCAGCCTAGTACCGGTAATCGGGGTGCTAGGAGGAGCTGCGCTTCAGTACCGACCACCTCCGAAGCAGATCGAACTCCTTCATATGCTGCCAATATCTCCTTTTCAGTTGGAGTATAGCGGGCCTCAGATCCTCTGTATCCCCGACTCCAAAACCCCAGAGGCCGACCTCGAGTTTCCCCAGGTTCTTTCTGCCAGAGGCTCCAGGTGGGGCCGTTCTCCCCGGCTGCAGTATAGAGCACATTCTTTACATCTGGTCCTGTTCGAACTGGCCCAAGGGCTACTGCATGGACTATTTCCTGCTTGATTTGTTCAAAGGCTTGTCGTTGTTCAGGGCCCCATTCAAACTCATTCTTTTTACGAGTTACTCGGTAGAGTGGGTTTACAATCAGACTGTAATTTGGGATGTGCATTCTCCAAAACCCCACAACACCTAGGAAAGTCTGTGTTTCTTTTTTGTTAGTTGGTGGAGACATAGCTGTTATTTTGTTGATCACATCCATTGGGATTTGACGACGTCCATCTTGCCATTTTATTCCTAAAAACTGGATCTCCCGTGCAGGTCCTTTGACTTTATTTTGTTTTATGGCAAAACCGGCTTTCAGAAGGATTTGGACTATTTTCTTCCCTTTCTCGAAAACTTCCTCTGCTGTGTCACCCCACACAATAATGTCATCGATGTACTGCAGGTGTTCAGGAGCTTCCCCCTGCTCTAGTGCAGACTGGATCAGCCCATGGCAAATGGTAGGGCTGTGTTTCCACCCCTGGGGCAGCCTATTCCAAGTATATTGGACTCCCCTCCAAGTGAAGGCAAATTGTGGCCTGCACTCTGCTGCTAGAGGGATGGAGAAAAATGCATTAGCGATATCAATTGTGGCGTACCACTTGGCTGCCTTCGATTCAAGTTCATACTGAAGTTCCAGCATGTCCGGCACTGCAGCACTCAGTGGTGGCGTGACTTCGTTCAGGCCGCGATAGTCCACTGTTAGTCTCCACTCGCCATTAGACTTTCGCACTGGCCATATGGGACTATTGAAAGGTGAATGAGTCTTGCTGATCACTCCTTGGCTCTCCAATTGACGAATTAGCTTATGGATGGGAATCAGGGAGTCTCGGTTGGTGCGATATTGCCGCCGGTGCACAGTTGTGGTAGCAATTGGCACTTGCTGTTCTTCGACCCTCAGCAACCCCACAACAGAGGGGTCCTCTGAGAGACCAGGCAAGGTAGATAATTGTTTAATGCCCTCTGTCTCTAAGGCAGCAATACCAAAAGCCCACCGGAACCCTTTTGGGTCCTTGCAGTATCCTCTTCTAAGATAGTCTATGCCAAGGATACATGGAGCATCCGGACCAGTCACAATGCGGTGCTTTTCCCACTCATTCCCAGTCAGACTCACTTCAGCCTCCAATACAGTCAACTGCTGAGATCCCCCTGTCACTCCACAAATATAGATGGGCTCTGGTCCTTTATAGCTCGATGGCATTATAGTACATTGTGCACCGGTGTCTACTAAAGCCTTATACTTCTGTGCGCGTGATGTGCCAGGCCATCGAATCCACACAGTCCAATAAACTCGATTGTCCCTTTCCTCCCCCTGGCTGGAGGCAGGGCCCCCCTAATCCTGGTCAGAATCTTCCTCGTTTCTGTGTTTGAAGGACTGTCTGCTGGAAGTTGGAGCAGCAAACTTTTCGGAGAATCCCTTTTTCCTGATTGTTTTCTTTTGCAACTCACGTACCCGTGCCTCTAGGGTCGCGGTAGATTTTCCATCCCACTTTCTCATGTCCTCTCCATGGTCTCGTAAGTAAAACCACAGGGTGGCACGGGGTGAGTACCCACCATATCGTCTTCCTTGTGTGGGTGAACGCCTACCCCTGACAGCTGAGACACTGCTTTGTACAGGTGCGAAGGAGAATAATCTCTCTTCAAGTTGGTGAACCTTTTCAGAAAGTTTCTCCCAAGTGTTCTCCTTTGGTCGGTGGGCACTGGTTGGTTCAGGTGGGGAGGACAATAGATTCTCTTCAAGTTGGTGAACCTTTTCAGAAAGTTTCTCCACAGCTGAGACGCAGGCCTGTAAGGAAGAGGAGAGACTTTCTTCGTACTGCCGGAGTTGTTTAGCCGCTTCACCCACTGTGGGTTCCTCATCCTCTTTCCAGGCCATTATTGCCAATGAGCTGGCATATGATGATGGTGCACTCCGTACAAACTTCCGCCACATGGGTCGTGTACACTTGACTTCATCTGGATCTGTGGATGTTTGTTTGAGGTCTGGATCCTCATAAATCACTTCCCGTACGGCTAATTCCCTCAGGTACTGGATTCCCTTCTCCATAGTGGTCCACTTGCCTGGTAGACATAAAATATCTTCCTTGAAGGGATACCTTTCCCTCACAGCTGAGAGGAGACGCCTCCAGAGGCTGGTGGGTCGTGCTCCATCTGCAATTGCTTTGTCAATGCCGGCGTCTCGAGCAAGGGATCCCAGCCGCTTGGCTTCCCTGCCGTCTAATTCCACACAATTGGCTCCAGAGTCCCAGCACCGGAGCAGCCAGGTGACAAGCTGCTCACCTATACAGCGACCAAAATCTTTTCGCACATCTCGTAGCTCGCGCTCGTTTAGGCTTCGGGTAGTTACTGTTGCTCTTTCGGCATCCTCATCTTCCTCCTCCTGAATCCTTGACGGCCCAGCGTCGTCATCATCTTCGTCATCTCTATACTTAGTTTTGGCAGAAGCCTTACCTGGATTGGCAGAAGACTCTCTGCGTTCTAAACGACTTGAATTTCTATACCATATTTTCACCTTCTCTACAGGGGCAGCTTGCACTGCTACTGCTCGTTTCTCTGACTTTGTTACAGGGTCTGCCACAGGGGTTGGAATGCCCTCTGCAGGGTCAACTTGCACTGCTACAGCTCGTTTCTCTGACACGGCCACAGGAGCTGGAGCGGCTACAGGAGCTGGAGCAGTTGCAGGAACCGGAGCTGTAGCGGCTACAGAAGCTGGAGTTGGAGCTGGAGCAGTTGCAGGAGCTGGGACTGGAGCAGCAGTAGGAGCTGGAGCTGGAGCGGCTTCAGGAGCTGGAGCTGGAGCGGCTTCAGGAGCTGGGACTGGAGCAGTTGCAGGAACTGGGACTGGAGTAGCGGCCGGAGCTGGAACTGGAGCGACTGCAGGAACTGGGACTGGAGCAGCTGCAGGAGCTGGAGCTGGAGCAGCTTCAGGAGCTGGGACTGGAGCAGTTGCAGGAGCTGGAGCTGGAGCGGCTGCAGGAGCTGGGACTGGAGCGGCTGCAGGAGCTGGGACTGGAGCGGCTGCAGGAGCTGGGACTGGAGCGGCTGCAGGAGCTGGGACTGGAGCGGCTGCAGGAGCTGGGACTGGAGCGGCTGCAGGAGCTGGAGCTGGAGCAGCTTCAGGAGCTGGGACTGGAGCAGTTGCAGGAGCTGGAGCTGGAGCGGCTGCAGGAGCTGGGACTGGAGCGGCTGCAGAATCCACCGTAGGGGTCACAGTGGCCGTTGGATCTGTCACAGGGTTTGGAGTGGCCGCAGGGTCTGTCACTAAGTTGACAGCAGTATCAATGGCAGCTCGATAGGCATGAGCCAGGCCCCAGCACGTTACAATGATTTGTGTTACTTTGGAACTGCCAGAATCATTACACCTTTTTTTCAAGCATTCTGCCAGTTTTTGAGGATTTTGCCATTGTTCAGGGGTGAATTTCCAACACACTGGGGGTGCCAACTGCTCTAGATGCCTGCCCATATCCACCCATACTCCCTGCCACCCACAACTATACTGCCTCCGGGCAGATCTCCGGATGAGCTTCATAAGTAGTTGTTTAACTTTAAGCAGAATCTGAAGTGCATTCATGAGGCAGAACAACAAGACTATGGTATTCTGAGTATTCCAGAAATATTCAATATCTTGGAGAGCTATTGTGACAAGCTCAGGGGATAAGAGGGTGGTGAAGGAGGAAGGCAGAGTGACCCAGGAGGATACAGGGGTGGTGAAGGAGAAAGGGAGAGTAAGCAAGTAAGGAAAAATATCCTCCCCTTTCCCCTCCACAGATTGACTCTCTAATGGAGAAAAACAATAGGTATAATTGCTAATAGTTCCCAAGATGCTGTTTCCAAAGTACAGAGTCCACGATGTTACTGAGTATAAATACCAAGTTAGAGTCATGACCAGATATCTTATCGTCTCATAAGCCATTGCTATAACACTTAGTACCATAATGGTCTGAAACCAGGGCCCGGAGAGGAGAAACAACACTACAGAGAGCAAATACGGAAAATAATGTACTATAATACTCAATTTGGAAAACAGGCGCAGCAGAGTTGTGATTAAAGCAATCAGCATCATGACAAGTGACTATTAAGCAGGTCTAATCCTTACACCAATTTTAGTTTAACACACTCTGATCAGATCTGCCGTTATCTCAACCTTTCGGGCCCCACGTTGGGCGCCAAAAAGACTGTCGTGGTTTAACCCGACCGGCAGCTAAACACCACGCAGCCGTTCGCTCACCCTCCCCCCTCCCTCTCTGGGACGGGGGAGAGAAATGGAAAGTGAAGCCCGTGAGTTGAGATAAAGACAGTTTAATAAGACAGGAAAAAAAAATAACAAAATAATAATAACAATAATAATAATGATGATACAATGGTGATAATACGAAAGTAATAATAGTATGTACAAACAAGTGATGCACAATGCAATTGCTCACCACCCGCTGACCGATGCCCAGCCTAACCCCGAGCCGTCCGGCCCCCTCCCCCCGGCTAGCCACCCCTATATATTGTTTAGCATGACGTCAGATGGTATGGAATACCCCTTTGGCTAGTTTGGGTCACCTGTCCTGGGTCTGTCCCCTCCCAGCTCTTACTGCACCCCCCAGCCTGCCCGTTGGCAGGACAGAGCAAAGGCTGAGATGTCCTTGGCTTAGTATAAGCACTGCTCTGCAACAATTAAAGCATCGGGGTGTTATCAGCACTCTTCTCATTCTAAGCCAAAACACAGCATTCCACCAGCTACTAGGAAGAAAATTAATTCTGTGCTAACTGAAACCAGGACAGGGCCTCGGTCAGAGTCAATTGTTTCTACAATTCCATATCTAGGAATAATATTCTCAAGTAGTATTTTTCCCACGGTTTGAGCCGTGGCCCTTGCCGTCGGAAAAGCTTCAACAAAATGTGTAAGATGATCTACAATCACGAATAGGTATTTGAACCTCCCTGTTTTTGGGAGGTCTGTAAAGTCCAGTTGAATTTTAGCAAATGGTCGGTGAGCCAATTCCCGACCTCCCGATACTTTTTCTCTCAAGTGTTGGGCGTTTACCTTTCTGCAAGTTAAACAATCATTTACAATTCGTTTTGCTATATTATACATTCCAAGACACATATACTTTATTGCAAATTGATCCACCAATGCTTGAGTTCCCCAGTGGGTGTTTTTGTGAAACCTTTGTAATAGCCTCAGAGCTGCGGATTTTGAAAGCATTTCCCGTCCGTCGGGTAGCACCCATTTGCCTTCATCTGTTTCTTTTATTCCCATTTGAATCATTTTGCTCTTTTCTTGTAATGTGAAGCTAAGCAGAGTATAAATTGGCCTATGATGGGAACAATGTGACTATTTCTTCCCGTCCTCCCATTCGTAATCATAGCATGGAAATTTCCTTAAATCATTCCTGCAGTCTGAGCAGTCTTCCCTTGTTTTTAGAATTCGCACGGTCATTAGTGCCGCTCTTTTAGCCTCCTGGTGTGCCAAATGATTCCCTGTGATCTGAGGGGTGAGGCCCCGCTGGTGTCCTTTAACGTGTACTACAGCAATGTCTTTAGGTCCTCTGATAGCCTGTAAGACTTGGGTAATCGGTTCTTGGTGTACTAATCCCTTTCCCTGTGAATTGATGAGCCCTCGCTCTTCCCATATTTTACCAAATGTATGTACTACCCCGCATGCGTCTTTTGAATCTGTATATATTGTGCCACTTTTGCCCTTTGACAGTCTTAAGGCCCGTAGTACAGCATAGAATTCGCAAGCCTGGGCAGACCAACTTGGACTTAAAGGTCCGGATTCAATTATTTCAAAAGTTTTCCCATTCCCTAATGCGTACCCCGATTTGCGCTTCCGTCCCGCTATTCGTGAAGAACCATCTCCATATATCTGTTCCCCTATACGTAACTCTTCTTCCTCCAAATCAGGTCTCAGTTTTGTTTGCTCTTCTGTATTTTGGAGGCAATCATGTTCTAAGGGCTCGTTCGGTTCCCCATAAAGAAACTGAGCAGGGTTTTGTAGGGAAGTTGTTGTTAATGTTAGTTTTGGGGAGGAAATTAAAATTCCTTCATATTTTAGTAAGCTGGCATCTGTGAACCATTTTTCTGCTTTTTGCTGTAGTACTCCCCGGATATTGTGTGGGGATATCACCTTGATCTCTCCTCCGAAGGTAATTTTCTGTGCTGCTTCTCCTAATAAAGCAGCTGCTACTACTACCTGTAAACAACTTGGCCAGCCCCGACTAACCGGGTCCAGCCATTTAGATAGATAAGCCACAGGCTTTTTACTCCCTGCCCATTCTAGGGCTAATACTCCATCTGCAGTGCCCTCAGTGCTGTTAACAAATAAGAAAAACGGTCTCCTCAAATCCGAAAGACTCAACGCTGGAGGGCGTGCTAATTCTTCTTTCAATTTTTCTAATTGTTTTTCGTCTTCTTTGGTCCATTTTAGCAACCCATCCTTAGTCAATTTCTTAGAAAGAAATGTAACTTTGCCGCTGTAATCTTCACTCCATTGTCTACAATAGCCAGTCAACCCTAATAGTTGTCGTATGTCGCGTTTAGGGGTGTAGCTGATTAACCGTTACGGGCCCGGTCGTATTCCGCGTACTGAACCGGTCGGACATTCACCAAAAACGCATTAACCGTCTGGGGGTCTGCTTGGATTCAGAACACTGAACTATCACGGATAACCACCCTTACCCTCGTTGCACTTAATGAGAGCTATGACAATGCAATCAAGTATGGTTTATTACAGCAACAGATAATCAGGTTCTTTTGGATTGCCAGCGGTAGTGACAAAAACAAGCTAGCGTGCATGAAATACACAGGTGTTACAGGCGTTACAGGTGCACGGCCTAGAAATAAACGCGTTAAAAAGATCAAAGACTCTAGAGAGACTTATAAGCAAGTATTCAGATCTCACCCAAAGGCGTCCCAATGGGGGGGGGGGGGGGAAGAGAGGCTCAGCCCGTCGACTGATCCCAGGAGTCAGGAGGTCCTAAGGATGTTGTATTTCCTCGGGATGGTATCTCCCCTGACGGTGGTATCTTCCCTGACATCCCCTCTCTCTTGGGCCAATTTATCTTATTTTCTATCCTTTAGGTGGAGCTTGAGTGGCTCTAGTCAAGCATCTCTTAGTTATGATTGGTGTAAAGTTCTCCCGTCTCCGTTTAAAGTAATAGGCTCCGAGAAATTCAGGGCGCATGCTCGGTGAGGGGTGGTCGCACCTTGGAGGCGGGTAGCTTTTGGGATGGAGGTGTGTTTTGGTATTATAATGATCTAGGGTACAGCATTTGTCAAAACATGACATGTCTTTGTCTCAGGGTGGCAAAAAGTGCCTGCCCTGAAAGCCTCTTCAGTGCTGTACCTTTTCCTTAAAAATGTGAATGTTAGTTTTATTCTCCTAGTTACTTCAGGCAATTACACCACAGTCGTACCTGCCTCTTAGTTCATGGGGTCATTAAAGCCAATATCCCACTGATTCTGTCTGGGTCTGATTTCTTAGTTCCCTCACTTAGTCGGTGGCCCAAGTATTTTACCTCTTGTTCTACAAACTGCAGCTTCGATTTCGAGACTTTCAGTCCCTGCAGGCTAAGAAAGTTCAACGGCTGTATGCTGGCCTGCCTAACAGTATCTTCGTCTCTCCCTGCTAATAACAAATCACCTACATGCTGTACTAATGTTACTCCTGGTGGCTTATCGTAGCTTTGTAAAATTTGCTCCGGGGCTTGTCCAAATAAATTAGGTGATTCAGTGAATCCTTGAGGAAGGACAGTCCACCGTAATTGTTGCTTTCGGTGGGTATCTGGGTCTTCCCATTCAAAGGCAAAATAATCCCTACTACCTTCCTCCAGAGGACATGCCCAAAATGCATCCTTTAAATCCACTCCGCTATACCACTGATCATCTGGGTGCAATTGACCTAATAGGGTATGGGGATTTGCCACAACAGGAAATCTGGTCACGGTTCTCTTATTGATTTCTCTTAGATCATGTACCAATCTATATTTGCCATCTTTCTTTTTCACTGGTACTACTGGAGTATTAAACGGGGACATACAAGGTTCTAGCAACCCTTGTTGTAACAACCTTTGAGTTTCAGGCTTTAACCGTTGTCTGCCTTCCTCAGACAGGGGGTATTGTTTAATTCTCGTTGGTGCACCCGGGTTGGTTATAGTTACCTTAAAAGGCTTAATATCTAATCTTCCTACACTTCCTGGAGTGTACCAGATTTTATAATACAAAAGACAATGAACAAACATTTATTGTGTATTACAATCCCTCCTTTTTCTTTTGGTCCCTCTTTTTGTTCACTGAATCTCTGCAATGCCTGGCTGCTAAGAACCAGTGTTTCCTCGATTCCTTCGTTGGTACTTATTGGTTCATATTTGGCACGCATGAGCATTAGATGTGCCGCTTCTAAACGACCTTTTACAATCGCAATCAGTTTATTAAAAATACATGGCCCGAAAGTTAGCGCTACTATTAATTACAATAAGGGTCCTGCTATAGTTGATAGTAAAGTAGTAAGCCAAGGTGAATAATTAAACCAAGATTCATACCAGTTCTGTCGGTCTTCATATTCCCGTTTTCTCCTCTCCAATCCTTCCCTGAGCTTGGCCATGGTATCCCTTACCACTCCAGTATGAATCACAGAATCACAGAATTGCTAGGTTGGAAGAGACCTCAAGATCATCGAGTCCAACCTCTGACCTAACACTAACAGTCCCCACTAAACCATATCCCTAAGCTCTACATCTAAACGTCTTTTAAAGACTTCCAGGGATGGTGACTCCACCACTTCCCTGGGCAGCCTGTTCCAATGTCTGACAAACCTAATGGTCAGCATACATGCAACATTCTTCTTTCAGGGTTACACACGACCCGCCCTGTTGTAGAAATACCAAATCTAATCCTCTACGATTTTGTAGCGCTACCTCTGAGAGTGACCTAACAGATTTTTCCAGGGCTGAGATAGATTGTTCAATCCGGGCCAGGTCCTCGTCCACAGCAATGCGTAAAGAGGTGAACTCTTGATTTTGCTTGACTAATGAAGCAACTCCAGTACTGACCCCTGCTCCTCCCAAGATTCTTAAAGTGGCCAGAGTTAAAGCTGTAAACGATTCCCTTTTTTCCAAATGATAATTTGCTGCCGTGTGCTGAGTATACATATAATCCTCAGAATGGTATAAAATCCTTGGTATAATTATTACCTGTATACAGAAATCATGAGACGCATTAAAGAGTTGTAGCGATAGACAAGGAGTTACACCTACTGACGAGCAAACCCACCCAGCGTTGTTAGCCGGGATTAACCATTCAGCTGATTGTTTCCCATTCTCCGTGATGTTCCATAGGTGGCGCTTCCCCCCAGGAACCGTGCCCGCACACCTACCACCTCCAGTGACTTGTGTTAGTGTTACTCCTGTATCTCTTCCCCAATTGCATTGTAGAGGGTTGCTCTCGTTTGTGCGGGTGGGCTCCCCAAAGTCCCCTATAGCATCATAATATGGGGGCCTTATACTAAAACATAACCAGCAATGTTCTGTCCTATTTGGGTTTATTTTGTTTAATAGTTGGTAGCTGGCATTCATGATTCCCCATATATTATTCTCAGCTATGTTATCATTTTTGGCTTTGTCTGAGCTTGTAAGGCTACTGAGGGTTGGCACTGTAGCATTTTCTGCAGGCTGGATTCTCTGAACACTTCTTGATAATACCTCATTTGGTCCTACTGCCTGGGGTTTATCAGCAGCCTCCTTCTTTATTAGTACAAGCCCTCTGCTGTCGGGCCCATTTTCATAATGTCTTCCACATTTATTGTGTATTCCAGGTGGGACCCCACAACACAGGGGACGAGAGTGACCGAGAAGGAGCGGCAGAGAAGAAGTGCGGTAGAGTGACCATAACCCCCATTCCCCTGCGCCGCTCGGGGGGAGGAGGTGGAAGAGGGTGGATGGGGGGGGAAGGTGCTTTTGGTTTCTTTCCTTTGTTTTGATTCAAAGATGGAAGCCGAAATTCCTTGAAGTGGTATATTCTTTATTGCAGCGCTGGATGCACGGGGGATCTCTCCAGCTATCGTGCATACCCAAAGCGGAAAGCAGTCTTGAATTTCTACAATCAATCTATCAATATTCTACAAGCGCCTCTACGTATTCATTCCCTATCCCCGCCTGCCCTGGCTTCTCATGCTAATTAGCCTTTTGGCACCTTGCGCCTGCGTCGAGCCTCCCAAGCCTTGTGGGCAGGGGTCTTTGGGAGGAAGACGCCGAGTCTTCCTCACAGTGTACTTTTCACCTTTGGTCAGGGTTGTGCTGAGTTGGCACGTTTCTGAATTGCAAGAGCTGGCTGTTGCTAATTCTTCCGTTTGTTGGCTCTTTCTCATGAATTGCAATGTCCAGTTTCGAGCTTTATAGTCCTTCCATTTGTTTCTCTGTCCGCCTGCCGCTTCCTTCTCGTGAGTTCCAGTGTCTTGTTTCGAAATACACAGTCCTTGTCTGGGGATTGTCCTTGCCTCCTCAATGCCTTCTTAATCAGTTTCTCACTTCTCTAGCTTGTTAGTAATAAGCAATAACTCTTCCTATCTCCTTCTGCCGAGTCTGTTTTGCCCGTTACAAGAATTACTGCGTGATCTCCTTGTCCTTATCTCCACTTTGAGCCCTTTTCATCATATTTTCTCCCCATTCCTCTTTGAGGAGGGGGAGGGAGAGAGCGGCTGTGGTGGAGCTCGGCTGCCCACTCGAGCGGAACCACGATAGAGGGGCCGTGCACCCCCCACCCCATAGATCCCCTCTGGGTGCCCCCACCCCATAGAAGCCCCCCCAGGTGCTCACCACCCCATAGAATCCCCCCCTACCCCACAGACCCTCCCCATGGCCCCATACATTCCCTTATGGCCTCCCCATGCCATATGGCCCCACGGACCCCCAATGTCCTCCTGTGCCCCCCCAGTCCCATGTGTCCCCATGTCCCCTCCACGTTCCCTCCATGCCCCCCATCCCATGTCCCCATAATGTCCCCCATGTCCCCACATGTCCCATGCCCTCCCCATGTCCCCGCGTGTACCCCCAGTCCCCACATGTCCCCTCATGTCCACACCTCCCCCCATGTCCCCATTCCCCCACCCACGCTCCCGTGTCCCTGTCCCACCCATGTCCCCCCAAATCCCCACGTCCCCACATTCCCCCATGTCCCCTTGCCCCCCAAGTCCCCCCGTCCCCCCTATCCCCACGTGCCCTGCATGTCCCCCATCTCCCACGCCTCTCCATACCCCCCCCCCACACCCCGGCGGGCCCCCAGCCTGTGGTGCCCCAGTAGAGGGCCAGCACCTGCTCCACGGGGCTGCCTTCAACCCCCCCAGGCACCCCTAAACACCCCCCAGACTCCCACACACCCCGAAACTCCCTCCAGAAACCTGCCAGGGCCCCCTCAGCTCCCCCCCACAATCCACCAGGAGCCCCCAAACCTCTCAAGCCCCCCCACAAGCCTCCCCAAACAACCCAAAGACCTCCTGCAGACCTCCCTCCACCAAAACACCCCACGTTCCCCCAGTCCCATATGTCCCAATGTCCCCCCATGTCGCCCCACTCCCATACGTCCCCTCCATGTCCCCTCGAGCCCCCGCTGTCCCTACCATGTCTAGGCATCCCCAAATCCCATGTCCCACCCCAGCCCCAAGTCCCCCCCATGTCCCCCCTGTGTCCCCATTTCCCCCCAACCCACGTCCCCTCCGTGTCCAAATGTCCCCCCAGTCCCATATGTCCCAGTGTCCCCCATGGCTCCACGCCCTCCCCCCCTCAGGTCCCACCAATCTCCCTCCACCTACGATTCCACTTCTGAGGCTGCTCTGATGTCTCTAATTCTAGGATTCTGGGATTTCTCCTGTTCTGCCATTTCTACCATTCCATGGTTCTATTCCTATGATTCCAATTTCTCCAATATCAGGACTCGATTCCGCGACTCCTCCGATTCCTACAACTCTTTGATGTCCTCCCCCCAGCACAGAGGTGCCTGGGCAGGCAGCAGCCTGTTGGTGCCGCCATCACCGCGGGCAGCAGCCAGCACTGCCCGTGTCACCACGATGTCACCGCGACACGGCCATCGACAAGAGGCTGCGCGATGGGTCCTGCGCCAGCGGTACCGAGATGTTCGGGCAGGAGGAGCTCCCAGGTGGCTGATGCCAGCAAGGAGCAAGCTGCTCGCACCAGGTGGACCACGTTAGACTGCTGGGAGAGATGGAGGCTGGGAGGGGAGCACAGCGGCCCCTGGGACAGCGCAGGAGGAGGCCTCAGCACCTGGCGTGTCCCGGCTACAGCAGAGTCATGGAAATGTTCTTCTGACATCTCTCCTTCCCGATTCCAGAGAAACGGCCTGAACTGCCACCCTTCCTGTCGTGCAGGTGGAGGAATTCTTTTGGCTCTGTCCTTTCGGCAGGCTGCCAGTGATGCCCAAGCTGCCTCCTGCCAAAAAGGAGCTTTTGCGCAACCAGCTGCAGGAAGAAACTGCGCCCAAAACAGAGCCCAGAAGGAAATCGAAACGAGCCTGAAACAGCACCCAAAGAGCAGGCGCAAGACCGGGGCCAGGCAAAGGCTCGAAAATCTGCAAAACGGCAGAAGAGCAAGGGCCAAAAAGCAGCAAAGGGCCAAAAAGCCCCTCCTCAAGTCAGGAAGCTATCCATCCTGGAAGCCCTGCCAGTGACGGAGCGAGTGAAGCGCCCCGAATCTCAGAAAGCCCCAGGCCCGCTAGAAACACCCATCGTGTCCGTGCTGTCCCTGCCGAGCTCGGAGGGCAGCCTGCTTCAGGAGCCCAGCGACGACAGCGGCAGATTCCAGCGAGGGAGCTCCAGCTCCCAAAGACTGCCGAAGTTACGGGCTGGGAGGTTCTGGTCCGTGCTTCCAGACCGCCCGAAGATGGAAGCATCCAATTCCAAGCCCTCTACTGCTGGGACAGTGACACGGCAGGGGGCAAGTTCTGAGCATCAACTGCCAAAGCTCGTACCCAGGCTCCCTACAGCGTGGCCTGTAGGTATTAGAGCCAGCCCGAGCACCTGTACTACTGGGACACAGACGGAGCAGGGGCCAGGTCTTCACAACTGGAAATGCCAAAGCTTGAACCCAGGCCCTCTACACCATCGCCTGTAGGTAAGAAAGCCAGCCTGCCGAAGGAGCCCAGCGACCCCTCTACTTCTGGGACACAGACCGACCAGGGGGCCATCTTTGAGCTTCAGCAACGACCAAAGCTCCAGTTCGGGCCCTCTCCGTGAATGCCTACAGGTAGTAGAACAAGTCCGCCCAAGAAGTACAAAATGCCAAAGTTCAAACCTTAGTACGTGGACCTGTGCCCTTATCCTATTAGAGCCAGACTGCCCAGGGAGCCCAGCGACACCTCTATTTCTGGAACACCGATGGACCAGGGGGCCAGCTCTGAGCATCTTCAGTCGCCAGAGCTCAAACCCAGGCTCCCAACACCGCCGCCCAGTCCAAGGTGACCCGAGCTTTGATTGCCCGGAGCTGCAAGAATGCCGTCAGAGGTGATCCACATCCCTGTTCCCCTGGGGGCTCAAGCCTTGGAGGCAAGTAGTTCTGGGGACAGTGGGGCCTCTCCAACGAGATCTCAGTTTTGAGCTGGGGCTTGGCTCGATCCAAGCAGCACCTTGAACTCCTCCATGGCTAGCCTCAAGTCCCTCAAGTTCCCTTCTGTTGCCACGCAGACACAGCAGACACACGTTATTTGGCAACATTTAGAAGGACTGACAAAGCAGGAGGCTGCTCTTGGCCCGAGAGGAGAGTGTGTGTTTGCAGCTGGGTGCTGGTTTCCAGGCCGGGTGGGAAGAGAGGGGCTTTGTGGGTGGGCCTGGCAGAGCTGAACCCTGCTGCTGGCTGGGTCTGGGGATGGGGGGAGCAGAGGGAGGGAAACGGCGGGACCTGAAGCCATCCACGGGGTCCGCGTGTGGGCAAAGAGCCCCAGAAACCTGTAGCAGTTTTTGCTCAGAGTCTCACTCCCTTCGCAGAAATCCATCTGACAGCGGACGGCGAGACAGTGGAGGAAACACGATGATGTTTCCAGCTGAGGGACCATCTCCACGGCCTCCATGGCCAGGAACCTCCCCTTGCTGGGACAAGAGCTGGGAAGCTGCCCTCAGAGCAACGTGGAGAAAACCTGCACATCCCTGGAGGGGAAAGGAGAGGATGCGACGGCAGCTGGGGAGAAAAAGACAGCACCATTTCCATCCTGCTGGACGCTTTCACAACAGAACCTGCAAGTTAAAATGATTTTTCCAAGTGCTTCTGCTTGTCAAGTAAAATTCTGTACAGCAATTGCGGCACTTCAGACTTACTTGGGTTTGAAGGGGATTCTATTGCTCAAGAATTTCAACTTTTGATGGCTAGCCTTGTTTGGGTAAAGGCTCATCGGTGGCTTTTGATGGCAAATTGCAGGCTTTGATGGTCAGCTTAGTCCAAGTACTGAATGCTTCTGCCCCTGAGCCCCGCATCTAAAACTCCCAGCAAAGAATCAGCTACCATTTGCTGCTAACACTCTAACCTTACTTAGCTTTCCGTCTTCCCTTGACATTTCTCTCTGTATTTTTTCCCCGGACCTGCTCGTATTTCTTTTTGCTCTGTTTCTTGACTGTGTTTTCGCAGCCCTCTGCACCCTTTCTGGTGAGTGCTTTTTCCTCATCAGCCCCGAGGGAAGTGGCAGAGTTGAGGGCACAAATCTTTTCCTCGCCTATTTCCAGGGGGCTTTCTTAACGCTCCCCCTGAGGCCTCCTGTCTTCATTTTGCCTCGACTCCCCCCAAATCCTCATCCCAGTGGCGGAAGGCTCTCTCAAGCACCTCTTGGGGCAGGGGAGGACGAGGAGCAGCAGGTGGAGGAGCTCTGTTTCTCCCCCCTCAGTTCTCCTGGAAAAGCTCTTCCTCTGTGCTGGCTTCTCCCCTTCTGCCGTGGCAGTGCCCCCTCCTGCCTCGTCCGGGCGCTTCCCTGCTCTGAGAGATGGAGCAAGGATGTTCTCATCTTGTCACCCTCTCAGCCCTCCCTCCCTCCTCTTCTCACTGCTGGCCACTTTGGGAGAGCAGAGCGGGAGCAATTTGCTCAGACACCAAGTGACGGGAGAGAAGAAAGGACGAAATAGGCTCTTTCCTCCAGGAAATAGGAAAGGGGTGTTTAGAGCTGGGTCAGTGAGCAGGGCACAAGGCTTCTCGTTTCCTGCTCATTTCTTGTATCCTGGGGCCTCTTCAGCACGTGTCATCTCCTGCTCTGGTGAGGATGTTCCCAAATCTGTCTTTTCTTCAGTCCACGATCACTTCCACACCGGCAGCCGGGGTGCCAGGAGGAGCCGTGCTGCAGCACCAAGCACTCCCGAAGCAGCTCGCACCCCTCCATACGCTGCCAGTATCTCTTGTTTGGGGGGTTGGTTTCAGATGCTCTTCATCCCAGACTCCCAAATCCTTGGGGTTGACCTCAAATCTCCCCTGGAGCTTTCTGCCAGAGGCTCCAGGTGTGGCCATTCGCTCTGCCTCTGCTATAAAGTAGACTTTAGACTTTTTTAAACCTTTGATCCTACCTGAAGTAGCCCAAGGGCTACTGCGTGAACGGTGTCCTGCTTAATTCGCTCAAAGGCTTCTCGTTGCTCAGGTTCCTGGTTGGAATTGTTCTGCTGGGTCACTTGGTAGAGAGGGCTACGAATCACACCACAATTTAGATCAGATTAACCATATAAAATTGAATCATTCTCGCCTAATCCTTAGGTTTAGTGCTTCTGAATATCTGGTAATTTTCCTCCTTTTTAAACCTGAGGCCCCTCCTCGAGCCTCCCGAGTCTGAGGATCTGCTTTGTCCCTGACCCATTCCTGGCACTTCATTTTATAGAAAAAAAAAAACCTTCCGAAGTCCTGGCTGGGCCAGTAGCTAAAGGGGTCTTGTGAGTGTTATCCCACCCACGAATACCTAGAACGATCGCTTCGGTCCTTCCCCGGCCGAGTCCCTCGCGGGATATCAGAACCGCGGTTAGAAGACCTCCGCACTCGCTTCGGAACTGAGTTCCGTCTCAGTCACCCCCTTACACACAGTCACACAACCGAACCCCCCCAACCAAAGGGCATACTCACGCAACGATAAATCTTTGTTGGGGTCTTCGTGCGCAGAGTTACGGGTTTAAACCAGAGGAGGGGAGAGCTCTTTGTTCTTTCCTTGCCTCTTATGTTCGTAATCCTGCTGGGCTCCGGACTGCTCCCGGCAAAGGGTCACAATGAAACAAGGCTGGGGGCACCTCCCTTAGCCGTTCACAGCCTTGGGACCCAAGAGGATCACGTCAGGGTCACCAAGTTGTTAGAAATTCCGAGTCAATCTAGCTTTATAAGCTTTATTTATGGGGTTAATAAAAGGCAAGCAACAGCACAGGGTGCGCGGGGAGTCTGGGCTCCTCCAACACACACACACACGTTACATCAGGCGGCTGGTTTTTATGCTGCTAGGCTAATACATATTCATCACTACTTCTAGAAAAGGCAGGGTTATTTGAATTAGTTCCTGGAATCTGGACCCTCCCTCTGGCGCATGCATATCAGTCTCCGGTGCTCCCTCTGGGGGTCTCTCGTGCTGAAGGCTCATAGTTTTCCTCCCAGGCTTTCTCCTTGTCCTTCTCCTTTGTCCATCTTGGCCGCATGTCAGAGACTTGCGCAGCGTCCCATGCAATAATCACAATAGAGAGCAGTTATTCTGAAACCCCTTTGTTCTCTTATCCCCGGATGTCAGAGACCCGAGGTTTACCCTTCAAGCCCTCTATTGACATGAATTGCTGGGACATTCCTTACAATCCCTCATCTGCTTATTAATCTTCTCAATTTGTGTCTCTTCAACTTTTGCCAGTAACAACTGGATTTCCTCGGTCGGTTCTTGGGGGGTCCGTTTCTTAAGCATCATTCTTGACACATCACCTTTCTTCTCTACCGAAGTCATCACAAATTGGGTACTATTTATTATTCGGCATATCAATAACGTAAAACAAGGCATCATACAAGGTATAAACAATAACATCATTACACCACAGAAAAATGAAAATGACATCCTTTTAACCTGTGGTCCACCGGGCAGCCATGAAAACAAATCCCAATCCGTACCCTTCCAAGTTTGTACTGGGATGTGGGCTAATTTCCTAATTTCCTTTGTTATCCGCCTTACCCACTTTTCCATTATCATCAATTTGTAAACAACAATTAGAATCGTTCAGTTTTCCACACGCTCCCCCTTCTTCTGCTAGTAAATAGTCTAAAACCCTTCTGTGTTGAAAGATGGCATTCCTCATCTGGGTGGCTTGGTCAGCCAAATGATCCAGAGACGTCGCTGTTTGATTGGTTACAATTTGGAGGACAGCTTGCAACCTAATTATTTGATTCCAATTATCAATAGGTTCTCGAGCCCCCCATACTACCTCATTTGGGTTCCAGGTAGCTGGTCCATAATGCTGTATGATTCAGGAAGCCATTCATTCTCTCCCCATTTTTGGGCACTACCCCCAGCTAAGGAAGCATAACTAGATCGTTTGACTCTGTTCAGATCATCATATAATCTTCCTAAATGATTTCCTTGTATTTGTGACTATAAAAAGAACCAGGGTCTTATATGCCTGTACAAAACTGCACAAATCACAGACAGACACGGAGTGGATAGACGCGGAAAAAAGGCTGGCACTATGGATAAGGAGGTAGCCCTCAACTTACTGCAATGCTTTTTAGAAAAGTGAGGGGTAGAAGGAGTTAAGCATATTACAGGGCTTATAGCCTTTGGGGTAGCAAAGGGGTTTTTTTGTAACCCTGAATCATACTTTGATGTGGAAGAATGGAGAGCATATGGGGACTGCTTGTGGAATTTAGCTATACATGTAGATGATGAGAAAATGGTTGAAAAACGAATGAAACAGTGGCGGGAAACTGTTAATAGTTTGAAAAGATACAAGTTAGAACAGCAAGTCGCTGCTGTGGCTACCCAGCAATTAGGAGGTCAGCCCTAAGAATCAGAGGGACTGTTCTCGGCGGGGGGCGATTACTCGCCTATACCACCGTCTGGGAGACCGATAACTGTTAAGCCACGGCACCCGTCGCCGGGGCGTCACCACCCCCCTCTCCTAGTAAAAGCCCGGACGCAGATCAGGAGACATGGCCTACGGCGCCACCCCCTCCGACCACGGTCGAAACTGGGATACAAGTCTCAGGAGCAGAAAACGGGGTCTCCGACAGCGAGGAGGAGGTGGTGGGGCGACTCATTTTAAAACCCAAAGAGGATACACCCAGGGAGAGCCGTAAGGCTCCCATTAAGCCACTGCCAAAGCCCCCCCCCCACAGGAGATAGAAAGGGTTAATTGCCAGGCGATAGCCAGAGAGGTGGCAGACGCTCAGGACTTTGAATTGCTGAGCCCTGCTTGCTGATCAGGCTTTCCCAGTAACCTATGGACAAGGGGCTGCAGGGCTGCAGGGAGCTCACACCCCGCTTGATTGGAAACTACTATCCCAGCTGAGAGCCACAGTAAATGAGAGTGGGTTGCACAGTGAGCCGACCAAGCAGCTGCTTAATTACATTTGGGGCAGCAGTATTTTATGTCCCGAGGACATCAAAACTATTCTAAGAATGATTATGACACAATCTGGTCAGCTGCTATGGCAGGCTCACTGGCAACGTGTATGTGATATCAGTGCTCACACACCCCGACCAACGGGAGATCCTTTAAAATACGTAACTACCGAGCAATTAATGGGGGTTGGGAGGTTTGCATTGGCGGATATGCAGGTACAGTTAGGGCCGGGGTTATGCCTAGAGAGCATGAGGGCAGCCCGTGCAGTACTCCAACCCCGCTCTACCGGCCCACTATGAGATGGCGTTGCCACCCACGACCCCAACACCTGCCCCGCCTGCGATGCAGCCCACCCACAGTCAGACGCCGCCAGATCACAACAACTACAACCAGCCACATTGGGAGATACTCTACAAACATTGGAACTATCGGCCGTTGTGTGAGCCTTCATGGAATGGATGACAATTTGTGGAGACCGAGCATGGCAGGGGATACCGGCGAATGCGTACAGAGGTCCCTGCTACCTTGGTCGATCGGGATTATTTGCATGTCGCCACCAGGACTGGTTGAGTATCTCCAAGACGACGTCCAGTAAGTGAAAAGAGACACTCATGGTCCAGTAAGTGAAAAGAGACACTCATGGTCTAACACCTGACTGTAAAGATGATGTTGAATTATGATCAGCAACCACACGAATATTTGCCTCCTTCTTCATACCAGGACTAGCAGCCACGTGGTCACTGACACAGATAGAAAAGTTGGCGTGCTGGACAGTGAAACAGTTCAACGCAACTACCAACATCCTCTCTCAAATGATGGATGATATGGACAGTCTATGACACTCAGTGTTGCTGTATCGGGCAGCCATTGATTTCTTGCTGCTGGCCCAAGGACACGGTTGTGAGGACTTTGAAGGAATGTGCTGTTTTAATTTGTCAGATCATAGTGAGTCGATCCATAAAAGGTTGGATTGGCTAAAAGAACATGTGAATGAATGTTAACCCGTTTGATACCTGGTTGAAATCCTTGTTTGGTGACCTTTCCCTTTGGCTTCTATCCCTTATTAAGGAGGGTTTGACATTGCTGCTTATTATACTGCAGATAATCATTGTTGTCAAGATAGCTTATCATTGTATTATGAAGGCGGTAACAAAGATGACAAAAAAGAAAAAGGGGGAATTGTTGAAGACTGGCTCAAAGAGCAAGGGCACGGGTCCCTAGAGGAATTGTACAAGCAAGGCAAAGAAAATGCAGAGTTTATAGCCATGGAGTAGGCCGGATGAGAAGCATTCTTGTGCAAATATGCAAGGAGCAGTCTGTCCTTGAGAGAGAGAGAAACAGGGATGTGAGGCCTGGGAAAACAAGGGAGTAGCTTATGCGCTGTAACCGCAAGTAGGAGAAACAATATTGTTTGCAACACTTTTAGGCTTAGCCACTAGGCTAGTGACCAGTAGGCATAATTATAGTTGTGTGTATAAATATACGGCTATCTGCGCAATAAAGTTGACGCTTGTATTACCACTCATATTGAGTCGATCACTTGCTTCCCCGCGCCGTTAATCGGAGGGTCTCGCACCCGCATGTACCCCACACAGCGTATTGCCAACCAGTTTTCGGGTAGCCTCTTGTAGGCATGTTTGCCACACACCTAATAATGACCCTTTAGAGCCCACGTCCCATTTGGAAAAGGACCATCCCATCCTTCTTTATTTATTGGAGCGTGAAAATACAGTGTTCTCGTTACCAAGTGGTCCTGTTACAATGTCTGCCCCATTTGTACTCGTATATGCACACCTCCAAGCTCCCGCATTGGATTCCCGCTTACAATTACAATCAAGTTTTCCTTGGCGGCCTGTCATATTACGAGCTGACCAGAAATGTTTAAAGAAAACTCACCTCCCATTCTCATCCTGCCATCTCCAGGGGTAGACCCTTACCACATGCTGTTCCTTAGTGGTGTTATCACGCTGACGGCTCAAGATCTGAGCGTCAAATTGGCCCCCTGCTTGTGCTCTTGCCACGGTTTCACAGCCAGATCCCAAAAATTCCCTGTATGAGCATTTCAGCCAAGTGCCCTTTCTCAGCTGGACATGTGTGGCGTTCCATTTCGCACTACGTGCTGTACAGTTTAGAGGTCCACATTCAGGACCAGTACAATCATATCCGGGAGACAGAGTCCAATTACAAATGCTTTTTCCTACCGCTAACGTTCCTGTTCTGTTTAAACAGTATCTACGCCGATCTGACGAGTGCAATTGCCATGGGCCTCCTTCCTCTTTCCAAAATTGTGTCCCATTATGAACTTCACTCAAATTATTAACCCACTACTTGGGTTCGACCGGGCCAGCTACCCAGGGCCAGCTTTCAGTTCCCCCCCAGTCCTCCACAAACCCAGCAGTTACTAAGGTTAAAGGTCTTGGCCACTTCCTCCCCCAGAATGAAAGAGTTATTCCTCCAGTCTTGCCCATGGCTCAACTGCCCCTGTAAAAACAATACCAGTAGTATAGCATTTCTTATCCTTTGCAATGCTGAGGGTCTTGGAAACGCCTTCAATCAAGGGCTTGGGCCTGCTTTCAGGGTTCATTTGGGCTTGTGTTACTGTTCAGCTTTTTGGGGTGATCCAGCTCCTGGAAAACTAAGCACAATTGTACATGGGTTTTTAAAAAAAGGTTCTTATGTTATTTTCTCAGGACAACCGGGCTTTAGTGCGGGAGAAGTCCGGTCGAGGCCCTCTCACTCGGCAGTCAATACCCATAGGGGTTGCCTCTCTCGGTAGACCATACACACCGCAGTGGAGGGTCCTGCCCCGGTCTTGTCTTCTCCCTTTCCTCCCTTCAGGCTTGTCCTCTTGGTCTGGTACCCTTAATTCGTGCAGAGCCTCGTTGCCAGAAAATTTCCCTTTTCCCTTCATTGTTGTAGTTGTTTCTCTGTCATGATCACGTATTTCTGACTTTCATAATTCTCTATCAAAGAATAGTCCAATGGCATTCCTTGGGAATACGGCATTCCATATGACATCTCGTAAGGTGAGATATCTGTTTCACTATGGGGCATAGTCCTTATGTTCAATAATGCCAATGGCAAACATCCGAGACAGTTGGGTTGCCATCATTAATTTAGCCAATTGTTGTTTAATCGTTTGATTCGTTCTCTCAACTCGTCATGAGCTTTGTGGATGCCATGGAGTATGGTATTCCCATTTAATGCCTAGGGCTGTGGTTAAGTCCCGTAACACCTTAGATGTGAAACGTGTCCCCTGGTCAGAGTCAAAACTCCCTACCAACCCAAAACGTGGTGTTATATTTTCCAACAGAATTTTAGCTACCATAGCGGCAGTTGCCCTCGCCACAGGGTAGGCCACTATCCAGTGGGTTAGTTGATCCACTATCACCAACAAATATTTATATCGTCCTCTTTTTGGTAGCTCGGTGAAATCAACCTGTACTCTTGCGAATGGCCTGTATGTGATCCTCCGTCCCCCAGTAGGTTCTTGCCTCACACTTTTCTGATTTATTTTCGGACATGTTAGACACCCTTGAGTAATTTGCCGAGCAATCTCATATATCCCAACGCACCCCTAAAATTTTAAAAACGGATCGCTCCATGCTTGAATTCCCCAAAGGATTTGCAAGTGCATCCAAAATAGCAGCTCCTTTGCTTGACTCTTAGGCGTATCTCGGCCATCCGGTGGGATCCGCTTTTCTTCCTCCTTTTCCAAAGATTGTAATAACTTTTCCAAAGTTTGTTCAAACAGCTTAGGAGACTCGGTAAACCCCTGTGGTAGTACTGTCCATCGTAACTGCTGTCTCCTTCGTCTTTCTGGGTCCTCCCATTCAGAAGCAAAATAATCCCTAGATTTTCTTCTAATGGACATGCCCCAAAAGCATTCTTCAGGTCTGTTACACTACTCCAAATATGTTGTGGGGCCAAATAATTTAATAGTGCATAAGGATTTGCCACTACCGAGAATTTAGTCACTGTTCTTTGATTTACAGCTCTTAGATCTTGGACCTATCGGCATGTCCCATCAGCTTTCTTTACGGGTAATATAGGCGTATTATGGGGGAACGTACATGGTTCTAAAGTCCCTCCTTGGAATAGCCGAACTATGACTGGTTTTAATCCCTTCCTTCCTTCTAATGGCATGGGATACTGTTTTACAGGTTTCTGGAGTTCTGTTACTTCTACCATTAGGGGTTCCACTTCCAACTTTCCCAATTCCCCTTCCTTATACCATACTCGGGGATCTATATCACCCTCATCTTCTTCTGTTAATGTAAATAACCAGATTTTCCCATTCTCCCCTATAAGCTTTAAGCCATTTTGATAATCAAATCCCTCCCCAATAGGTTATATTCTGCTTCTGGAACAAGCAAGAGATCATTAAGACCCACACAGGTCTCAGATTCCACATCAACGTTTTATAATACTGACACAGGGAAGGACTCCCCTTCTGCCCCTACCACAGACATTTGCTTTTGCCCCTTTTTGAGTCCCCTTGCTGTATTCTGAATAGTCAATCTTTTGGCCCCTGTATCTACCCGAGCTCTAAACACCCCTTTCCTATTTCCTAGAGGAAAGAGCCTATTTCGTCTTCGGTGTCAGGTAGCAAGGAGTAGGTGGTGGGCAGAATACGCCCCCTCTCCTGCTGCTGACCTTGATCTCTGCAGCGTTTTGCTTTCTTTCCTGGGAGAAAGTGACTGCTTGTCTAATTAGTCAGTTCTTTCCTCTCTGTGATTCCCAGGTCCTTTCTTCTCTCCCATTGCTTGGTGTCTGAGCAAATTGCTCCTGCTCTGCTCTCCCAAAGTGGCCAGCAGTGAGAAGAGGAGGGAGGGAGGGCTGAGAGGGTGTCAAGATGAGAACATCCTTGCTCCATCTCTCAGAGCAGGGAAGCACCAGGACGAGGCAGGAGGGGGCACTGCCACGGCAGAAAGGGAGAAGCCAGCACAGAGGAAGAGCTTTTCCAGGAGAACTGAGGGGGGAGAAACAGAGCTCCTCCACCTGCTGCTCCTCGTCCTCCCCTGCCCCAAGAGGTGCTTGAGAGAGCCTTCCGCCACTGGGATGAGGATTTGGGGGGAGTCGAGGCAAAATGAAGACAGGAGGCCTCAGGGGGAGCGTTAAGAAAGCCGCTGGTGCGCGTGGCGTGAGCCATCACCGAGCAGAGCGGTGCCGTGGGCTGGCAGCAGCCTGGAAATAGGCGAGGAAAAGATTTGTGCCCTCAACTCTGCCACTTCCCTCGGGGCTGATGAGGAAAAACCTGAAGTAGCCCAAGGGCTACTGCGTGAACGGTGTCCTGCTTAATTCGCTCAAAGGCTTCTCGTTGCTCGGGTTCCTGGTTGGAATTGTTCTGCTGGGTCACTTGGTAGAGAGGGCTACGAATCACACCACAATTTAGATCAGAGGTGAGGAGGAAATTCTTCCCTTGGGGGGTGGCGAGGCACTGGGACGTTTTCACTCCCTCTCTGCCAGGGCAACGTCCTGGACCAGTTCTTCTGCCAGATCCCCCAGATCCTCGAGCTCTCTTGCTCCAACTCCTACCTCAGGGAGGTCAGGCTTCTTGTGCTCGGGGTCTCTCTTGCCTTCGGGTGCTTTGTTTTCATCCTGCTGTCCTACGTGCAGATCTTCGGGGCCGTGCTGAGGATCCCCTCCGAGCAGGGCTGGCACAAAGCCTTCTCCACGTGCCTCCCTCACCTGGCCGTGCTCTCCCTGTTCAGCAGCACGGCCATGGGCACCTACCTGAAGACCCCCTCCATCTCCTCGCCTCGGCTTTCTGGAACAAAACAATCTCCCCTTTTTACCTGCAGTGCCTGAAGACTGTTCTTTGAAACAGTACCAGCTGTTCTTTGAAGGCTGGTAACAAACACAGGCACAAGCAGCTTTTCCAGGAGCAAAGCACTCTCCTACAGCACCTTGGGACCTGCTGGAGACCCAGGGATGCGTTTGGGGCTGACCACCAGGCTCTAATGGCAATGGAGCAGGTTTCTTTTCAGCTGTGCCCAGCCACAGGACGAGGGGCAATGGGCACCAAGTGAAGCCCAGGAGGTTCTGGCTCAATGTGAGGGGGCACTTCTGCACTGGGAGGGTGGCAGAGCACTGGGACAGGCTGCCCAGAGGGGCTGTGGAGTCTCCTTGTCTGGACTGGGCGATCTTCAGAGCTCCCTTCCAGCCTCGGGCAATTCTGTGCCACGCAGAGGAAGGAAGAGCCCTGAAAGGGCAGCACCGCTCTGAAACTGGTCAGCTGTGGTGCAAGGGGCCTCGAGCGCAGGCCGGGATCTCACCCCCAAGGCACAGGATTGCTCTGTAAAACCCAGCAAGGCTTCCGCCAGCACAGGAGCCCCCTGCGCTTCACCTGCCTGTGCTCACAGCTGGCAATTACCTGCACTAACGAGGCCACCGGGACTCGCTCCCAGGGCTGGGCCTCATTAAGCCTTCAGTAACACTCAGAGCCGCTTCTCACTTCTCCGTGCAGCCTCCTCTCGGCACCAAAGACACCACGGGGATCAGTCCAGCGCAGAACGCCCGCCTCTGCCTCGTCCCTCCACAGAATTCTCTTGAAGTCCAGCTAATGAACACCACGAGAGCAAAGCTACGACGAGGGGAGAGAATTAACTCCGTGGCACTGAGTGAAGTAACTTACTGAATTAACTACGTGGCACCAGCCCAGGCTTCTCCTGCGTGCACTTTGCTCCGTTTCCGTCTGTTCCTCAGGGGAGCTTCAAGGCGGAGGAGGCTCCTGGGGCTCCAACTCTTGGTGCTGCGGTCGCACCAGTTCGCGCCCAGCAAGGTCCTGCAGAGAAAGCTCCGCTTGGAGACGCACAGGGTGTTTCAGGAAGGCGCCGTGGTTTCCCTCCGAAGCTCTGGGCAAGGAGAAGAGATTCCCCAAACTCAACATATTTCCAGCTCCAGAGAGCCTCAAGCACTATTGAATGCCCACTTTAAACTCCACCAGCAGCCAACACACAGCCAGTCACTGCCTAATGGCAGCCCAACCAAGCCACCCGTCAGCATGTGCACATGGAACGTGAAGACGCTCGGAAAGACCAAGATTCTAATTAAAGGTGTGTTAATGTGAAGAAAACAAAGAGAAATGGAGCAGATGCTGCACATTCCTCGTGGGTACTTATGTTTCTGTGTGATGGTGGTGGAGCTGAGTATCTGTGAGCAGAATCAGTGCGTAATTTGCACTAGTGGCGTCCCACAGGGCTCGGTGCTGGGGCCAGTCCTCTTTAATATCTTCATCGATGATCTGGACGAGGGCATCGAGTGCACCCTCGATGACACCAAGTTAGGTGTGTGTGTCGATCTGCTTGAGGGTAGGAAAGCTCTGCAGGAGGATCTGGATAGGCTGCACCGATGGGCTGAGGTCAACTGCATGAAGTTCCACAAGGCCAAGTGCCGGGTCCTGCACCTGGGGCGCAATAACCCCAAGCAGAGCTACAGGCTGGGAGAGGAATGGTTGGAGAGCTGCCAGGCAGAGAAGGACCTGGGAGTGATGGTGGATAGTCGGCTGAATATGAGCCAGCAGTGTGCTCAGGTGGCCAAGAAGGCCAACAGCATCCTGGCTTGTATCAGAAACAGTGTGACCAGCAGGGCTAGGGAGGTGATCGTCCCCCTGTACTCAGCTCTGGTGAGGCCGCACCTCGAGAACTGTGTTCAGTTTTGGGCCCCTCGCTACAAGAAGGACATCGAGGTGCTTGAGCGAGTCCAGAGAAGGGCAACGAAGCTGGTGAGGGGCCTGGAGAACAAGGCCTACGAGGAGCGGCTGAGGGAGCTGGGCTTGTTCAGCCTGGAGAAGAGGAGGCTCAGGGGCGACCTTATCGCTCTTTATAGGTACCTCAAGGGAGGCTGTAGCGAGGTGGGGGTTGGCCTGTTCTCCCACGTGCCTGGTGACAGGACGAGGGGGAATGGGCTTAAGTTGAGCCAGGGGAGTTTTAGGTTAGATGTTAGGAAGAACTTCTTTACTGAAAGGGTTGTGAGGCACTGGAACAGGCTGCCCAGGGAAGTGGTGGAGTCACCATCCCTGAAGTCTTCAAAAGATGTTTAGATGTAGAGCTTAGGGATATGGTTTAGTGGGGACTGTTAGCGTTAGGTCAGAGGTTGGACTCGATGATCTTGAGGTCTCTTCCAACCTAGAAATTCTGTGATTCTGTGATTTAGGTTGGAAAGGATTTTGGAATTTCCCAAATGGTGGCTTTTTCACGCATTTTCGCGTGAAATATGCATTTGGCATGGTACATGCTCATGGAGCGATTTGGAAAGAACGTGGATTGCTGACCGCTCAAGGAAAACAGATAAAACATGCTGAAGAATTTTTAAAATTGTTAGAGGCAGTAAAACAACCAGAAAACGTAGCTATCATGCATTGTCGGGGACACCAAAATTGCCGATTTTGAAATTGGAAATGGATTGGCAGATCAGGAGGCTAAGCGGGCAGCTGAAATAACTGAGGTGAAGGCATTGTCTTTGATACCAGATGGTAAAATCCAAGCTATATACATGAACCAAAAGCCAAATTATACCAAAGAAGACGTAAAATTAATTGAAGATTTGAAAGGTAAAATGAAACCAGATGGATGGGTATATGTAAAAGATAACCGCGTAATAATACCCTCTAATTTGACATGGCCCAGAGTTCTTACAGAACACAATAAAACACACTGGGGAGCTGACACATTGCATAAGAGCCTGAGTCAGACCTTAGTGGGACGAAATTTATATACAACGATAAAACAAGTAACTCAGCAATGTAGCATTTGTTTACACAATAACCCCAATACCAAGAAGAGAATAAAATTTGGAATAATCGGTAAAGGAAATTATCCGGGGCAACAGCGGCAAATTGATTTTTCAGAACCCCCTAGAAAAGGGGGGTATCGTTATTTACTGGTTCTGACTGACACGTTTTCAGGAAGGCCCGAAGCCTTTCCCTGTCGAACAAAGAAAGCAAGAGAAGTGGTTGAAGTCTTGGTAAATGAAATAATACCATGCTTTGTGTTGCAGGAAGCACGGCCGAAAGCACGACAGACACCAGTAGAGTCCGATCATGCTCCATTTTATTGCCCGAATAGCCTAACTTTTATAGTGAACTTAAGAGGGGCAGACAGTGATTCACACAAGATTATTGGTCAAAAGCACTCAGACAAACAACTACAAGAAAACAACCCCACCTGCAACCCCTTGTGATTAGCAGTCACGTAGACCTTGTCCTTGAAGCCCCATGCTGGTAACAATATTTTTCTAAATTCCTCACTTGGGCGATGTGGGAACACTGTCATGGGAACTTCTCAGTTGCCCTGGTAGCTTGGTTTGCTCAGCTGCAGCAAGCCATGGGATTTTTGCCGTTTCAAAAAATCCTTCAACAGCTTTGGGATTCCAGTAGCAATGTCTTCTGATAGAGGTTCACATTTTTGTGCACAAGTGGTACAACAGATAAGTAAGATTCTAAAGGTAGATTGGCAACTACATACTGTACTGGCTCTGGCTGGAATGGTAACTTTCCCTGCAGCAGCCCATACAGTGCCATACTCTGCACTTGTAGCTGGAACAGCAGTGTTATCACACCAGTGTTGTGTCTCCTGCTGAGCAGTGCTGGCACAGCATCGGGCCTCTCTCTAACCCTCCTAGGGGGTGGGCAAAAAGGGAGAGGAGAAACATCACCAGGGCAGCTGACCTAAACCAACCAAAGGGATATTCCATACCAGGCGATGTCACACTCAGCAAGAAAAGGTGGAAACAGGCAGCAGAGCGGAGGGGTGGGCGCTCCTTGTGAAAACGTCGGTCCTCCTCCCGAACACCGGCTACGTGCGTTGAGGCCCTGCTTCAAGGACGCGCTCAAGCATCGCTCATTTGTGGGAAGTAGAGGTAAGTTCTGTCCTCTGCACTTCCACATAGCCTTCATTTGTTTTATTTGTTTGTTTTCCTTCCTTTATTTTTATTTCCCCTTTCCCCCTCCCTGTTCCCTTTCCCTTTACTTAAATTGTTTAGTTCATAATAATCTTTATTTAATTATTATAATTATTTCCCTTTAATTAAAGCGTCCTTATCTCAACCCGCGAGTCGTTCTTTGCTTTATTTCTCCCCCTCCTCATCTAAAGAGGGGGAGTGAGAGAGCGGTTGTGGGGTTTAGCTGCCCAGCACGGTAAAACCACAACACATACTCCTTATAGACAACAGACAAGTGGACAGGTAGAAAAAACGAACCATTTAGTTAAACAACAAGTAGCTAAAATTGGACAAGAAGCTAATTTGACATGGCCTCAATCCCTCCCTTTAGCATTACTTAGAATCAGAGTTAAACCTCGAATAAAAGAGAATTTGAGTCCCTTTGAAATCTTAGATGGAAGGCCGTATCAATTTCTATTTAGTGGAGAGGATCTAACGCAGTTGGGATCAGAATATTTATATGCTTATATAGCTGAACTTCAGAACCAATTAAGTACATCCATTTGTTTTAGGGAGCAGGGCTAGAGGGTTGGATCAAGCAAGCCACCCCTTTAAGCCTGGGGATTATGTCTATATAAAGACTTTTTCAGGACAACCCCTAGAGGAAAAATGGAATGGACCGTATCAAGCGTTGCTGACAACTCACACTGCTATCAAGATTAGAGAACAAGCCGCTTGGATCCACCATTCCCGAGTGAAGAAAGCTCCAGAAGCCCCCTGCAAAGTAATGCCAGGTGACGATGAACTGAAACTGAAACTTAGTCGAACAAAATGAGGACATGACGGTCGGGAGTATTTGGGAATAGTTGGCAGAAATGGTGTTGCTAGAGTTGTTTTGTTTCTATGGCTTATAGTTGTAATTGTGATTCAGGAAGGTGCCTCTATGATAACAGAGAATGGTGAGTGGCCTTGGACCGCAGCCGTAACAACAGAGGAGAAGAGCATTAATGGAAAGTTAGCACTTATGGTCATCTGGTGAACAAATGGTAACCATTTCTATAAACCATCAGAATGGCGAAAATTAGGGGAAGAGTGGACACACCAAAGAAAACCACGGGGGCCGAAATTAAAATAGGGTGCCGAATGATTAATGGAACGACCCTCGAGAAAGTAACGGGGATTTTAGTCTGGTAAATTTTACCTATGATCCCATTGTTAACATGGCTACTGCCTTTGTGCTTACTATACGTAATGCCACAGTTTATGTTATCCCCCCGATCATTGATTAAACCGTGAGAAGACAGTGCTCTGTCCTTCGGAGCACAGAACATGGGCACGGATGGAGAATGGGAAACGGCAGCCTGGAAATCTAGAGTCATGTGTTAGCCGGGAACAACAAGGAGTTATTGGTGAAAGCAATACAATTGATGCTCAGGAGGTATGCCTTGACACGGAGCAAGGTGTTTGCCACTTTGAAATTCATCCAAATCCTAGTCAAAAGACTGTGCTTGTGTATATTGGTCAAGGCTGTGCGTGTTTAAGAACTGCTTGTGATTTTGTAGAAGTAGATAAGGAGAACAGAACTCTCCGTAGCAAATCTCACGCTAACTTTTCTCTTTGTAACTGTCAGAACCGTTGGCTGTGACTTTCTCTATTTGGCACCAGGGGTATCCCACCAGCTGATCAAGTCTAACAACACAATGGATCGTAAGTTACTACAATTTTAAAAGGCATTCAGGAAAATGGAGAGAAGACTCTAATCACCGGCCATCATGAGACAAAGGAAGTAAGCAGAGTTTTGCAGAGAGTAAAACAAGACCCAAATCACAACTGATGGGATACACTCTTTGGATGGTCGCCAAAAATAGACGACATCTTGTGATCTGTCGACCTTCTGTTCTGTTGAAGCATCTTGTTAATTGAAACATCGCGCTGTCTGTCACCCTTCAGTTCTGCTGAAACTTGAGCTAACTTGAGCCAACTCGGCATTCCTGGAGCTAACTTGAGCCAAGTCGGCATTCCAGCGGCTTGGAAAACAACTGACTCAGCCCCCCCGGCTCCGCCCAAACACCCTCAGGGTCCCCCCCAAAGCCCACCAGCCTCCCCCCCAACACAAACCAGGGCCCCCCCTAAACACCTCAAGACTCATCCGCAACCCCCCCATGAGAAAATCCTCCAGAGCCCCTCTACCACTGCAAGGGCCCCTGACCAACATCCCCCGGCCACCCCGGCCCCCCCAACCCTTCACCAGAGCCTCCCCCCTCCCCAGACACCCATAACACCCCCCAGCACCCCCAAACTCCCTCCAGAAACCTGACAGGGCCCCCTCAGCTCCCCCCCACAATCCACCAGGAGCCCCCAAACCTCTCAAGCCCCCCCGCAAGCCTCCCCAAACAACCCAAAGACCTCCTGCAGACCTCCCTCCACCAAAACACCCCACGTTCCCCCAGTCCCATATGTCCCAATGTCCCCCCATGTCGCCTCACTCCCATACGTCCCCTCCATGTCCCCCATATCCCCTCGAGCCCCCGCTGTCCCTACCACGTCTAGGCATCCCCAAATCCCACGTCCCACCCCAGCCCCACATCCCTCCCATGTGCCACCCATGTCCCCACGTGTCCCACGTCCCCCCAACCCACATCCCCTCCGTGTCCAAATGTCACCCCAGTCCCATACGTCCCAGTGTCCCCCATGGCTCCACGCATACTTTTTCTCTTGTGTCCCTTTTCCGCTATCCCTTTCTTGTAGGGTTAGGACTACATCATGCTTCCTAAGAGCTGCTTCCCTAGCTTCTCTATCCGCTAGGTTATTATTCCCTCTTATGTGGAAGCCAGTTCCCTTTTGATGTCCTCTGACATGTACCACAGCAATCTCCCTAGGCCCTCTCAACGCCTGCAATATTTGAGTAACTAAAGGTTGGTGAATCAGCCCTTTTCCCTGTGTGCCTATGAGTCCCCTTTCTTCCCAAATTTTCCCAGATGGGTGGACTATTCCACAAGCATATTTAGAGTCTGTATAAATAGTGCCACTTTTTCCTTTCAATACTTCTAGGGCTCGTAATAATGCATAAAGTTCACGTGCTTGAGCGGACCAGGCAGCGCTGAGTGGTCCCGATTCTATTAGGACCATATCTCCATTTATGATGGCATACCCTGATCTTCTTTTTCCATCTACTACTTTGGATGATCCATCAATAAATAATTTTCCCCCTGTTTCTAATTCTGCCTCCTCGAGATCGGGTCGGATTTGGGTTGGCAATTCAATCGCTTCCATGCAGTTATGTTGTAGTTCTGTTAGGGGTTCCCCATATAGAAATTGGGCAGGACTCTGTGCAGCAGTTACTTTTAGTTCTAAAACAGGGGAGTGGATCAGGATGGCCTCATACTTCAGCATCCTACTATCAGTTAACCATTTCTCAGCCTTTTGCTGGAGTACTCCCCTAACATTATGTGGAGTCTATATCTTCAGAGGTGCCCGAAAAGTGCCTTTTCTAGCTTCCTCAATCAGTAAGGCAGTAGCCACAATTGCCTGGAAGCACACTGGCCACCCCCTCCTCACAGGGTCTCATAGTTTGGAACAATATCCCACACGTTTCTTGATTCCTGCCCATTCTTGAGGTAGTACTCCATATGCAGTTTGGTTAGAAACATTTACAAATAAATAAAAGGGTCTTTCTAAATCTGGGAGGCTCAGCACTGGAGTTTCTATTAACGTTTTCTTGATCAACCTCAACTTTTCCTCATCTGCCTCATTCCACTTCATTTTTTTCTCCAGTCAATTTTTCATATAAAAACTTTGCCTTTTCACTAAACCCTTCAATCCAGGGCCTACAATATCCCAAGAGGCCCAGCAGTTGCCTCACTTCCTTCTTTGTTTTGGGTGATGACAGGGCTAAAATCCCAGATGCCCTGTCAGGATCCAATTTTTTCTTTCCTTGGCTAAGCCAATGTCCTAAGTACCCTATTTCCTTTTAGTGGTCCTCCGTGTCTCTTTTTCAGTCTCCCCACCTATTAATAGGTCATCCACATATTGCAACAATTTCACTTCCCCCTTTACCTCAAAAAGTTGAAACAATTTTTCTAAGGTTTGGCCAAATAAATTTGGCGATTCAGTAAATCCCTGAGGAAGTACAGTCCATCTAAGCTGTTGTCGCCTTCCTGTTTCGGGGTCTTCCCATTCAAAGGCAAAGTAATTCCGCGACCCTTCACTTAATGGGAAGGCCCAGAAAGCATCCTTCAAATCTATTACACTATACCATTTATGCTGAGGTGTTAGGTGGTTTACTAAAGTGTATGGGTTAGCCACCACTGGAAATTTGGTTATGCTTCGCTGATTCACAGCCCTAAGATCCTGAACCAACCTATATGATCCATCAGCCTTTTTTACTGGCAAAATGGGGGTATTCTGTGGGGACATACACGGTTCCAGCATCCCCTTTTGGAGCAACCTGTCTATAACTGCTTTGAGTCTTTTCCCCTCCAATGGGATAGGATATTGCCTAATCCTTATTGGCTGTTGTGGATCCACTACTTCTACTACCAAGGGTTCCATATCTAATTTTCCTGAATCTCCCTCTTGATACCATACTTGTGGGTCTATTTCTCCCTCATCTTCTTGGGTTAGGGTATATAGCTGAATTTTTAGTTCTCCCCCCGGCTCTTGATTTCCAACCCTAATCTTAATAGTAAGTCCCTTCCTAACAGATTGTGCTCAGCCTCAGGCATCAGCAATAGGTCACTGAGACATAGAATCAGAGAAGAAACTATTTCTATATTTTCCAATAGAGGAACCTTGAAGGGCTCACCTTTTGCTCCTACTACCATGGTATTCCTCTTTCCTTCCTTAACCCCTTTTGGTAATTTTCTAATTGTTGATTTCTCCGCTCCAGTATCTACCAAAAAATACACCTCTTCCCTCTGGGGACCTATTAATAATTTTATCAAGGGCTCACTCGATGTTCGGGTCCCAAAAGATATAGCCCCTGACACCCCTAGTCTTCCTTAAACATTTCTTCATCCTGTTTCTTTTTTTTTCCCCCTACTGTTCCTCTGAAGGTGCCCCTTTTTGCCACAATAGTAACAGATCGGGATTCTATCTTGCTGTCCTTTCCATTTAGCCATGGGTTCTCTTTCACCCTGGTTTTTTCCCGATCCTTTCCTGCTTTCCTGTCCACTTGGTTTTTGACATTCCCTTATTGCTGCCGTAAAAACATTTGCTTTTCCCTTCTGTTTTTCCCCATCTCTCCTCACATAGACCTTTTGTGCTTCCCTCAAGAATTCTTCTAATCCTTTTTCATGCCAATCATCAAGTTTCTCCAATTTCTTTCCGATGTCTTCCCAGGATTTTGCTACGAACTGGGTTCTCAACAGTGCCCCTCCTGCAGGGGAATCAGGATCTATCCCCGAGTACATCTGAAGGCTTTTTCTCAGCCTGTCTAACCCTTCAGTTGGAGATTCGTCTCTGCACTGACACTCATTAAAAGCTTTATTTATATTTTGTCCCCTTGGAACCGATTCCTTTATCCCTTGTAGCATTATGGTCCTAAGCTCCCTCATATTTTGCCTCCCCTGAGCAGCCTGATGATCCCACTTAGGGTTGGTATTTGGCCATTTCACATCCCCTGGAGGACCTCCCTGGTTTTGTCTTTCCCACAGTCTCATTCCTGCTTGCCTGATCATTCCTCTTTCTTCTCTAGTGAAGAGGATTCCTAATATGGACTGCATTTCTTCCCAGGTCTACGTGTTTGGACCTAGGAACTGGTCCAATCTTTCGGCAACTCCTAAAGGCTCATCTGAAAGGTTTCCCATTTCCTTCTTAAAATTTCTTACATCCGACGTCTTCAAAGGAACCACTACAAACCCTATTCCCCCCTGGTTCCCCCCAAGGGCTACCTCCCTCAAAGGGCAAAGGCCTCCTACATCATCAGTCCAGCCTCCCGTTTCACTTTCCTCCCTTTCTGTGGCCCGTATCTTACTTCTAGTCCTTTGTGCAGGAGGAGAGGGATAGAGAACAGGGGCCACGGGCAATCGACTTTCAAAACGTGGCAGTTCTGGTTGCCATGAACAGGGAGGGGGTATATTATCCAGAGGTTCCCATTCTTCCTTTCCCCTGTCGGTTCTTGTATTTAAAGCGAATATTTGTTTTGGGGGAAATGCGTTTGAGGCTCCTACCCATAGAGCCGCATCATCGCTTTCTTCTTGGTTAAAAGGCTCCTTGGAGTTAACATAGCCGTTTAATGCCTGACATACCCAATCCTCAAAGGATCCAAAAACTGGCCAAAAAACATGCGGCCTTAAAGGTTCCTTTGGCCATTTTATCACACAAAATTGAGCCATTTTCTCTTTATTTTTTCCTTTCCTCCATTCCCAAACATCCCAATATATTAACATTGTCCCTAATGGGCTCTCTGAGTCTCCCAGGTCAGAGAATCTACTTTCCCCCAGACCCATCCTGGAACCTTCAAGTAAGTTCTGAATCCCTGGAACCCTCTCAGAGGTTCCAAATCCCTGGAATCCTCTAAGAGGTTCCGAATCCCTGGAAGCTTCAAATAAGTTCCAAATCCCTGGAAACCTTAAAGAGGTTCTGAATCCCTAGCTGTGTTTGCGTAGAGGCGTCTTGCAAGTGGTTAACCCACCCACGAATTCCTGGACCGATCGCTTCGGTCCTTCACCGGCCGAGTCCCTCGCGGGAGATCAGAACCGTGCTTAGAAGACCTCCGCACTCACTTCAGAACTACGTTCCATCTCAGTCACACCCTTACACAGTCACACAGCCGAATCCCACCCAACCGAACGGTATACTCACAAATCCTCTTTGTTCGGGTCTTCGCGCGCAAGATTACGGGTCACTGATGGAGAGCTCTTTTTTTATTATTATTATTTTGTTACTTGCCTCTTATGTTCAAAATCTTGTTGAACTCTAGCGCCGCTATCGGCAAGGGCCACTAGATGGCGCACCTCCCTTTACCGGTCGCAGATCCAAAGTCCAAGATCACATCGGGGTCACCAATTTGTTATAAATGAAGTCTCAACTCTGAATTTAGTAGCATAAAAGAATATTTATAAAAGGCAAGTAAACAGCGCTGGGTGCACGGGGACTCTATGCTCTACCAACACGCACACGCACCCATCCAACTTCCCAAATCTATAGAGGACATTGCTGTTACATCATCTTTACAAGAAACCCCAGTATGCCTATACATACGGATATCCTATCCCCGCTTCATGTCAGAATTCTCTTTGTGGTGGTCCTTGTGGGTGAAAGGCTCACGGTTTCCCCATCACCATTAGCAACCTTTTGTTCCAGACTGCAGGAGCGGCTTCGACTGTCTCCTCTTCTTCTGCACATGCTCTGCCCACCACAAGGTTCCCGAAAGCAACAAAACGGGATTGCTTTTCCCACGTTCCGTTAACCCTTGAAATCACACTAATAATATTAGTATCATATAACATTCAACAATAAATGTTAACAGTTCTAACCAGCAACCCCCCCAGCAACTTCCATGCCTTAACAGTGGAGAAAACAAGCAACCCCAAACGGCAGGGCGTCGCCTCAATCACCCTTGTTTCCTCTAAACATTCCCAAATCTCCCCCTTCTTTATTAACATCAACCATTTTTCTGACACGAATTACCACTCCATATATAACAAGAACAAGGGTGGAAATCAGGTCTGACAGGGCGAGGGCATGCTGCAGTCAGAAAAGATGGCAGAATCAAATGGCGTCCGCTTAAGCCCATCAAACCACACCTTCAGAATAAAACTAAGGAAAACTGGGAGTTTCTGTTCACAGGACAGGATCATCGGACGACCCCGTAATCCGTATACCCCAGTGACAAGACAAGCCCAACAAGGATGGTTTGAATCATGGTTTAACCATTCACCGTGGTTAACCCCCCTGATATCTGCCTTAGTAGGGCCGATCGCAATGATCCTAACACTGATCTTTGGACCTTGTATACTAAACACGCTTGTGTCCTCTGTTAAAAGCCAGCTAGAGAAAGTTAACATCATGTTGGCAGAACACCAGCAACTGCTCAGAGTGTATTTACTCAGTGTTATCCCCAGTTATCCCAAGTTACACCCCATTATGACCAGTTACCCCCTAGTTTTCTCCTGTTTATTGTGCCTTATGCTTTTTATTCAAGCTACGATGTCTACGTCCGAAGATTGTTGTAAAGCATAGAACTAAGACAGGAGCAGAGTTTTTTTGATTGTTATATTTAAGCTAATTTAGTTACACATAGGGAGGGGGGAAATGTAGGTAGGTAGGGTCTGGCAGCCCAAAGATATCGCGCTGTACGGAAAGCTAGAGCCCCTCCCTTCATAGGCAATAGCGTGTAGTTTATGATGGAAGCAGACGCAAGTGTCGTTGTGAACCCAAGCTATATAACACTGTGCAACTCAGCAATAAACGCCATTTGCCATCGACCACATTGGCGTCCGTGAGCTGATGGCCCGAGCGGCCTGCGGTTGGTCGCCGTGCCGTTCCTGAACCAGGTCGCCACTGCCAATGAAGGCAACAAAGGAGCCCAGCGACGCCTCTGCTACTGGGACCCTGACAGACCAGGGGGCCAGCTCTTGCAAACGCAAAATGCCAAAGCTCAAACCCAGGCTACCGACGCCATCACCCCATCCACGGTGACCCGAGCTTTGATTGCCCGGAGCTGCAAGAACATCGTCAGAGGGTTCAGATTCCAACCTCTTGGCTTGGAGCTCCTGGCCAGCCTCTCGGGGTGGCCAAGAGCTGCGGTCCTGCTGGCTCCCGCTGCCCTGGGCTCCTCCAGGACCTAGTGGAGGCCAGGCAGAGGACATTTGCCATCTTCATGCTCATCCCCTGCAGGTCCCCCAGCTGATGGACATGGTGGTGTCCCCGGTGTCAGCCGTGGCCTCCCTGACCTTCTCTGACTGTGTCACCATCTTCCCCGAGTGAGCATCTTTGCGGCTGTGGCCGCTACTCGGGCTCGGTAGCATTTGCCCTTGCACCCATGAGTGCCCAGCCAGGGAGGTGGATGGGAAGCAACGCCTGCTTCCCATCGAGGCCTGGGCTTCTTTGTCGCCCACTTCCCAGGATGGTCCTTAAGGACAGTGACTCTATGGCAACGTCAAAGTGTCTCCGTGAGATCGGGGGCAGTGGTGGTGCCCTGGGTCACGCCGATCTCTTCTGGAGGAAGCATCCAATTCCAAGGACCCCTCTGCTTCTGGGACAGTGACACACCAGGGGGCCAGCTCTTCCAATGGCGAAATGCCAAAGCTCAAACCCAGGCTCCCAGTGCCGTGCCCTGTAGGTATTAGAGCCAGCCTGCCCAAGGCACCCAGCGACCCCTTGACTTCTGCGACACAAAGGGGCCACGTCTGCTCATCTTCAACCACCAAAGCTCGTACACAGGCTCTTCACACCGTTGCCTATAGGTATGAGCGCCAGCCTGCCAAAGGAGCCCAGCGACCCCTCTACTTCTGGGACACAGACCGCCCAAGGGGCCAGCTGTGTACATCTTCAACCACAAAAGCTCCTACCCAGGCCCTATACACGCTGTTGCCTATAGGTATTAGAGCCAAACCACCCAAGGAGCCAGGCGATGCCTCTACTACTGGGACACCGACACACCAGGGGGCCAGATCTGTGCATCAGCTGCCAAAGCTCAAACCAAGGGAGGGAAACGGCGGGACCTGAAGCCATCCACGGGGTCTGCGTGTGGGCAAAGAGCCCCAAAAACCTGTAGCAGTTTTTGCTCAGAGTCTCACTCCCTTCACAGAAATCCATCTGACAGCGGACGGCGAGACAGTGGAGGAAAACACAACGATGTTTCCAGCTGAGGGACCTTCTCCACGGCCTCCATGGCCAGGAACCTCCCCTTGCTGGGACAAGAGCTGGGAAGCTGCCCCCAGAGCAACGTGGAGAAAACCTGCACATCCCTGGAGGGGAAAGGAGAGGATGCGACGGCAGCTGGGGAGAAAAAGACAGCACCATTTCCATCCTGCTGGACGCTTTCACAACAGAACCTGCAAGTTAAAATGATTTTTCCAAGTGCTTCTGCTTGTCAAGTAAAATTCTGTACAGCAATTGCGGCACTTCAGACTCACTTGGGTTTGAGGGGGATTCTATTGCTCAAGAATTTCAACTTTTGATGGGAGAGCAGAGTGGGAGCAATTCGCTCAGACACCAAGCGATGGGAGAGAAGAAAGGACGAAATAGGCTCTTTCCTCTAGGAAATAGGAAAGGGGTGTTTAGAGCTGGCTTACCTGAACCATGGCTGAAGGACCGGAGCCCAGTCTCTTGCTCTCCACGTGCTGCTGCCTTAGCACCACGGAGGAGATGGGCATCTGGTTTTGGGGGGGTGTGCGCGTGTCTACCTTCTGGGGACAACTTCCAGGCTGCAAAACATTTAAGAAGTCAACCTAAGATTTCCCCTGGGGGGCAGAGGGCGCAAGATGGCTCCGTATCAAGTTCGCCAGCGCTGGGGCTGTGGCTCCAGTGCCAGAATGTGCTTGTGTATATTGGTCAAGGCTGTGCGTGTTTAAGAACTGCTTGTGATTTTGTAGAAGTAGATAAGGAGAACAGAACTCTCCGTAGCAAAACTCACGCTAACTTTTCTCTTTGTAACTGTCAGAACCGTTGGCTGTGACTTTCTCTATTTGGCACCAGGGGTATCCCACGAGCCGATCAAGTCTAACAACACAATGGATCGTAAGTTACTACAATTTTAAAAGGCATTCAGGAAAATGGAGAGAAGACTCTAATCACCGGCCATCATGAGACAAAGGAAGTAAGCAGAGTTTTGCAGAGAGTAAAACAAGACCCAAATCACAACTGATGGGATACACTCTGGATGGTCGCCAACTGCAACTGGGATTTTGAACACCTCGAGACACCCAAGTATTGTTTTATTCCTATTAGTTGGTGTAAGTTTAATACTGTCTTTTGTATTGCTTGTTCGGAATTGGAAGTTGTTACAACGCACGTCCATGTTAGCTTCCTCCACAAACGTGCATGGCAAGCTATGGGGAACATATCATAAAGACCGGGAAGACAAATTTTCGTACTAAGTAAAAGAATTTACTAGATTGTCCAGAAAAGGGGGGAATGCCGTTGTATAAACTCACTTTAGGATAGAGTAAATCTTGTGGTTATAATAATGAGGACAAAATTGACGACATCTTGTGATCTGTCGACCCTCTCTTCTGTTGAAGCATCTTGTTATTAGAAACATCGCGCTGTCTGTCGCCCTTCAGTTCTGCTGGAACTTGAGCTAACTTGAGCCAAGTCGGCATTCCTGTGGCTTGGAAAACAACTGACTCAGCCCCCCCGGCTCCGCCCAAACACCCTCAGGGTTCCCCCCAACACCTCAAGTCCCCATCCACAACACCCCCACAAGAAAATCCTCCAGAGCCCCGCCAAACACCCCCCGGCCACCCCATCCCCCAAAACCCTTCACCAGAGTCTCCACCCCCCCAGACACCCATAACACCCCCCTGCACCCCCAAACTCCCTCCAGAAACCTGACAGGGCCCCCTCAGCTCCCCCCCACAATCCACCAGGAGTCCCCAATCCTCTCAAGCCCCCCCGCAAGCCTCCCCAAACAACCCAAAGACCTCCTGCAGACCTCCCTCCACCAAAACACCCCACGTTCCCCCAGTCCCGTATGTCCCAATGTCCCCCCATGTCGCCCCACTCCCATACGTCCCCTCCATGTCCCCTCGAGCCCCCGCTGTCCCTACCACATCTAGGCATCCCCAAACCCCATGTCCCACCCCAGCCCCAAGTCCCCCCCATGTCCCCATGTGTCCCACGTCCCCTCCGTGTCCAAATGTCCCCCCAGTCCCATATGTCTCAGTGTCCCCCACGGCTCCACGCCCTCCCCCCCTCAGGTCCCACCAATCTCCCTCCACCTACGATTCCACTTCTGAGGCTGCTCTGATGTCTCTAATTCTAGGATTCTGGGATTTCTCCTATTCTGCCATTTCTGCCATTCCGCGATTCTGTTCCTATGATTCCAGTTTCTCCAATTTTAGGACTCGATTGCGCGACTCCTCCGATTCCTCCGACTCTTTGATGTCCTCCCCCCAGCACAGAGGGGCCTGGGCAGGCAGCAGCCTGTTGGTGCCGCCGTCACCGCGGGCAGCAGCCAGCACTGCCCGTGTCACCACGATGTCACCGCGACACGGCCATCGACAAGAGGCTGCGCGATGGGTCCTGCGCCAGCGGTACTGAGACGTTCGGGCAGGAGGAGCTCCCAGGTGGCTGATGCCAGCAAGGAGCAAGCTGCTCGCACCAGGTGGACCACGTTAGACTGCTGGGAGAACAGTGCTATGGAGCACGTCTCTGCGATATGAGGCGTCAGTGACCAAGGTGCGAGCACCCCCAGCACTACAGGAGCGCGGCTGAGCCCCGTCTGGGGCTTTCTGTGGGGAGGACCTGGCTCTGTGGTCAACTCGGGGGGTCTCCGTTTGGGGACGGAGATGTGACGGCTCTTTTCCTCTGCCACCAAAACACGGGGGTGGGGGTGCTGGAAGGCTGGCAGCCACCAGAAGCAGCATGTGACCTGATTTTCCTTGCCTTCCAGAGCGATCTTCTATCTGGGATGCTGTGTCAGCCTACATCCGGGAGCACCTCCAGCTGCGCCAGGTGGGTTGGCACCTACGTCGCCCTTGTTCCCCACCCCAAAAGCAGGAAACTCACCCCAAAAGGCCCCACCAAGAGACCAATAGGTATCGCACAAGTGCGGTGTTGCTTCTGGTAGGTTGGTGTGGTATCTCAGGGCTGATCCCAGTTGCTGGGAGCCCCTGGGTCCCCTCAGCCTGGCTCCCAACAGCGGGAAGTGCACAGCAGGGCCCGAAGCACCGTTCCCGGATGAGACCACCTCCGGCTGATCCTTAACCTTCGGCCCTTCCGTTCTCTGCCACTTGCAGGGCGTCCGAATTCCCACTCTTGTCTGCTTTGCCGTTGTTTCTAAACGGGTCGAGGTTGGGAACAAGTCCCTTACGGTGCAGTGGCCCACGTTCCGCCTGGCCAGGAGCCTCATCGTTGCCCACAGCCTCACAGCCGACAAGGAGTACCTGCCAGGTAAGAGGGTGCAGGAATCCCTTGCTGCATGGATCTCAGGTGCTTCTCAGAAGCAAAGCACTGCCTGCACGGAGCAGGTCCCAAACTGAAGCCTTTCTGGGTGACGACTGCCATGAGCAGCACTAGGGAACACGCGGGGAAGGGCCGCTGGTGACCGACTCCATCCCTCTCGTGTCGTTTTCCAGGCCATAAGGAGCTGGAGCCCCTCCATCTCCCTGAGGTGGCTGCAGCTGCCTCCGTGTCCTGGAAGAAGGTGGAGAGCTGCATCCAAGGCACCACGTCCCTCATCTCTCGCAGCCTGGGGAAGGGGGACAACATCGCCCTTGTCCTGAAGGACATGGGGGTGCTCCTCATCGAAGGCACGAGGGTGGAAATCAAGTTCTATCGTGACTTCTTGGAGAGCCTGTCAGAACAGGGGAGCCTTCAGAAGGCTCTTTTCAAGGTGAGGGTTTTGTTTTCCCCACGGCCTGGGCAGCCTCACACACGGGCAGCAGCAATGCTTGCCCTTGGCCCAGCAAGACCTCTTGGCTTGGAGCTCTTGGCCAGCCTCTTGGGGTGGCCAAGAGCTGCGGTCCTGCTGGCTCCCGCTGCCCTGGGCTCCTTCAGGACCTAGTGGAGGCCAGGCAGAGGACATTTGCCATCTCCTTGCTCCTCCCCTGCAGGTTCCCCAGCTGACGGACATGGTGGTGTCCCGGGTGTCAGCTGTGGCCTCCCTGACCTTCTCTGGCCATGCAATCATCTTCCCCCAGTGAGTATGTTTGTGGCTGTGGCCGCTGCTCGGGCTCGGTAGCGTTTGCTCCTTGCCAAATGTGTCCGTGAGCTGGTGAGCGTGGGGAGTGGTGGTGCCCTGAGTCATGCCGATCTCTTCTTTTGCCAGCTATATAATGGACAAAGCACCCCAGCTATCACCCGGGGAGCGTCTCAAGGCCCGCAGGGATGACAGGCAGGAGAAGGAACGGGCTGTGTTGTCGTCTTCCAGCCAAGGTGAGAGATACAAAGCGGCTGCTGGCTCCTCTTGTGCCACAGCTTCATGCCAGCTCAGCACAGCCTCTTGTCTCCGGGCCTCCAAAATGGAGCCCTGGTATGTGACGTGCCCAAGGTGCCTGTCCCTGGGTGCTGCAGGAGGTTGGGGATCCAAAACACCCCTAAATTGGCTGTACCCAGCTCCTCTCTGCCAGAACTTGGCCCCCAAACCACGTCACGGCCTAAGATTGAGCCGGCTGAGGCTGGTGCCAAGGAGGGCCGAGGCCCCTGCAGATGGAGGCTGGGAGGGGAGCACAGCGGCCCCTGGGACAGCGCAGGAGGAGGCCTCAGCACCCGGCGTGTCCCGGCTACACCAGAGTCATGGAAATTTGCTTCTGACATCTCTCCTTCCCGATTCCAGAGAAACGGCCTGAACTGCCACCCTTCCTGTCGTGCAGGTGGAGGAATTCTTTTGGCTCTGTCCTTTCGGCAGGCTGCCAGTGATGCCCAAGCTGCCTCCTGCCATAAAGGAGCTTTTGCACAACCAGCTGCAGACAGGAACTGCGCCCAAAACAGAGCCCAGGAGGAAATGGAAACAAGAGCCCAAAACAGCAACCGGTGCAAGACCAGGGCCGGGCAAAGGCTGTAAGATGTGGAAAATGTCAGGAGAGCAAGGGCCAAAAAGCAGCAAAAGCCCCTCCTGAAGTCAGGAAGCTATCCAGCCTGGAAGCCCTGCCAGAGACGGAGCGAGTGAAGCGCCCCGAATCTCAGAAAGCCCCAGGCCCGCTAGAAACACCCATCGTGCCCATGCTGTCCCTGCCGAGCTCGGAGGGCAGCATGCCTCAGGAGCCCAGCGACGACACCGCTACTACTGGGACACAGACGGACCAGGGGGCCAGCTCTTCAAAACTGCAAATGCCAAAGCTCAAACCCAGGCTCCCGACGCCGTGCGCTGTACGTGTGAGTGCCAGCCTGCCCAAAGAGCCCAGCGACCCCTCTGTTTCTGGGACACAGATACACCAGGGGGCCAGCTCTGCGCAACTTCAAGAAGCAAAGCTCCTGCCCAGGCTCTCAACGCCGCTGCCCGTAGGTAAGAGAGCCAGCCTGCCCAAGGAGCCCAGCGATGCCTCTCCCACTGGGACAGACATGCACCAGGAGGCCAGCTCTGCTCAACATCAACCACCGAAGCTCCTCTTCAGGCCCTGCACGCCATTGCCAAAGGCAAAAAAGAGCCAGTCCGCCCAAGAAGCAGAAAATGCCAAAGTTCAAACCTTTGTCCTTGGAGCTGTGCCCTTATCCTATCAGAGCCAGACCACCCGGATGTAGGCTGACACTGCATCCTCAGCCACCAGAGCTCAAACCCAGGCTCCCGCCACCGCCACCCAGTCCAAGGTGACCCGAGTTTTGATTGCTCGGAGCTGCAAGAACGCCGTCAGAGGTGGCAAAACAGGTGAGTGATCCACATCCCTGTTCCTTTGGGGGCTCAAGCCTTGGAGGCAAGTAGTTCTGGGGACAGTGGGGCCTCTCCAACGAGATCTCAGTTTGGAGCCGGGGCTTGGCTCGATCCAAGAGGAACCTTGGGCTCCTCCATGGCTAGCCTCAAGTCCCTCAAGCTCCCTTCTGTTGCCACAGAGACACAGCAGACACACGTTATTTGGCAGCATTTAGAAGGCCTAAGGAAGCAGGAGGCTGCTCTTGGCCCGAGAGGAGAGTGTGTGTTTGCAGCTGGGTGCTGGTTTCCAGGCCGGGTGGGAAGAGAGGGGCTTTGTGGGTGGGCCTGGCAGAGCTGAACCCTGCTGCTGGCCGGGTCTGGGGATGGGGTGAGCAGAGGGAGGGAAACGGCGGGACCTGAAGCCATCCGCGGGGTCCACGTGTGGGCAAAGAGCCCCAAGAACCTGTAGCAGTTTTTGCTCAGTCTCACTCCCTTCACAGAAATCCATCTGACAGCGGACGGCGAGACAGTGGAGGAAAACACAACGATGTTTCCAGCTGAGGGACCTTCTCCACGGCCTCCATGGCCAGGAACCTCCCCTTGCTGGGACAAGAGCTGGGAAGCTGCCCCCAGAGCAACGTGGAGAAAACCTGCACATCCCTGGAGGGGAAAGGAGAGGATGCGACGGCAGCTGGGGAGAAAAAGACAGCACCATTTCCATCCTGCTGGACGCTTTCACAACAGAACCTGCAAGTTAAAATGATTTTTCCAAGTGCTTCTGCTTGTCAAGTAAAATTCTGTACAGCAATTGCGGCACTTCAGACTCACTTGGGTTTGAGGGGGATTCTATTGCTCAAGAATTTCGACTTCTGATGGCTAGCCTTGTTTGGGTAAAGGCTCATCGGTGGCTTTTGATGGCAAACTGCAGGCTTTGATGGTCAGCTTAGTCCAAGTACTGAATGCTTCTGCCCCTGAGCCCCGCATCTGAAACTCCCAGCAAAGAATCAGCTACCGTTTGCTGCGAACCCTCTAACCTTACTTAGCTTTCCGTCTTCCCTTGACATTTCTCTCTGTATTTTTTCCCCGGACCTGCTCGTATTTCTTTTTGCTCTGTTTCTTGACTGTGTTTTCGCAGCCCTCTGCACCCTTTCTGGTGAGTGCTTTTTCCTCATCAGCCCCGAGGGAAGTGGCAGAGTTGAGGGCACAAATCTTTTCCTCGCCTATTTCCAGGGGGCTTTCTTAACGCTCCCCCTGAGGCCTCCTGTCTTCATTTTGCCTCGACTCCCCCCAAATCCTCATCCCAGTGGCGGAAGGCTCTCTCAAGCACCTCTTGGGGCAGGGGAGGACAAGGAGCAGCAGGTGGAGGAGCTCTGTTTCTCCCCCCTCAGTTCTCCTGGAAAAGCTCTTCCTCTGTGCTGGCTTCTCCCCTTCTGCCGTGGCAGTGCCCCCTCCTGCCTCGTCCTGGTGCTTCCCTGCTCTGAGAGATGGAGCAAGGATGTTCTCATCTTGACACCCTCTCAGCCCTCCCTCCCTCCTCTCCTCACTGCTGGCCACTTTGGGAGAGCAGAGCGGGAGCAATTTGCTCAGACACCAAGTGACGGGAGAGAAGAAAGGACAAAATAGGCTCTTTCCTCCAGGAAATAGGAAAGGGGTGTTTAGAGCTGGCTTACCTGAACCATGGCTGAAGGACCGGAGCCCAGTCTCTTGCTCTCCACGTGCTGCTGCCTCAGCACCACGGAGGAGATGGGCATCTCCTTTTGGGGGGTGTGCGCGTGTCTACCTTCTGGGGACAACTTCCAGGCTGCAAAACATTTAAGAAGTCAACCTAAGATTTCCCCTGGGGGGAAGAGGGCGCAAAATGGCTCCGTATCAAGTTCGCCAGCGCTGGGGCCGTGGCTCCAGTGCCAGAATGGTTCCTTCTACGAGCTCACCCGTCACGTTTCGTTCTTAACTGTCCCAGTCCCTACTGTCCCTCAACCCTAACTGCTAACCCAAAGGCCAAACTCAAAATAACCCCAAATCCAAAAAACATGCCAAAACCCAAACCATGAACCTTAACCTCCAACAGGAAGCCCTACCCATAATCTCAACCAAAAACCCAATCCTACACCTTCTAACCCCTCCCCTAAGGATACCTGCCATCCCTCAATGCCAAAACAGAACTCAAGCCTTTCACCCTAACACTTAACCCCATGCATAAACCCCAAACTTAACCCGTATTCTTGCACTCCAACTCTAAATCCCGAAGAAATAATCACAAACCATAATCCCCAACCCAGAACTTTGCCCCTCAACCCCTTTCCCAAACCACTACCCCTAGCACTAACCTCTACCCTAACCCTAAACCCGAACCCAGGGACCTGCAGGCTGGGAGGTGTCCGGGAGCACAGCTGAGGTGGGACCAGCGCCTGGTGACGCTGGCGACGCTGTCACCCTGCCTGGCCACAGCACAGCTGTGTCACCCACCCCAACGGCTCCAGCGACCACAGCTTCCCCCAGCACCTCCCAGTTGGGTGACCCCAAACTGCTGACACACGAGGGCAGTGCAGCCCGAGGGACCCAGGTGGGCTGGGACACCACGCACAGGGACCTCAGGACACTCACCGGTGGTCTGGGGCAGGAACGGGCCCAGAACTGGGGGCAGACACCATGTCCTGCCACCACCACCCAGGGGTCCTGCTGTCCCCAGGGACCCCCAGGACCCAGAGAAGCTCCCCACTGCCCCCAGGGAGCCCATCAGCAGCACTGAGGGCACACCCAGCCACGTGCTGGGCTTTCGGAAAGTTTTTCCCTCAAAATCACACAACACAGCACAAACCTCTCACCTGCTGCAGTTCTTCAACATCACTTTTTAACCCCAGCGTCACTGCGTCAACCCAGCCGCAAAGACACCGACGCCACCAGCAGCATGTGGAAACCTCCCCCACCCCCCTATCCCTTGTAGGGAAAATGGTTGCACATCCTGAACAGTTCTCTACGTATTCCTACTGCCAAGCAAAGCCCTGTTCAGTGGAGGCAAAATGGGTCAAGAAAGGGCTTTTCCACTTGTGGGAACTGAAGTGTTTTTGCAGAGTTACATTGTTTAGAAGGAGGGAATGTGGTACTGAGATATGCTTACAGTGATAAGAAAGTTTAGCAGGCGACCTTGTAAAATGCAGACAATCAGACTCCTTAGGACAATTAGGTGAAAATCACGGTGTCAAGTCAGGTAAGTGAAGAAGCATGACCACTTCAAGCAGTAAAAATGTCAAAAGAAATTTGAAATTTAACAGGCCAGCGACTGAAGGCCATGCATTGTTTGTGAAGCATTAGATAGATTGTGAATCTGGATTACCCCCTCAGTGGGGAAACAGGGGAGGGTCCTGCCATCAAAAGGTATACAAACTGTGTTTTGGAACTAGTAGATGCGCTCTCTCCTGCTTGTGGGGTGCCCGCCATTGCAATCGCGAATAAATTGCTACTTCACTGAGATCCTCGCCTGAGCCTAAGTTATTGGCTACGGAGTGTTTCTCACACACTCATTGCTGACTCGGAAAAGCTCCAGAAGAGTTGGTGCTGGGTATGGACACGGAGGGCTGGAGATGGCAGAGACAGGTTTTGGTTTCTGTTTTCCTCCCCCACAATCACAACTTTTGGCTCCCCAAGGCTGGGGCTGCCCTGCACGGGCATGGGGAGGAGCAGCTGTGGCAGCCGGCAAACGCAGCCACAAATTACCCAGGACAAGCAAAAGCAAAGAAAACCACCCCAAGCAGAACGTGACCTCCTTTCTCACCCGCTCCCTCTCTGCCTTTCTCGGCTTTTCACTCACCAAAACGACAAATGGGGCTTAGCCACGCACCACAGCCTGCGGCTCACGACCAAACCCAGCACATTCGGGTTGTCAGAGCTTTCCAATTCCCCAAACGCTGGCTTCTGCACGCATTTTAGCGGCCCCCCCTCAGCCAGAGACCAGCCCCGCCGTTATTTCTGGGGGAGGGCAACTGTAAAGGGAATACAAATGCAAACCAGCGGCACCTCTCCGGCCTCAAAATGGCGGCCGCGCGTCTGGGGAAAGCCTCCGTGAGGGGACGCCTCTGCTCACAGCGCTGCCCCCTGGGCCCCACAACCAAAGCAAAGAAGAACACCGGCAGAAAAAGGCCAAAAACGGGTGAAAACGGGTTACTGGGCCGGCCGGGGAGGCTGCAGCAGGGCTGCGACGCCTGGACGAGGCGGCGGCGGCTCTTCAGCGCCTCAGCCGCGGCCCGTGAGCGCCGCCATTTGGGAGAGGAGGGAAAGCGGCGGAGGGGGCGATGGGCGGGAAAACCCTCGCCCCTGATTGGCTGGTGATGGCTGGAGGCGGGAAGTGGCAGCCACTCAGGAAGCGGGGCGGGCAGCAGCCGCACCTTGATTGGCTGAGAGCTGCCGCCTCAGCGAGGGCGGGAAGCCTGAGGCGCCTCCGGAGCCTGGGGACCCCCAAAAAGGTACCCCCAAAAACCCCCAGGGGCCCCCCCAACAATTCAGGCCCCCACCCAAAACCCCTCAGGGCTCCCCCCAAACACCCCCTGGCCACCCAACCATCTTCCAGAGCGCCCCTAAACACCCCCAGGACCTCCCCAACTCCTCCTAGGCCCCCTTCAGGCCCCCGCACAAAACACCCAGCCCCCCCCAACCTCTCCGTGTCCCCAAAGCATCCCCAGGACCCTCTCGAATCCCCTCATGGCTCCTCCAACCCCCCCAAGAGCCCCTTCGGGCCCCCCAAATGCCTCCAGGACCCCTCCAACCCCCCCCCCAGGACTCCCCTGAACCCCCAGGGCCCTCCCAGATTCCCCCAAATCACCCAGCCCCCCCTGAAACCCCTGAGAGACCCCCAGACATCTTCAGCACCCCTCCCAAAGCGCCTCCAAACCCCCCAAGGGCCCCTAGACTGCCCCCCAAAAGCCTCCAGGACCTCCCCCCAACCATCCCCAAGAGCCCCCCTCCCCCCAAGGGTCCCCAGACCTCCGCCCCGACACCTCACGACTCTCCCACGCTCCGTCAACAACATGGCTGCCCCCCCTTGGGAAAAGCCCCTTTATTGCCCCCAACCGCGGCCCCGCCCCTGCCTGGAAGCGCTGCGATTGGTGGGGAGAGGGAGAAGGGGCGGGGCTTGTGCTTGGAGCGCTGAGCCACGCCCCTCTCCAGCGGAGGGGGGAGAGCCCCGCGGCAGGGGGCGTGGCCCAGCCCCAGAGGAGGGGCGGGGCTCATGCAGGATCAGACCAATCAGGTGAGAGGGGGGCGTGGGTTGACGTGGCAAGGGCTTGGGAGCGGGGGGCCGGAGGGGTGGTTGCTGTGAGCAGGATCTGGAAGCTGCCCCGTGGTTGGGAAGGGCCCCGCTGGTTTGCAGAGCTGAGCCACTAAGCGATGTTGTTTTGCGCCTCTGTGAGAGCAGGTTTAAGACAGGGGAAAAAACGCTGCGCCACACAGCAGCTGCGAGAGTGAGAGGAGCGAGGAAGAGCCTTGCAGGCGCCAAGGGCAGTGAAGAGGGAGGGGGAGGGGGAGGGGGAGAGGTGCTCCAGGCATGGAGCAGAAGTCCCCTGCGGCCTGTGGGGAGGCCCGTGGTGAAGCAGGCTGTCCCCCTGCAGCCCATGGTGGAGCAGGGTTCCACGCTGCAGCCCGTGGAGGAGCCCACGGTGGAGCAGGTGGCCCTGCACCGACGGAGGCTGCGGCCTGTGGCAGAGCCCTGCCCGAGCAGATTCCGGGCCGGAGCTGTAGCCCGTGGAGAGGAGCCCACGCAGGAGCAGGTGAGCTGGCAGGAGCTGCTGCCCGTGGGGGAGCCAGGTTGGAGCAGTCTGCTCCTGAGGGATGGAGCCCGTGGTACAGACCCCTATCTGGAGCGGTTCTGGAAGAGCTGCTGCCTGTGGGAAGCCCACGCCGGATGAGTTCATCAAGGACTGCATCCCGTGGGTGGTGTTTCCACCCCCTCCCACGATACACAGCCAGCACACAATACTTCTGGAGTCCGTTTCAGTGTCAGTTTCAGGTCCTCAGGTCCTGGCGCTACTTCCCACTTATCCTCGTGGACTGGTCCTTTCACGCGGCTGGCATGAGTCCACCCCTTCTCCGCTGTCGGGACGGCCGTTTCTGTGGTAGGGGCCTTCCCATCGTGGTGTTAAAGACGTCTCTTTCCAAGTCTTAATTAAAACCTTGTCCCCGGGTTTTATCTTGTGAATTGCTGTGTCTAACGGAGGGCGTTGCGCTACCAAACCTTTTGCCCGGAGCTCTATCCGTTGGTTCATGAGTTGTATTAAATAAGGTCTTAACTGGGCATCCTGTAATTGGGGGCGATCAAGTGGCAATTCCAAGCCATAGGGCATACCATATAGCATTTCAAAAGGAGAAATTCCTACCTCAGTCCTGGGCTGTGTCCGTATGCTTAACGGTGCAAGAGGTAAACATTTTACCCAAGAAGCTTTTGTTTCCAGCATTAGTTTAGTTAGTTGTTTTTTAATGTCGCCATTCATTCGCTCTACCTTTCCAGCACTTTGGGGATGCCACGGAGTGTGGTATTCCCAGCTTGTTCCTAGAGCTTTCATAGTCTCTCGAGACGCTTTGGAGACAAAATGAGGGCCTCGGTCAGAGTCAATTGTTTCTACAATTCCATATCTAGGAATAATATTCTCAAGTAGTATTTTTCCCACGGTTTGAGCCGTGGCCCTTGCCGTCGGAAAAGCTTCAACAAAATGTGTAAGATGATCTACAATCACGAATAGGTATTTGAACCTCCCTGTTTTTGGGAGGTCTGTAAAGTCCAGTTGAATTTTAGCAAATGGTCGGTGAGCCAATTCCCGACCTCCCGATACTTTTTCTCTCAAGTGTTGGGCGTTTACCTTTCTGCAAGTTAAACAATCATTTACAATTCGTTTTGCTATATTATACATTCCAAGACACATATACTTTATTGCAAATTGATCCACCAATGCTTGAGTTCCCCAGTGGGTGTTTTTGTGAAACCTTTGTAATAGCCTCAGAGCTGCGGATTTTGAAAGCATTTCCCGTCCGTCGGGTAGCACCCATTTGCCTTCATCTGTTTCTTTTATTCCCATTTGAATCATTTTGCTCTTTTCTTGTAATGTGAAGCTAAGCAGAGTATAAATTGGCCTATGATGGGAACAATGTGACTATTTCTTCCCGTCCTCCCATTCGTAATCATAGCATGGAAATTTCCTTAAATCATTCCTGCAGTCTGAGCAGTCTTCCCTTGTTTTTAGAATTCGCACGGTCATTAGTGCCGCTCTTTTAGCCTCCTGGTGTGCCAAATGATTCCCTGTGATCTGAGGGGTGAGGCCCCGCTGGTGTCCTTTAACGTGTACTACAGCAATGTCTTTAGGTCCTCTGATAGCCTGTAAGACTTGGGTAATCGGTTCTTGGTGTACTAATCCCTTTCCCTGTGAATTGATGAGCCCTCGCTCTTCCCATATTTTACCAAATGTATGTACTACCCCGCATGCGTCTTTTGAATCTGTATATATTGTGCCACTTTTGCCCTTTGACAGTCTTAAGGCCCGTAGTACAGCATAGAATTCGCAAGCCTGGGCAGACCAACTTGGACTTAAAGGTCCGGATTCAATTATTTCAAAAGTTTTCCCATTCCCTAATGCGTACCCCGATTTGCGCTTCCGTCCCGCTATTCGTGAAGAACCATCTCCATATATCTGTTCCCCTATACGTAACTCTTCTTCCTCCAAATCAGGTCTCAGTTTTGTTTGCTCTTCTGTATTTTGGAGGCAATCATGTTCTAAGGGCTCGTTCGGTTCCCCATAAAGAAACTGAGCAGGGTTTTGTAGGGAAGTTGTTGTTAATGTTAGTTTTGGGGAGGAAATTAAAATTCCTTCATATTTTAGTAAGCTGGCATCTGTGAACCATTTTTCTGCTTTTTGCTGTAGTACTCCCCGGATATTGTGTGGGGATATCACCTTGATCTCTCCTCCGAAGGTAATTTTCTGTGCTGCTTCTCCTAATAAAGCAGCTGCTACTACTACCTGTAAACAACTTGGCCAGCCCCGACTAACCGGGTCCAGCCATTTAGATAGATAAGCCACAGGCTTTTTACTCCCTGCCCATTCTAGGGCTAATACTCCATCTGCAGTGCCCTCAGTGCTGTTAACAAATAAGAAAAACGGTCTCCTCAAATCCGAAAGACTCAACGCTGGAGGGCGTGCTAATTCTTCTTTCAATTTTTCTAATTGTTTTTCGTCTTCTTTGGTCCATTTTAGCAACCCATCCTTAGTCAATTTCTTAGAAAGAAATGTAACTTTGCCGCTGTAATCTTCACTCCATTGTCTACAATAGCCAGTCAACCCTAATAGTTGTCGTATGTCGCGTTTAGGGGTGTAGCTGATTAACCGTTACGGGCCCGGTCGTATTCCGGGTACTGAACCGGTCGGACATTCACCAAAAACGCATTAACCGTCTGGGGGTCTGCTTGGATTCAGAACACTGAACTATCACGGATAACCACCCTTACCCTCGTTGCACTTAATGAGAGCTATGACAATGCAATCAAGTATGGTTTATTACAGCAACAGATAATCAGGTTCTTTTGGATTGCCAGCGGTAGTGACAAAAACAAGCTAGCGTGCATGAAATACACAGGTGTTACAGGCGTTACAGGTGCACGGCCTAGAAATAAACGCGTTAAAAAGATCAAAGACTCTAGAGAGACTTATAAGCAAGTATTCAGATCTCACCCAAAGGCGTCCCAATGGGGGGGGGGGGGGAAGAGAGGCTCAGCCCGTCGACTGATCCCAGGAGTCAGGAGGTCCTAAGGATGTTGTATTTCCTCGGGATGGTATCTCCCCTGACGGTGGTATCTTCCCTGACATCCCCTCTCTCTTGGGCCAATTTATCTTATTTTCTATCCTTTAGGTGGAGCTTGAGTGGCTCTAGTCAAGCATCTCTTAGTTATGATTGGTGTAAAGTTCTCCCGTCTCCGTTTAAAGTAATAGGCTCCGAGAAATTCAGGGCGCATGCTCGGTGAGGGGTGGTCGCACCTTGGAGGCGGGTAGCTTTTGGGATGGAGGTGTGTTTTGGTATTATAATGATCTAGGGTACAGCATTTGTCAAAACATGACATGTCTTTGTCTCAGGGTGGCAAAAAGTGCCTGCCCTGAAAGCCTCTTCAGTGCTGTACCTTTTCCTTAAAAATGTGAATGTTAGTTTTATTCTCCTAGTTACTTCAGGCAATTACACCACAGTCGTACCTGCCTCTTAGTTCATGGGGTCATTAAAGCCAATATCCCACTGATTCTGTCTGGGTCTGATTTCTTAGTTCCCTCACTTAGTCGGTGGCCCAAGTATTTTACCTCTTGTTCTACAAACTGCAGCTTCGATTTCGAGACTTTCAGTCCCTGCAGGCTAAGAAAGTTCAACGGCTGTATGCTGGCCTGCCTAACAGTATCTTCGTCTCTCCCTGCTAATAACAAATCACCTACATGCTGTACTAATGTTACTCCTGGTGGCTTATCGTAGCTTTGTAAAATTTGCTCCGGGGCTTGTCCAAATAAATTAGGTGATTCAGTGAATCCTTGAGGAAGGACAGTCCACCGTAATTGTTGCTTTCGGTGGGTATCTGGGTCTTCCCATTCAAAGGCAAAATAATCCCTACTACCTTCCTCCAGAGGACATGCCCAAAATGCATCCTTTAAATCCACTCCGCTATACCACTGATCATCTGGGTGCAATTGACCTAATAGGGTATGGGGATTTGCCACAACAGGAAATCTGGTCACGGTTCTCTTATTGATTTCTCTTAGATCATGTACCAATCTATATTTGCCATCTTTCTTTTTCACTGGTACTACTGGAGTATTAAACAGGGACATACAAGGTTCTAGCAACCCTTGTTGTAACAACCTTTGAGTTTCAGGCTTTAACCGTTGTCTGCCTTCCTCAGACAGGGGGTATTGTTTAATTCTCGTTGGTGCACCCGGGTTGGTTATAGTTACCTTAAAAGGCTTAATATCTAATCTTCCTACACTTCCTGGAGTGTACCAGATTTTATAATACAAAAGACAATGAACAAACATTTATTGTGTATTACAATCCCTCCTTTTTCTTTTGGTCCCTCTTTTTGTTCACTGAATCTCTGCAATGCCTGGCTGCTAAGAACCAATGTTTCCTCGATTCCTTCGTTGGTACTTATTGGTTCATATTTGGCACGCATGAGCATTAGATGTGCCGCTTCTAAACGACCTTTTACAATCGCAATCAGTTTATTAAAAATACATGGCCCGAAAGTTAGCGCTACTATTAATTACAATAAGGGTCCTGCTATAGTTGATAGTAAAGTAGTAAGCCAAGGTGAATAATTAAACCAAGATTCATACCAGTTCTGTCGGTCTTCATATTCCCGTTTTCTCCTCTCCAATCCTTCCCTGAGCTTGGCCATGGTATCCCTTACCACTCCAGTATGAATCACAGAATCACAGAATTGCTAGGTTGGAAGAGACCTCAAGATCATCGAGTCCAACCTCTGACCTAACACTAACAGTCCCCACTAAACCATATCCCTAAGCTCTACATCTAAACGTCTTTTAAAGACTTCCAGGGATGGTGACTCCACCACTTCCCTGGGCAGCCTGTTCCAATGTCTGACAAACCTAATGGTCAGCATACATGCAACATTCTTCTTTCAGGGTTACACACGACCCGCCCTGTTGTAGAAATACCAAATCTAATCCTCTACGATTTTGTAGCGCTACCTCTGAGAGTGACCTAACAGATTTTTCCAGGGCTGAGATAGATTGTTCAATCCGGGCCAGGTCCTCGTCCACAGCAATGCGTAAAGAGGTGAACTCTTGATTTTGCTTGACTAATGAAGCAACTCCAGTACTGACCCCTGCTCCTCCCAAGATTCTTAAAGTGGCCAGAGTTAAAGCTGTAAACGATTCCCTTTTTTCCAAATGATAATTTGCTGCCGTGTGCTGAGTATACATATAATCCTCAGAATGGTATAAAATCCTTGGTATAATTATTACCTGTATACAGAAATCATGAGACGCATTAAAGAGTTGTAGCGATAGACAAGGAGTTACACCTACTGACGAGCAAACCCACCCAGCGTTGTTAGCCGGGATTAACCGTTCAGCTGATTGTTTCCCATTCTCCGTGATGTTCCATAGGTGGCGCTTCCCCCCAGGAACCGTGCCCGCACACCTACCACCTCCAGTGACTTGTGTTAGTGTTACTCCTATATCTCTTCCCCAATTGCATTGTAGAGGGTTGCTCTCGTTTGTGCGGGTGGGCTCCCCAAAGTCCCCTATAGCATCATAATATGGGGGCCTTATACTAAAACATAACCAGCAATGTTCTGTCCTATTTGGGTTTATTTTGTTTAATAGTTGGTAGCTGGCATTCATGATTCCCCATATATTATTCTCAGCTATGTTATCATTTTTGGCTTTGTCTGAGCTTGTAAGGCTACTGAGGGTTGGCACTGTAGCATTTTCTGCAGGCTGGATTCTCTGAACACTTCTTGATAATACCTCATTTGGTCCTACTGCCTGGGGTTTATCAGCAGCCTCCTTCTTTATTAGTACAAGCCCTCTGCTGTCGGGCCCATTTTCATAATGTCTTCCACATTTATTGTGTATTCCAGGTGGGACCCCACAACACAGGGGACGAGAGTGACCGAGAAGGAGCGGCAGAGAAGAAGTGCGGTAGAGTGACCATAACCCCCATTCCCCTGCGCCGCTCGGGGGGAGGAGGTGGAAGAGGGTGGATGGGGGGGGAAGGTGCTTTTGGTTTCTTTCCTTTGTTTTGATTCAAAGATGGAAGCCGAAATTCCTTGAAGTGGTATATTCTTTATTGCAGCGCTGGATGCACGGGGGATCTCTCCAGCTATCGTGCATACCCAAAGCGGAAAGCAGTCTTGAATTTCTACAATCAATCTATCAATATTCTACAAGCGCCTCTACGTATTCATTCCCTATCCCCGCCTGCCCTGGCTTCTCATGCTAATTAGCCTTTTGGCACCTTGCGCCTGCGTCGAGCCTCCCAAGCCTTGTGGGCAGGGGTCTTTGGGAGGAAGACGCCGAGTCTTCCTCACAGTGTACTTTTCACCTTTGGTCAGGGTTGTGCTGAGTTGGCACGTTTCTGAATTGCAAGAGCTGGCTGTTGCTAATTCTTCCGTTTGTTGGCTCTTTCTCATGAATTGCAATGTCCAGTTTCGAGCTTTATAGTCCTTCCATTTGTTTCTCTGTCCGCCTGCCGCTTCCTTCTCGTGAGTTCCAGTGTCTTGTTTCGAAATACACAGTCCTTGTCTGGGGATTGTCCTTGCCTCCTCAATGCCTTCTTAATCAGTTTCTCACTTCTCTAGCTTGTTAGTAATAAGCAATAACTCTTCCTATCTCCTTCTGCCGAGTCTGTTTTGCCCGTTACAAGAATTACTGCGTGATCTCCTTGTCCTTATCTCCACTTTGAGCCCTTTTCATCATATTTTCTCCCCATTCCTCTTTGAGGAGGGGGAGGGAGAGAGCGGCTGTGGTGGAGCTCGGCTGCCCACTCGAGCGGAACCACGATAGAGGGGCCGTGCACCCCCCACCCCATAGATCCCCTCTGGGTGCCCCCACCCCATAGAAGCCCCCCCAGGTGCTCACCACCCCATAGAATCCCCCCCTACCCCACAGACCCTCCCCATGGCCCCATACATTCCCTTATGGCCTCCCCATGCCATATGGCCCCACGGACCCCCAATGTCCTCCTGTGCCCCCCCAGTCCCATGTGTCCCCATGTCCCCTCCACGTTCCCTCCATGCCCCCCATCCCATGTCCCCATAATGTCCCCCATGTCCCCACATGTCCCATGCCCTCCCCATGTCCCCGCGTGTACCCCCAGTCCCCACATGTCCCCTCATGTCCACACCTCCCCCCATGTCCCCATTCCCCCACCCACGCTCCCGTGTCCCTGTCCCACCCATGTCCCCCCAAATCCCCACGTCCCCACATTCCCCCATGTCCCCTTGCCCCCCAAGTCCCCCCGTCCCCCCTATCCCCACGTGCCCTGCATGTCCCCCATCTCCCACGCCTCTCCATACCCCCCCCCACACCCCGGCGGGCCCCCAGCCTGTGGTGCCCCAGTAGAGGGCCAGCACCTGCTCCACGGGGCTGCCTTCAACCCCCCCAGGCACCCCTAAACACCCCCCAGACTCCCACACACCCCGAAACTCCCTCCAGAAACCTGCCAGGGCCCCCTCAGCTCCCCCCCACAATCCACCAGGAGCCCCCAAACCTCTCAAGCCCCCCCACAAGCCTCCCCAAACAACCCAAAGACCTCCTGCAGACCTCCCTCCACCAAAACACCCCACGTTCCCCCAGTCCCATATGTCCCAATGTCCCCCCATGTCGCCCCACTCCCATACGTCCCCTCCATGTCCCCTCGAGCCCCCGCTGTCCCTACCATGTCTAGGCATCCCCAAATCCCATGTCCCACCCCAGCCCCAAGTCCCCCCCATGTCCCCCCTGTGTCCCCATTTCCCCCCAACCCACGTCCCCTCCGTGTCCAAATGTCCCCCCAGTCCCATATGTCCCAGTGTCCCCCATGGCTCCACGCCCTCCCCCCCTCAGGTCCCACCAATCTCCCTCCACCTACGATTCCACTTCTGAGGCTGCTCTGATGTCTCTAATTCTAGGATTCTGGGATTTCTCCTGTTCTGCCATTTCTACCATTCCACGGCTCTATTCCTATGATTCCAATTTCTCCAATTTCTCCAATTTCAGGACTCGATTCCGCGACTCCTCCGATTCCTACAACTCTTTGATGTCCTCCCCCCAGCACAGAGGTGCCTGGGCAGGCAGCAGCCTGTTGGTGCCGCCGTCACCGCGGGCAGCAGCCAGCACTGCCCGTGTCACCACGATGTCACCGCGACACGGCCATCGACAAGAGGCTGCGCGATGGGTCCTGCGCCAGCGGTACCGAGACGTTCGGGCAGGAGGAGCTCCCAGGTGGCTGATGCCAGCAAGGAGCAAGCTGCTCGCACGAGACGTTCCACGTTAGACTGCTGGGAGAGATGGAGGCTGGGAGGGGAGCACAGCGGCCCCTGGGACAGCGCAGGAGGAGGCCTCAGCACCCGGCGTGTCCCGGCTACAGCAGAGTCATGGAAATGTTCTGCTGACATCTCTCCTTCCCGATTCCAGAGAAACGGCCTGAACTGCCACCCTTCCTGTCGTGCAGGTGGAGGAATTCTTTTGGCTCTGTCCTTTCGGCAGGCTGCCAGTGATGCCCAAGCTGCCTCCTGCCAAAAAGGAGCTTTTGCGCAACCAGCTGCAGGAAGAAACTGCGCCCAAAACAGAGCCCAGAAGGAAATCGAAACGAGCCTGAAACAGCACCCAAAGAGCAGGCGCAAGACCGGGGCCAGGCAAAGGCTCGAAAATCTGCAAAACGGCAGAAGAGCAAGGGCCAAAAAGCAGCAAAGGGCCAAAAAGCCCCTCCTCAAGTCAGGAAGCTATCCATCCTGGAAGCCCTGCCAGTGACGGAGCGAGTGAAGCGCTCCGAATCTCAGAAAGCCCCAGGCCCGCTAGAAACACCCATCGTGTCCGTGCTGTCCCTGCCGAGCTCGGAGGGCAGCCTGCTTCAGGAGCCCAGCGACGACAGCGGCAGATTCCAGCGAGGGAGCTCCAGCTCCCAAAGACTGCCGAAGTTACGGGCTGGGAGGTTCTGGTCCGTGCTTCCAGACCGCCCGAAGATGGAAGCATCCAATTCCAAGCCCTCTACTGCTGGGACAGTGACATGGCAGGGGGCAAGTTCTGAGCATCAACTGCCAAAGCTCGTACCCAGGCTCCCTACAGCGTGGCCTGTAGGTATTAGAGCCAGCCCGAGCACCTGTACTACTGGGACACAGACGGAGCAGGGGCCAGGTCTTCACAACTGGAAATGCCAAAGCTCGAACCCAGGCCCTCTACACCATCGCCTGTAGGTAAGAGAGCCAGCCTGCCAAAGGAGCCCAGCGAAGCCTCTCCTACTGGGACAGAGACAGACCAGGGGGCCAGCTCTGAGCATCTGCAACCACCAAAGCTCAAGTTCCCAGGACGGTCCTTAGGGACAGGGCCTCTATGGCAACGTCAAAGTATCTCCGTGAGATCGGGGGGGGGGGGTGGTGCCCTGGGTCACGCCGATCTCTTCTGGAGGAAGCATCCAATTCCAAGGACCCCTCTACTTCTGGGACACTGACACACCAGGGGGCCAGCTCTTCCAATGGCAAAATGGCGAAGCTCAAACCCAGGCTCCCGACGCCGTTGCCTGTAGATAGTAGAGCCAGCCTGCCGAAGGAGCCCAGCGACCCCTCTACTTCTGGGACACAGACCGACCAGGGGGCCATCTTTGAGCTTCAGCAACGACCAAAGCTCCAATTCGGGCCCTCTCCGCGAATGCCTACAGGTAGTAGAACAAGTCCGCCCAAGAAGTACAAAATGCCAAAGTTCAAACCTTAGTACGTGGAGCTGTGCCCTTATCCTATTAGAGCCAGACTGCCCAGGGAGCCCAGCGACACCTCTATTTCTGGAACACCGATGGACCAGGGGGCCAGCTCTGAGCATCTTCAGTCGCCAGAGCTCAAACCCAGGCTCCCAACACTGCCGCCCAGTCCAAGGTGACCCGAGCTTTGATTGCTCGGAGCTGCAAGAACGCTGTCAGAGGTGATCCACATCCCTGTTCCCTTGGGGGCTCAAGCCTTGGAGGCAAGTAGTTCTGGGGACAGTGGGGCCTCTCCAACGAGATCTCAGTTTTGAGCCGGGGCTTGGCTCGATCCAAGCAGCACCTTGAACTCCTCCATGGCTAGCCTCAAGTCCCTCAAGTTCCCTTCTGTTGCCACGCAGACACAGCAGACACACGTTATTTGGCAACACTTAGAAGGACTGACAAAGCAGGAGGCTGCTCTTGGCCCGAGAGGAGAGTGTGTGTTTGCAGCTGGGTGCTGGTTTCCAGGCCGGGTGGGAAGAGAGGGGCTTTGTGGGTGGGCCTGGCAGAGCTGAACCCTGCTGCTGGCCAGGTCTGGGGATGGGGTGAGCAGAGGGAGGGAAACGGCGGGACCTGAAGCCATCCACGGGGTCCGCGTGTGGGCAAAGAGCCCCAGAAACCTGTAGCAGTTTTTGCTCAGAGTCTCACTCCCTTCACAGAAATCCATCTGACAGCGGACGGCGAGACAGTGGAGGAAACACGATGATGTTTCCAGCTGAGGGACCATCTCCACGGCCTCCATGGCCAGGAACCTCCCCTTGCTGGGACAAGAGCTGGGAAGCTGCCCTCAGAGCAACGTGGAGAAAACCTGCACATCCCTGGAGGGGAAAGGAGAGGATGCGACGGCAGCTGGGGAGAAAAAGACAGCACCATTTCCATCCTGCTGGACGCTTTCACAACAGAACCTGCAAGTTAAAATGATTTTTCCAAGTGCTTCTGCTTGTCAAGTAAAATTCTGTACAGCAATTGCGGCACTTCAGACTTACTTGGGTTTGAAGGGGATTCTATTGCTCAAGAATTTCAACTTTTGATGGCTAGCCTTGTTTGGGTAAAGTCTCATCGGTGGCTTTTGATGGCAAATTGCAGGCTTTGATGGTCAGCTTAGTCCAAGTACTGAATGCTTCTGCCCCTGAGCCCCGCATCTAAAACTCCCAGCAAAGAATCAGCTACCGTTTGCTGCTAACCCTCTAACCTTACTTAGTTTTCCGTCTTCCCTTGACATTTCTCTCTGTATTTTTTCCCCGGACCTGCTCGTATTTCTTTTTGCTCTGTTTCTTGACTGTGTTTTCGCAGCCCTCTGCACCCTTTCTGGTGAGTGCTTTTTCCTCATCAGCCCCGAGGGAAGTGGCAGAGTTGAGGGCACAAATCTTTTCCTCGCCTATTTCCAGGGGGCTTTCTTAACGCTCCCCCTGAGGCCTCCTGTCTTCATTTTGCCTCGACTCCCCCCAAATCCTCATCCCAGTGGCGGAAGGCTCTCTCAAGCACCTCTTGGGGCAGGGGAGGACGAGGAGCAGCAGGTGGAGGAGCTCTGTTTCTCCCCCCTCAGTTCTCCTGGAAAAGCTCTTCCTCTGTGCTGGCTTCTCCCCTTCTGCCGTGGCAGTGCCCCCTCCCCTCCTGCCTCGTCCGGGCACTTCCCTGCTCTGAGAGATGGAGCAAGGATGTTCTCATCTTGACACCCTCTCAGCCCTCCCTCCCTCCTCTTCTCACTGCTGGCCACTTTGGGAGAGCAGAGCGGGAGCAATTTGCTCAGACGCCAAGCGATGGGAGAGAAGAAAGGACGAAATAGGCTCTTTCCTCTAGGAAATAGGAAAGGGGTGTTTAGAGCTGGGTCAGTGAGCAGGGCACAAGGCTTCTCGTTTCCTGCTCATTTCTTGTATCCTGGGGCCTCTTCAGCACGTGTCATCTCCTGCTCTTGTGAGGATGTTCCCAAATCTGTCTTTTCTTCAGTCCACGATCACTTCCACACCGGCAGCCGGGGTGCCAGGAGGAGCCGTGCTGCAGCACCAAGCACTCCCGAAGCAGCTCGCACCCCTCCATACGCTGCCAGTATCTCTTGTTTGGGGGGTTGGTTTCAGATGCTCTTCATCCCAGACTCCCAAATCCTTGGGGTTGACCTCAAATCTCCCCTGGAGCTTTCTGCCAGAGGCTCCAGGTGGGGCCATTCGCCCTGCCTCTGCTATAAAGCAGACTTTAGACTTTTTTATACCTTTTGTCCTACCTGAAGTAGCCCAAGGGCTACTGCGTGAACGGTGTCCTGCTTAATTCGCTCAAAGGCTTCTCGTTGCTCGGGTTCCTGGTTGGAATTGTTCTGCTGGGTCACTTGGTAGAGAGGGCTACGAATCACACCACAATTTAGATCAGATTAACCATATAAAATTGAATCGTTCTCGCCTAATCCTTAGGTTTAGTGCTTCTGAATGTCTGGTAATTTTCCTCCTTTTTAAACCTGAGGCCCCTCCTCGAGCCTCCCCTTTGTCCCTGACCCATTCCTGGCACTTCTTGTTATAGAAAAAAACACCTTCCGAAGTCCTGGCTGGGCCAGTAGCTAAAGGGGTCTTGGGAGTGTTATCCCACCCACGAATACCTAGAACGATCGCTTCGGTCCTTCCCCGGCTGAGTCCCTCGTGGGATATCAGAACCGCGGTTAGAAGACCTCCGCACTCGCTTCGGAACTGAGTTCCGTCTCAGTCACCCCCTTACACACAGTCACACAACCGAACCCCCCCAACCAAAGGGCATACTCACGCAACGATAAATCTTTGTTGGGGTCTTCATGCGCAGAGTTACGGGTTTAAACCAGAGGAGGGGAGAGCTCTTTGTTCTTTCCTTGCCTCTTATGTTCGTAATCCTGCTGGGCTCCGGACTGCTCCCGGCAAAGGGTCACAATGAAACAAGGCTGGGGGCACCTCCCTTAGCCGTTCACAGCCTTGGGACCCAAGAGGATCACGTCAGGGTCACCAAGTTGTTAGAAATTCCGAGTCAATCTAGCTTTATAAGCTTTATTTATGGGGTTAATAAAAGGCAAGCAACAGCACAGGGTGCGCGGGGAGTCTGGGCTCCTCCAACACACACACACACGTTACATCAGGCGGCTGGTTTTTATGCTGCTAGGCTAATACATATTCATCACTACTTCTAGAAAAGGCAGGGTTATTTGAATTAGTTCCTGGAATCTGGACCCTCCCTCTGGCGCATGCATATCAGTCTCCGGTGCTCCCTCTGGGGGTCTCTCGTGCTGAAGGCTCATAGTTTTCCTCCCAGGCTTTCTCCTTGTCCTTCTCCTTTGTCCATCTTGGCCGCATGTCAGAGACTTGCGCAGCGTCCCATGCAATAATCACAATAGAGAGCAGTTATTCTGAAACCCCTTTGTTCTCTTATCCCCGGATGTCAGAGACCCGAGGTTTACCCTTCAAGCCCTCTATTGACATGAATTGCTGGGACATTCCTTACAATCCCTCATCTGCTTATTAATCTTCTCAATTTGTGTCTCTTCAACTTTTGCCAGTAACAACTGGATTTCCTCGGTCGGTTCTTGGGGGGTCCGTTTCTTAAGCATCATTCTTGACACATCACCTTTCTTCTCTACCGAAGTCATCACAAATTGGGTACTATTTATTATTCGGCATATCAATAACGTAAAACAAGGCATCATACAAGGTATAAACAAAAACATCATTACACCACAGAAAAATGAAAATGACATCCTTTTAACCTGTGGTCCACCGGGCAGCCATGAAAACAAATCCCAATCCGTACCCTTCCAAGTTTGTACTGGGATGTGGGCTAATTTCCTAATTTCCTTTGTTATCCGCCTTACCCACTTTTCCATTATCATCAATTTGTAAACAACAATTAGAATCGTTCAGTTTTCCACACGCTCCCCCTTCTTCTGCTAGTAAATAGTCTAAAACCCTTCTGTGTTGAAAGATGGCATTCCTCATCTGGGTGGCTTGGTCAGCCAAATGATCCAAAGACGTCGCTGTTTGATTGGTTACAATTTGGAGGACAGCTTGCAACCTAATTATTTGATTCCAATTATCAATAGGTTCTCGAGCCCCCCATACTACCTCATTTGGGTTCCAGGTAGCTGGTCCATAATGCTGTATGATTCAGGAAGCCATTCATTCTCTCCCCATTTTTGGGCACTACCCCCAGCTAAGGAAGCATAACTAGATCGTTTGACTCTGTTCAGATCATCATATAATCTTCCTAAATGATTTCCTTGTATTTGTGACTATAAAAAGAACCAGGGTCTTATATGCCTGTACAAAACTGCACAAATCACAGACAGACACGGAGTGGATAGACGCGGAAAAAAGGCCGGCACTATGGATAAGGAGGTAGCCCTCAACTTACTGCAATGCTTTTTAGAAAAGTGAGGGGTAGAAGGAGTTAAGCATATTACAGGGCTTATAGCCTTTGGGGTAGCAAAGGGGTTTTTTTGTAACCCTGAATCATACTTTGATGTGGAAGAATGGAGAGCATATGGGGACTGCTTGTGGAATTTAGCTATACATGTAGATGATGAGAAAATGGTTGAAAAACGAATGAAACAGTGGCGGGAAACTGTTAATAGTTTGAAAAGATACAAGTTAGAACAGCAAGTCGCTGCTGTGGCTACCCAGCAATTAGGAGGTCAGCCCTAAGAATCAGAGGGACTGTTCTCGGCGGGGGGCGATTACTCGCCTATACCACCGTCTGGGAGACCGATAACTGTTAAGCCACGGCACCCGTCGCCGGGGCGTCACCACCCCCCTCTCCTAGTAAAAGCCCGGACGCAGATCAGGAGACATGGCCTACGGCGCCACCCCCCTCCGACCACGGTCGAAACTGGGATACAAGTCTCAGGAGCAGAAAACGGGGTCTCCGACAGCGAGGAGGAGGTGGTGGGGCGACTCATTTTAAAACCCAAAGAGGATACACCCAGGGAGAGCCGTAAGGCTCCCATTAAGCCACTGCCAAAGCCCCCCCCCCACAGGAGATAGAAAGGGTTAATTGCCAGGCGATAGCCAGAGAGGTGGCAGACGCTCAGGACTTTGAATTGCTGAGCCCTGCTTGCTGATCAGGCTTTCCCAGTAACCTATGGACAAGGGGCTGCAGGGCTGCAGGGAGCTCACACCCCGCTTGATTGGAAACTACTATCCCAGCTGAGAGCCACAGTAAATGAGAGTGGGTTGCACAGTGAGCCGACCAAGCAGCTGCTTAATTACATTTGGGGCAGCAGTATTTTATGTCCCGAGGACATCAAAACTATTCTAAGAATGATTATGACACAATCTGGTCAGCTGCTATGGCAGGCTCACTGGCAACGTGTATGTGATATCAGTGCTCACACACCCCGACCAACGGGAGATCCTTTAAAATACGTAACTACCGAGCAATTAATGGGGGTTGGGAGGTTTGCATTGGCGGATATGCAGGTACAGTTAGGGCCGGGGTTATGCCTAGAGAGCATGAGGGCAGCCCGTGCAGTACTCCAACCCCGCTCTACCGGCCCACTATGAGATGGCGTTGCCACCCACGACCCCAACACCTGCCCCGCCTGCGATGCAGCCCACCCACAGTCAGACGCCGCCAGATCACAACAACTACAACCAGCCACATTGGGAGATACTCTACAAACATTGGAACTATCGGCCGTTGTGTGAGCCTTCATGGAATGGATGACAATTTGTGGAGACCGAGCATGGCAGGGGATACCGGCGAATGCGTACAGAGGTCCCTGCTACCTTGGTCGATCGGGATTATTTGCATGTCGCCACCAGGACTGGTTGAGTATCTCCAAGACGACGTCCAGTAAGTGAAAAGAGACACTCATGGTCCAGTAAGTGAAAAGAGACACTCATGGTCTAACACCTGACTGTAAAGATGATGTTGAATTATGATCAGCAACCACACGAATATTTGCCTCCTTCTTCATACCAGGACTAGCAGCCACGTGGTCACTGACACAGATAGAAAAGTTGGCGTGCTGGACAGTGAAACAGTTCAACGCAACTACCGACATCCTCTCTCAAATGATGGATGATATGGACAGTCTATGACACTCAGTGTTGCTGTATCGGGCAGCCATTGATTTCTTGCTGCTGGCCCAAGGACACGGTTGTGAGGACTTTGAAGGAATGTGCTGTTTTAATTTGTCAGATCATAGTGAGTCGATCCATAAAAGGTTGGATTGGCTAAAAGAACATGTGAATGAATGTTAACCCGTTTGATACCTGGTTGAAATCCTTGTTTGGTGACCTTTCCCTTTGGCTTCTATCCCTTATTAAGGAGGGTTTGACATTGCTGCTTATTATACTGCAGATAATCATTGTTGTCAAGATAGCTTATCATTGTATTATGAAGGCGGTAACAAAGATGACAAAAAAGAAAAAGGGGGAATTGTTGAAGACTGGCTCAAAGAGCAAGGGCACGGGTCCCTAGAGGAATTGTACAAGCAAGGCAAAGAAAATGCAGAGTTTATAGCCATGGAGTGGGCCGGATGAGAAGCATTCTTGTGCAAATATGCAAGGAGCACTCTGTCCTTGAGAGAGAGAGAAACGGGGATGTGAGGCCTGGGAAAACAAGGGAGTAGCTTATGCGCTGTAACCGCAAGTAGGAGAAACAATATTGTTTGCAACACTTTTAGGCTTAGCCACTAGGCTAGTGACCAGTAGGCATAATTATAGTTGTGTGTATAAATATACGGCTATCTGCGCAATAAAGTTGACGCTTGTATTACCACTCATATTGAGTCGATCACTTGCTTCCCCGCGCCGTTAATCGGAGGGTCTCGCACCCGCATGTACCCCACATAGCGTATTGCCAACCAGTTTTCGGGTAGCCTCTTGTAGGCATGTTTGCCACACACCCAATAACGACCCTTTAGAGCCCACGTCCCATTTGGAAAAGGACCATCCCATCCTTCTTTATTTATTGGAGCGTGAAAATACAGTGTTCTCGTTACCGAGTGGTCCTGTTACAATGTCTGCCCCATTTGTACTCGTATATGCACACCTCCAAGCTCCCGCATTGGATTCCCGCTTACAATTACAATCAAGTTTTCCTTGGCGGCCTGTCATATTACGAGCTGACCAGAAATGTTTAAAGAAAACTCACCTCCCATTCTCATCCTGCCATCTCCAGGGGTAGACCCTTACCACATGCTGTTCCTTAGTGGTGTTATCACGCTGACGGCTCAAGATCTGAGCGTCAAATTGGCCCCCTGCTTGTGCTCTTGCCACGGTTTCACAGCCAGATCCCAAAAATTCCCTGTATGAGCATTTCAGCCAAGTGCCCTTTCTCAGCTGGACATGTGTGGCGTTCCATTTCGCACTACGTGCTGTACAGTTTAGAGGTCCACATTCAGGACCAGTACAATCATATCCGGGAGACAGAGTCCAATTACAAATGCTTTTTCCTACCGCTAACGTTCCTGTTCTGTTTAAACAGTATCTACGCCGATCTGACGAGTGCAATTGCCATGGGCCTCCTTCCTCTTTCCAAAATTGTGTCCCATTATGAACTTCACTCAAATTATTAACCCACTACTTGGGTTCGACCGGGCCAGCTACCCAGGGCCAGCTTTCAGTTCCCCCCCAGTCCTCCACAAACCCAGCAGTTACTAAGGTTAAAGGTCTTGGCCACTTCCTCCCCCAGAATGAAAGAGTTATTCCTCCAGTCTTGCCCATGGCTCAACTGCCCCTGTAAAAACAATACCAGTAGTATAGCATTTCTTATCCTTTGCAATGCTGAGGGTCTTGGAAACGCCTTCAATCAAGGGCTTGGGCCTGCTTTCAGGGTTCATTTGGGCTTGTGTTACTGTTCAGCTTTTTGGGGTGATCCAGCTCCTGGAAAACTAAGCACAATTGTACATGGGTTTTTAAAAAAAGGTTCTTATGTTATTTTCTCAGGACAACCGGGCTTTAGTGCGGGAGAAGTCCGGTCGAGGCCCTCTCACTCGGCAGTCAATACCCATAGGGGTTGCCTCTCTCGGTAGACCATACACACCGCAGTGGAGGGTCCTGCCCCGGTCTTGTCTTCTCCCTTTCCTCCCTTCAGGCTTGTCCTCTTGGTCTGGTACCCTTAATTCATGCAGAGCCTCGTTGCCAGAAAATTTCCCTTTTCCCTTCATTGTTGTAGTTGTTTCTCTGTCATGATCACGTATTTCTGACTTTCATAATTCTCTATCAAAGAATAGTCCAATGGCATTCCTTGGGAATACGGCATTCCATATGACATCTCGTAAGGTGAGATATCTGTTTCACTATGGGGCATAGTCCTTATGTTCAATAATGCCAATGGCAAATATCCGAGACAGTTGGGTTGCCATCATTAATTTAGCCAATTGTTGTTTAATCGTTTGATTCGTTCTCTCAACTCGTCATGAGCTTTGTGGATGCCATGGAGTATGGTATTCCCATTTAATGCCTAGGGCTGTGGTTAAGTCCCGTAACACCTTAGATGTGAAACGTGTCCCCTGGTCAGAGTCAAAACTCCCTACCAACCCAAAACGTGGTGTTATATTTTCCAACAGAATTTTAGCTACCATAGCGGCAGTTGCCCTCGCCACAGGGTAGGCCACTATCCAGTGGGTTAGTTGATCCACTATCACCAACAAATATTTATATCCTCCTCTTTTTGGTAGCTCGGTGAAATCAACCTGTACTCTTGCGAATGGCCTGTATGTGATCCTCCGTCCCCCAGTAGGTTCTTGCCTCACACTTTTCTGATTTATTTTCGGACATGTTAGACACCCTTGAGTAATTTGCCGAGCAATCTCATATATCCCAACGCACCCCTAAAATTTTAAAAACGGATCGCTCCATGCTTGAATTCCCCAAAGGATTTGCAAGTGCATCCAAAATAGCAGCTCCTTTGCTTGACTCTTAGGCGTATCTCGGCCATCCGGTGGGATCCGCTTTTCTTCCTCCTTTTCCAAAGATTGTAATAACTTTTCCAAAGTTTGTTCAAACAGCTTAGGAGACTCGGTAAACCCCTGTGGTAGTACTGTCCATCGTAACTGCTGTCTCCTTCGTCTTTCTGGGTCCTCCCATTCAGAAGCAAAATAATCCCTAGATTTTCTTCTAATGGACATGCCCCAAAAGCATCCTTCAGGTCTGTTACACTACTCCAAATATGTTGTGGGGCCAAATAATTTAATAGTGCATAAGGATTTGCCACTACCGAGAATTTAGTCACTGTTCTTTGATTTACAGCTCTTAGATCTTGGACCTATCGGCATGTCCCATCAGCTTTCTTTACGGGTAATATAGGCGTATTATGGGGGAACGTACATGGTTCTAAAGTCCCTCCTTGGAATAGCCGAACTATGACTGGTTTTAATCCCTTCCTTCCTTCTAATGGCATGGGATACTGTTTTACAGGTTTCTGGAGTTCTGTTACTTCTACCATTAGGGGTTTGATTAAGGAGGTATTGGGGAGGCATTGGGGAGGCATTGGGGAGGCAAGGACAATCCCCAGACATGGACTGTATATCTCGAAACAAGACACTGAAACTCATGATAAGGAAGCGGCAGACGGACAGAGAAACAAACGTAAGGACTATAAATCTCAAAACTGGACATTGGAATTCATTATAAAGATACAACAAACGGAAGAATTGGCAACAACCAGCTCTCGCAATTAAGAAACCTGCCAATTCAGCAGATTCCTGACCAAAGGTGAAAAGTACACTGTGAGGAAGACTCGGGGTCTTCCTCCCAAAGACCCCTGCCCACGTCCCAAAGACCCCTGCCCACAATTCTTGGAAGGCTCTGCGCAGGCGCAAGGTGCCAAAAGACTAATTAGCATGAGAAGCGAGGGAAGGCGGGGATAGGTAATGCATATGTATAGGTGCTTGTAGAATATTGATAGATTGATTGTATAAATTCAAGACTGCTTTCTGCTTTGAGTATGCACGATAGGTGGAGAGATCCCCCGTGCATCCAGCGCTGCAATAAAGAATATACCACTTAAAGGAATTTCGGCTTCGATCTTTGAATCAATCTGGCGACCCAGATGGGACGACCTCTCTGCCGGACCGCAGGACCCGCTGGGGACAGGACTCCCTAGGGTACCCCCGGGATTTCCCGGAGGGACTCCTCGACTCACCGGATCACTGCGGAGGCAGACAAGGACCCCATCATTGTAAGTGAGTATATTCTTTATTCTGGTTTGGTTTTCTGGTAGACCGGTCATCTGGGACTGTCCAGTAAGTCGGAAGGTGACTTCTGCAGGACAGTATTTGGTATATACTTTGTGGTTAGTACCACAAGTATATCTGGGGACCTTGGGGTCCATCTGTATCTGGAACTGTCTGTAAGTCAGAAGGTGATCTTCTGCGAGGCAGTGTTTGGTATATACTTTGTGGTAAGCACCATAAGTATATTTGGGGACCTTAAGGAAGGAGCTCGCTTTAAGGTCCATCTGGAATTGTGTTGTCTATTTCGGTTTTCTGACTCATGGAGTATGGTATTTAACTCTGGTTATTGTTACTGCGATTTTGGCTATTTTCCTGGTGGTAATAGTAGGTTCGTGGCATTGTTGTAAGAAAGATATCGTTACGGTGTTACACAGTTTGGTTTTCTGACTTATCGCATGTGGAATTTGACTCTGACTATTGTTATTGTGATTTTGGCAATATTGCTGGTAATAGTAGTTTTGTGACATCTCTACTGAAAGATATTGCGTGCCCGTATTTTTGTGAGTGATACGTTTTGTGATACGCTTTTGTAAGTAACATGTGTATTCTGAAAGTGTAAACTGGAAACTGGGGGGGCAAACAAGCAGTGAAATTTTAAAGAAAAGTGTGTTAGGATGTGTTTTAAGTCACTGGAAGGATATTGGAGGATCTGCCGGTGGAAGTGTGAACAGGAAAACATTGATAAAATATCGTAATCAGTGGTGGCCGCTTTATAAGCTGGAATGTGGAGAAAAGTGGCCCCTAAATGGAACTTTAAACTATAATATTTTGCTACAGTTAACGTTGTTTTTTGAGAAGCAGAACAGGATGAAATGTTGTATACTGATGTTTCAGCATCTTGGTGGGAAAAGGTACGGAATTAAGTTGGCCCCTGACTGAGCCTTTGATGATGGCATTAGAGAAGTACAGGCTGGAGAAAGATAAAGGAAGTGTTAAAAGGGTTGTTGAAAGTGTTAAAGGTGTTTGAAGTTGAATGAGCAGGGAAAGAGGATGTAGGAATGATAATAGTTCTGCCTCTGCCCGAGGCAGAGATCTTAAAATCATGGGTGTTAGCCCTTTGGGGCAAAGGGACCATGATGGGTCCGAGAGAGTTGTCACAGAAACAGAAAACCAGTTAACTCTTAAAACAACCTGAGTTCATGTGCGAGCTCAGATTGCCGATGGGACCGCTCAGGGAACTGTGGACAATTGCATTCCCCTGACCGACCCCCACTAAGACCCGAATCATCCTGAAAATTATGAACGGTTAAGTAAATACTAAAACCTGGATGAATTGGGAATTGAGAATATGCTTCCAACAAGGTCTAAAAGAAACCCCTATGGAATTTTTGGACCAACTCTGAAATGTAATGAAAATAAATAAATAAATAAATAAATAAATAAATAAATAAATAAATAAATAAATAAAACAAAACGGTTTGGACCTGGCTTCGGAGGACAAATTGACTAGCCTTTTCCTAGGGTAATCGACCCCTGATTTCAACAGGAATAATGGGGACTTGGTGAATCTACCCTAGTGGATCCTCCACTGGTTATAATGAAGCTAGGGGAGGAATGGAAGTGAAATTTCTTATTGATATGGGGTAACATATTCAGTTCTAAATCAAGCATTAATGCCTTCACAGAATTATTATGTTAGGGTAAAAGGCGTGTCGTGGTTTAACCCGGCCAGCAGCTAAACACCACACAGCCGTTTGCTCATCCTCCCCCTCCCTCTCTGGGACGGGGGAGAGAAATGGAAAGTGAAGCCCGTGAGTTGAGATAAAGACAGGTTAATAAGACTGGAAAATAATAATAACAAAAATAATAATAACAATCATAATAAGAATAATACAATGGTGATAATAGGCAAATAATAATAATATGTCCAAACAAATGATGCACAATGCAATTGCTCAGCACCCGCTGCCCGATGCCCAGCCTAACCCCGAGCAGTCCGGCCCCCTCCCCCCGGCTAGCCACCCCTATATATTGTTTAGCATGACGTCAGATGGTATGGAATACCCCTTTGGCTAGTTTGGGTCACCTGTCCTGGGTCTGTCCCCTCCCAGCAATTACTGCACCCCCAGCCTGCCTGTTGGCAGGACAGAGCAAAAGGCTGAGATGTCCTTGGCTTGGTATAAGCACTGCTCTGCAACAATTAAAACATCGGGGTGTTATCAGCACTCTTCTCATCCTAAGCCAAAACATAGCATTCTACCAGCTACTAGGAAGAAAATTAACTCTGTTCTAACTGAAACCAGGACAAGGTGTAACCGAAAAGGCTTATTTTTGTGAACCTTTGAAGTACAAGTTAGGGAAACAATGGGGCATACACAGATTTTTATCTATGCCTAGCTCCTCATGGGCACTCTTAGGTAGAGATTTATTAGAGCAAGTAGGAGCAGAAATTGTCTTTGAAAAAGGGAAAATGGAATTAAGAATAGGAGAAGAACAACTAACAAATGTGTTAAGCTTGGCACTAATACAAACTGACCCTAAAAGTGAAATACCTTTAGAGATCACAGATCAAGTATGTCCAGGAGTGTGGGCTACTGAAGTCCCTGGAAGAGCTAAAAATGTGACCTTAATAATTATTAAATTAAAGCCAGGACAGAAACCCGTTAAGGTTAAGTAATATCCTTTGAGGATAGAAGATAGGAAAGGAATTAAAGAGATAATTAATAAATTTTTACAGTATGGATTATTGATTGAATGCGAATCAGAATACAATACACCCATATTGCCAATTAAAAAGGCAGATGAAAAAGCTATAGGCTAGTTCAGGATTTGAGGGCCATAAATAAAATCACTGGGGATCTACATCCAGTAGTGGCAAACCCTTATACTTTGCTGACTAAATTATGAGTATATTTAAAAGATAACCACATAGTAATACCCTCTAGTTTGACATGGCCCATAGTTCTTACAGAACACAATAAAACGCATTGAGGAGCTGGCACACTGCATAAGAGCCTGAGTCAGACATTAGTGGGACGATATGGTAAAACAAGTAACTCAACAATGTAGCATTTGCTTACACAATAACCCCAATACCAAGAATAGAATAAAATTTGGAATAATCGGTAAAGGAAATTATTCGGGGCAACAGTGGCAAATTGATTTTTCAGAACTCCCTAGAAAAGGGGGGTATCATTATTTACTGGTTCTGACTGACACGTTTTCAGGAAGGCCTGAAGCCTTTCCCTGTCGAACAAACAAAGCAAGAGAAGTGGTTAAAGTCTTGTTAAATGAAATAATACCATGCTTTGGGATTCTAGTAGCAATGTCTTCTGATAGAGTTTCACATTTTTGTGCACAAGTGGTAGAACAGATAAGTAAGATTCTAAAGATAGATTGGCAACTGCATACTCCTTATAGACCACAGGCAAGTGGACAGGTAGAAAAAATGAACCATTTAATTAAACAATAAATAGCTAAAATTGGATAAGAAGCTAATTTGTCATGGCCTCAATCCCTCCCTTTAGCATTACTTGGAATTAGAGTTAAACCTAGAATAAAAGGGAATTTGAGTCCCTTCAAAATCTTATATGGAAGGCCATAGCAATTTCTATTTAGTGGAGAGGACCTAACGCAGTTAGAATCAGAATATTTATATGCTTATATAACTGAACTTCAGAAACAATTAAATAAAGTACATAAATTTGTTTTAGGGACCAGGGCTAGAGGGTTGGATCAACCAATCCACCCCTTTAAGCTCGGGAATTATATATATATATAAAGACTTTTTCAGGACAACCCCTACAGGAAAAATGGAAGGAAAGTGGATGGGACCATACCAAGTATTACTGACAACACACACCACCATTAAGATTAAGAAGCAAGCAGCTTGGATCCACAATTCAAGGGTGAAGAAGGTCCCGGCGAGGATATAGACCACCACTCCAATTGGACCAACAAAATTACGGTTTTCCAGATCCTAATGATTGCAGGGGTACGGTTCTCGGATTCGGGGTGGGCAACTTGGGATGAGAACTTACACCTGACCTTAATACAAACAATTTCTCAAGTAACTAATAAGACGAACTGTTGGGTATGCATCCATCTGCCACAGCATGGGAATAAGGGTGTATCGTTAATCGGGATTCCCTTGCCTGCAAACTTATCTTGGACTAATTTGTGGGAAAACACATCTTGGGGTCGAAAATATTAAGAAGTTTTGGAACTAGAAGTGAGTAGCTTCGTGCCGTTAGAATCCTATTATGTATGTGTACAAAGGTGTAACCCGCCTAAGGGTATAGGAAAACAGCATTGTATAAATACGGATACTACTTATGTGGGAAATCAGACATCTTGTAATTGAACAATTGATATTAGTACGACTAGCGGCTGGGCAAATTCAACCAGCTGGACGGTTCCAGAAGGAAAAGGGTGGTATTGGCTATGCAACGATATAGCCCGTAAGGTCTTGCCTGAGAATTGGAAGGGAACTTGCACTCTTGGAGCGGTAGTCCCCAATATGACAGTACATGATGTAGTGCCTTGAGGTTACTTGAGAACTCATATGTGGAGAATCAGACGAAAAATTAACAATCCATTGATAGAGAGACACACCGCTTTTCATAGTTTCGTTTGATGGTTTATCCCATGGTTAGGAGTGAGTGAATTGGAAAAGGCGATAGTTAATATTTCTGCAATTATAGAGAAGTTAGAAAACAAAACTCTGGATGCTATAAAGGCTCAACAAGAAGAGATATCTAGTTTATCACAGGTAGTATTACAAAATCGGATGACCCTAGACTTGTTACTGGCCACTCAAGGGGGAGTCTGTACAGTAATAAACACAAGTTGTTGTATGTATGTAGATCAGAGTGGAAGGATCTCTACCGACCTGGAAGAAATATGGAAGCAGACAAGGATCCTACATGAGATCAGTAAAGATGATCTTTCATGGAGTTTTAGTGAAATATGGAATAAGTTAACCTCCTGGTTGCCCAATTTCCAATGGTTGAAACAAGTATTCATTGCTCTAATTGTATTAGTAGTGTTAGGAATATTTGTGTGCATGTTGTTTAGATGCCTGCTTTGTTGTGTTACTGTAAATAATGAAAGTATCTGATGCAAAAGAATTTGCATGGGAAAAGAAAAGGGGGGATTGATTAAGGAGGTATTGGGGAGGTATTGGGGAGGCAAGGGCAATCCCCAGACATGGACTGTATATCTCGAAACAAGACACTGGAACTCATGATAAGGAAGCGGCAGGCGGACAGAGAAACGAATGTAAGGACTATAAATCTCGAAACTGGACATTGGAATTCATTATAAAGATACAACAAACGGAAGAATTAGCAACAACCAGCTCTTGCAATTAAGAAACCTGCCAATTCAGCAGATTCCTGACCAAAGGTGAAAAGTACACTGTGAGGAAGACTCGGGGTCTTCCTCCCAAAGACCCCTGCCCACGTCCCAAAGACCCCTGCCCACAATTCTTGGGAGGCTCTACGCAGGCGCAAGGTGCCAAAAGGCTAATTAGCATGAGAAGCGAGGGAAGGCGGGGATAGGTAATGAATATGTATAGGCACTTGTAGAATATTGATAGATTGATTGTATAAATTCAAGACTGCTTTCCGCTTTGGGTATGCACGATAGGTGGAGAGATCCCCCGTGCATCCAGCGCTGCAATAAAGAATATACCACTTAAAGGAATTTCGGCTTCGATCTTTGAATCAGTTATATATGTTCATCTGATTCGTGTCAGTATGGAACATTTCACCCCTTTCCTCCCAGTGTCCCAGTCTCCCCCTCATTATAGTCAAATTATCAAATCTTCAGAAATATTCCTCAAATCTGTTATAAGTTGCCCCCTTAATTAATTTTTCAGAGAGCACTGTAATAATCATAGAAAGGAATTTATTGAGTAAGCAAGCAGCAAGCAAAACAGCGCTGGGCGGCCGGGGAGTCTCGGATCCGCCAACGGCGCGCACCTCACCCCCGCCAGGGTCCCTTCTTATAGCTTGGTAATTCCGGGATTACGCAGCACATCCTGGTATGTTCTGCGACTGCGCGCACTGTTGCTAGGCGGTCGTGTCTGTCCCTCTGGTGGTCGTGAAGATGAAGGCCGTAGTCTTCCTCGGTGTTGTGGTTCAACTTCTTGTTTTATTTGGTCATGTTGGCCCAGCGTGAGACAGGAAGGCAGGATGTTGCTACACTAGTTTAGCGACTTATCAGGAGGGGGTTACCTGAGCTTTGCAACAGTGTCTTTGAACAAAAGAGGCAACTGAGATGCAGAAAGAGGGAAGGGGAGGGGGTTCTCTTTTTGTTACATTAAGCAAAAGAATTTCATAGTGTCTAGCCAAGCATTACACAGCTCCTTATTTCAGCAGGGAGCTTTCGTAACTCCCGCTCGCCAAACAGAACCCCCCGTATCACAAGAACAAGGAGTTCTGTTCGAAGGCAATCAATGAACAAACATTTAAACATTAGGGCAGTCAATGAACAAACATTTATTGTATAACACAATCCCTCCTTTTGCTTTTGGTTACTTATTTTGATCATTGAATCACTGCAATGCCTGACTACTAAGGACTAATGTTTCCGCGATTCCTTCGTTGGTACTTCTTGGCTCGTATTTGGCACGTATGAGCACTCAATGCGCCGCTTCCAAACGACCTTTTACAATCGCGATCAGTTTATTAAAAATACATGGCCCGAAAGTTAGCGCTATCATTAATAACAATAAGTGTCCTGCTATAGTTGTGTCCTGGTTTCAGTTAGAACAGAATTAATTTTCTTCCTAGTAGCTGGTGGAATGCTGTGTTTTGGCTTAGGATGAGAAGAGTGCTGATAACACCCCGATGTTTTAATTGTTGCAGAGCAGTGCTTATACCAAGCCAAGGACATCTCAGCCTTTTGCTCTGTCCTGCCAACAGGCAGGCTGGGGGTGCAGTAATTGCTGGGAGGGGACAGACCCAGGACAGGTGACCCAAACTAGCCAAAGGGGTATTCCATACCATCTGACGTCATGCTAAACAATATATAGGGGTGGCTAGCCGGGGGGAGGGGGCCGGACTGCTCGGGGTTAGGCTGGGCATCGGGCAGCGGGTGCTGAGCAATTGCATTGTGCATCATTTGTTTGGACATATTATTATTATTTGCCTATTATCACCATTGTATTATTCTTATTATGATTGTTATTATTATTTTTGTTATTATTATTTTCCAGTCTTATTAACCTGTCTTTATCTCAACTCACGGGCTTCACTTTCCATTTCTCTCCCCCGTCCCAGAGAGGGAGGGGGGGAGGGTGAGCGAACGGCTGCGTGGTGTTTAGCTGCCGGCCGGGTTAAACCACGACAAGTTGATAGTAAAGTAGTAAGCCAAGGTGAGTAATTAAACCAAGATTCATACCAATTCTGTCGGTCTTCATATTCCCGTTTTCTCTACTCCAAGCCTTCCCTGAGCTTAGCCACGGTATCCCTTACCACTCCAGTATGGGCAGCATACATGCAACATTCTTCTTTCAGGGTTGCACACAGCCCGCCCTGTTGCAGAAATACCAAATCTAATCCTCTAGGATTTTGTAACACTACCTCTGAGAGTGACCTAACAGAGTTTTCCAGGGCCAAGATAGATTGTTCAATTTGGGTCAGGTCCTCGTCTGCAGCAATGCGTAAAGAGGTGAACTCCTGATTTTGCTTGACTAATGAAGCAACTCCAGTACCGACCCCTGCTCCTCCCAAGATTATTAAAGTGGCCAGAGTTAAAGCCATAAACGGTTTCTTTTTTTTCCCAAATGATAATTTGCTACCGTGTGCTGAGTATACATATAATCCTCAGAATGGTATAGAATCCTTGGTATAATTATTACCTGTACACGGAAATCGTGGGATGCATTAAAGAGTTTTAGCAATAGACAAGGAGTTACACCCACTGACGAACAAACCCACCTAGCGTTGTTAGCTGGGATTAACCATTCGGCTGATTGTTTCCCATTCTCCGTGATATTACACGGGTGGCATTTCCCACCAGGAACCGTGCCCACGCACCTACCTCCTCCAGTCACTTGTGTTAGTGTTACTCCTATATCTCTTCCCCAATTGCATTGTAGAGGGTTGCTCTCGTTTGTACGGGTGGGCTCCCCAGTGTCCCCGATAGCATCATAATATGGGGGCCTGATACTAAAGCATAACCAGCAATGTTTTGTCATATTTGAGTTTGTTTTGTTTAATAGTTGGTAGCTGGCATTGATGATTCCCCATATATTATTCTCAGCTATGTTATCAGTCTCGGCTCTGTCTGAGCTCGTAGGGCTACTGAGGGTTGGCACTGTGGTATTTTCTGCAGGCTGGATTCTCTGGACACTTCCTGACAATACCTCATTTGGTCCTACTGCCCCCCAGGCAGGTCTATCAGCATTCTCCTTTTTTATTAATACAAGCCCTCCCCTGTCGGGCCCATTTTCATAATATCTTACGCCCCACGTTTTCCCCACGACCCAAGCAGGGTCATTTGGATTCGCTATGTTGATATACAACTTTGTGCACACCTTTTCATGATTCCCATGAGATGAGTTTTGCGGGGACCTCATCCTAAATCCCTCCCTTTTGTTTGGCGGTTTACAGCCATAGGGTCTGTAGCCTACTGTTAGAAATCGGTCTCTCCCAGCTCCTGGCTCCCAATCTGAAGCAACTGTTTCGCAACCCCAATAAGGGCAAAAGTAAGCATTTGGATAGTTACAGTAGCCCCTTCCTGGGTTAGAACTTGGGCAAAGATAGTAGCTTGTTACATTCAGACACAGCCCGTCACATAAAGTAGTTTGGAAACTTGGTGCGCCGGCTGTAGTGGCAGTTCCGAGGACGGTTTGATCTTCCCACCTTATTCAACTCCACTTGTAGGGCTGATGGGGGTGAGCAGATCCATGGCTTACCAATAATGACCCCCATGTATTGTAAGAGGTGAGCAAAACCCATTTCTCAAGGTGCTTTTAACCAGGCCTTGCTCAGCCTCTTTAGTGCTTCCCCACCATTTTACTCCTCTGCCTCGCTCGTCAGTTCGGTTGCAGCAAACTACGAGGTATTGATTCTTCTCGGCAGCAGCAGCATTCTTCAGGGGAATCTGGGAAATTATCCGCACCCGTTTCAAAGAGCTAGATAAATAGGGCTTCCACCCCCTCCCACAATACACAGCCAGCACACAATACTTAGCGAGTCCGTTTCAGTGTCAGCTTCAAGTCCTCGGGACCTGGCGCTACTTCCCACTTATCCTCGTGGACTGGTCCTTTCACGCGGCTGGCATGAGTCCACCCCTTCTCCGCTGTCGGGACGGCCGTTTCTGTGGTAAGCAAAACAACATAGGGGCCTTCCCATCGTGGTGTTAAAGACGTCTCTTCCCAAGTCTTAATTAGAACCTTGTCCCCAGGTTGTATCTTATGAATTGCTATGTCTAACGGAGGGCGTTGTGCTACCAAACCGTTTGCCCGGAGCTCCCTCTGTCGGTTCACGACTTGTATTAAATAGGGTCTTAACTGGGCATCCTGTAATTGAGGGGGATCAAGTGGCAATTCCAAGTCATAGGGCATATCATATAGCATTTCAAAAGGAGAAATTCCTACCTCAGTTCTGGGCTGTGTCCATATGTTTAACAGTGCGAGAGGTAAACATTTTACCCAAGAGGCTCTTGTTTCCAGCATTACTTTAGTTAGCTGTTTTTTAATGTCACCATTCATTCGCTCTACCTTTCCAGCACTTTGGGGATGCCACGGAGTGTGGTATTCCCAACTTGTTCCTAGAGCTTTCATAGTCTCTCGAGACACTTTGGAGACAAAATGAGGGCCTGACGAACCGATAAGATGCCTGGGCAAATTTTCTTCCCTTACACATACACCTCAATGGCAGTTCTTAGATTATATTTACATATTTACATATGTTTAAAAGAACACTTTAACAAAAATGCCCGGGCTTTTGTATATACAATATACAGTTATTCTTCCAGTTAGAATTATTCCCCAGCAGCTGCAAACGTTATGCCAGTTACCATTAACGCTCGCTGAGCCTCCTCCCGTCTCTTTCTTAAAATCTCGAACATCCCCAGAGTTAATGGGGACGGCCACATATCCCATACCTGGTTGTGGTCCTCCCATTGCTATTTCCCTTAGTGAATACAACCCCCCCTTCGTTTCTAAGCTGCTGTCTTCTGGCCTGACTCCTACTCACTGCTCCCTGAGCGCTAGAGTCAGAGTCGCTATCGGCATCTCCCTGGGGTTGCGGATTAGGACACCGTCCTGGTGTCCCCCCCCCCCCGTCCAAGCACCCTCAGGGTCCCCCCCAACACCCACCAGGGCCCCCCCTAAACACCTCAAGTCCCCCTCCGCAACCCCCCCACGAGAAAATCCTCCAGAGCCCCCCAACCACTGCCAGGGCCCCCGCCAAACACCCCCCGGCCTCTCCAACCCTTCCCCAGAGCCTCCAACCCCCCCAGACACCCCTAAACACCCCCCAGACTCCCACGCAGCCCCAAACTCCCTCCAGAAACCTGCCAGGGCCCCCTCAGCTCCCCCCCACAATCCACCAGGAGCCCCCAAACCTCTCAAGCCCCCCCGCAAGCCTCCCCAAACACCTCCTGCAGACCTCCCTCCACCAAAACACCCCATGTTCCCCCAGTCCCATATGTGCCAATGTCCCCCCACGTCGCCCCACTCCCATACGTCCCCTCCATGTCCCCCATATCCCCTCGGGCCCCCAGTGTCCCTACCACGTCTAGGCATCCCCAAATCCCATGTCCCACTGCAGCCCCACGTGTCCCCCCGTGTCCCCACTGCAGCCCCACATCCCCCCCCGTGTCCCCATGTCCCCCCTGTCCCATATGTCCCAGTGTCCCCCATGGCTCCACGCCCTCCCCCCCTCAGGTCCCACCAATCTCCCTCCACCTACGATTCCACTTCTGAGGCTGCTCTGATGTCTCTAATTCTAGGATTCTGGGATTTCTCCTATTCTGCCATTTCTGCCATTCCGCGATTCTGTTCCTATGATTCCAATTTCTCCAATTTCTCCAATTTTAGGACTCGATTGCGCGACTCCTCCGATTCCTCCGACTCTTTGATGTCCTCCCCCCAGCACAGAGGTGCCTGGGCAGGCAGCAGCCTGTTGGTGCCGCCGTCACCGCGGGCAGCAGCCAGCACTGCCCGCGTCACCACGATGTCACCGCGACACGGCCATCGACAAGAGGCTGCGCGATGGGTCCTGCGCCAGAGGTACCGAGACGTTCGGGCAGGAGGAGCTCCCAGGTGGCTGATGCCAGCAAGGAGCAAGCTGCTCGCACGAGGCGTTCCACGTTAGACTGCTGGGAGAGCAGTGCTATGGAGCACGTCACCGCGATGCCAGGCGTCACTGACCAAGGGACGGGCACCCCCAGCACTACAGGAGCGCGGCTGACCCCCGTCTGGGGCTTTCTGTGGGGAGGACCTGGCTCTGTGGTCAACTCGGGGGAGTCTCCGTTTGGGGACGGAGATGTGACAGCTCTTTTCCTCTGCCACCAAAACACGGGGGTGGGGGTGCTGGAAGGCTGGCAGCCACCAGAAGCAGCACGTGACCTGATTTTCCTTGCCTTCCAGAGCGCTCTTCTATCTGGGATGCTGTGTCAGCCTAGATCCGGGAGCACCTCCAGCTGCGCCAGGTGGGTTGGCACCTACGTCGCCCTTGTTCCAAACCCCAAAAGCAGGAAACTCACCCCAAAGGGCCCCACCAAGAGACCGATAGGTATCGCACAAGTGCGGTGTTGCTTCTGGTGGGTGATGTGGTATCTCAGGGCTGACCCCAGTCGCTGGGAGCCCCTGGGTCCCCTCAGCCTGGCTCCCAACAGCGGGAAGTGCACAGCAGGGCCCGAAGCACCGTTCCCGGATGAGACCACCTCCGGCTGATCCTTAACCTTCGGCCCTTCCGTTCTCTGCCACTTGCAGGGCGTCCGAATTCCCACTCTTGTCTGCTTTGCCGTTGTTTCTAAACGGGTCGAGGTTGGGAACAAGTCCCTTACGGTGCAGTGGCCCACGTTGCGCCTGGCCAGGAGCCTCATCGTTGCCCACAGCCTCACAGCCGACAAGGAGTACCTGCCAGGTAAGAGGGTGCAGGAATCCCTTGCTGCATGGATCTCAGGTGCTTCTCAGAAGCAAAGCGTCGCCTGCACGGAGCAGGTCCCAGACCGAAGCCGTTCTGGGTGACGACTGCCATGAGCAACACCTGGGGAACACGCGGGTGTCGTGGTTTAACCCGACCGGCAGCTAAACACCACGCAGCCGTTCGCTCACCCTCCCCTTCAACTTTCCCGGAGGCTGGTGCATGATAGGGGATGTGATACACCCATTCAATACCATGTTCTTTGGCCCAAGTGTCTATAAGGTTGTTTCGGAAGTGAGTCCCATTGTCTGATTCTATTCTTTCTGGGGTGCCATGTCGCCATAGGACTTGCTTTTCAAGGCCCAGGATGGTGTTCCGGGCGGTAGCATGAGGCACAGGATATGTTTCCAGCCATCCGGTGGTTGCTTCCACCATTGTAAGTACGTGGCGCTTGCCATTGCGAGTTTGAGGGAGTGTGATGTAATCAATCTGCCAGGCCTCTCCATATTTATATTTCAGCCATCGTCCTCCATACCAAAGAGGCTTTGACCGTTTGGCTTGCTTGATTGCAGCACATGTTTCACAGTCATGAATAACCTGTGCTATAGCGTCCATGGTCAAGTCCACCCCTCGATCACGAGCCCATCTGTATGTTGCATCTCTACCTTGATGGCCTGAGGTGTCATGGGCCCATCGGGCTATAAATAATTCACCTTTATGCTGCCAATCCAGGTCCACCTGAGCTACTTCAATCTTAGCAGCCTGATCCACCTGCTGGTTGTTTTGATGTTCTTCAGTAGCCCGATTCTTGGGCACATGAGCATCTACGTGGCGTACTTTCACAGCCAGGTTCTCTACCCGAGCAGCAATATCTTGCCACAATGCAGCAGCCCAGATAGGTTTGCCCCTACGCTGCCAGTTGTTTTGCTTCCATTGCTGTAACCATCCCCACAGGGCATTTGCTACCATCCATGAATCGGTGTAGAGATAGAGAACTGGCCATTTTTCTCGTTCAGCAATGTCTAAAGCCAGCTGAATGGCTTTCACTTCTGCAAACTGACTCGATTCACCTTCTCCCTCAGCAGCTTCTGCAACTCGTCGCGTAGGACTCCATACAGCAGCCTTCCATCTCCGATGCTTCCCCACAATACGACAGGACCCATCAGTGAACAGGGCATATTTCTTTTCATTCTCTGGCAACTGGTTGTACAGTGGGGCTTCTTCAGCACGACCCACCTCCTCCTCTGATGATATCCCAAAGTATTTGCCTTCTGGCCAGTCCATGATCACTTCCAATATTCCTGGGCGACTGGGGTTTCCTATTCGAGCCCGCTGAGTAATCAGTGCAACCCACTTGCTCCATGTAGCATCAGTTGCATGATGCGTAGAGGGGACCCTTCCCTTGAACATCCAGCCTAGTACCGGTAATCGGGGTGCTAGGAGGAGCTGCGCTTCAGTACCGACCACCTCCGAAGCAGATCGAACTCCTTCATATGCTGCCAATATCTCCTTTTCAGTTGGAGTATAGCGGGCCTCAGATCCTCTGTATCCCCGACTCCAAAACCCCAGAGGCCGACCTCGAGTTTCCCCAGGTTCTTTCTGCCAGAGGCTCCAGGTGGGGCCATTCTCCCCGGCTGCAGTATAGAGCACATTCTTTACATCTGGTCCTGTTCGAACTGGCCCAAGGGCTACTGCATGGACTATTTCCTGCTTGATTTGTTCAAAGGCTTGTCGTTGTTCAGGGCCCCATTCAAACTCATTCTTCTTACGAGTTACTTGGTAGAGTGGGTTTACAATCAGACTGTAATTTGGGATGTGCATTCTCCAAAACCCCACAACACCTAGGAAAGTCTGTGTTTCTTTTTTGTTAGTTGGTGGAGACATAGCTGTTATTTTGTTGATCACATCCATTGGGATTTGACGACGTCCATCTTGCCATTTTATTCCTAAAAACTGGATCTCCCGTGCAGGTCCTTTGACTTTATTTTGTTTTATGGCAAAACCGGCTTTCAGAAGGATTTGGACTATTTTCTTCCCTTTCTCGAAAACTTCCTCTGCTGTGTCACCCCACACAATAATGTCATCGATGTACTGCAGGTGTTCAGGAGCTTCCCCCTGCTCTAGTGCAGACTGGATCAGCCCATGGCAAATGGTAGGGCTGTGTTTCCACCCCTGGGGCAGCCTATTCCAAGTATATTGGACTCCCCTCCAAGTGAAGGCAAATTGTGGCCTGCACTCTGCTGCTAGAGGGATGGAGAAAAATGCATTAGCGATATCAATTGTGGCGTACCACTTGGCTGCCTTCGATTCAAGTTCATACTGAAGTTCCAGCATGTCCGGCACTGCAGCACTCAGTGGTGGCGTGACTTCGTTCAGGCCGCGATAGTCCACTGTTAGTCTCCACTCGCCATTAGACTTTCGCACTGGCCATATGGGACTATTGAAAGGTGAATGAGTCTTGCTGATCACTCCTTGGCTCTCCAATTGACGAATTAGCTTATGGATGGGAATCAGGGAGTCTCGGTTGGTGCGATATTGCCGCCGGTGCACAGTTGTGGTAGCAATTGGCACTTGCTGTTCTTCGACCCTCAGCAACCCCACAACAGAGGGGTCCTCTGAGAGACCAGGCAAGGTAGATAATTGTTTAATGCCCTCTGTCTCTAAGGCAGCAATACCAAAAGCCCACCGGAACCCTTTTGGGTCCTTGCAGTATCCTCTTCTAAGATAGTCTATGCCAAGGATACATGGAGCATCCGGACCAGTCACAATGCGGTGCTTTTCCCACTCATTCCCAGTCAGACTCACTTCAGCCTCCAATACAGTCAACTGCTGAGATCCCCCTGTCACTCCACAAATATAGATGGGCTCTGGTCCTTTATAGCTCGATGGCATTATAGTACATTGTGCACCGGTGTCTACTAAAGCCTTATACTTCTGTGCGCGTGATGTGCCAGGCCATCGAATCCACACAGTCCAATAAACTCGATTGTCCCTTTCCTCCCCCTGGCTGGAGGCAGGGCCCCCCTAATCCTGGTCAGAATCTTCCTCGTTTCTGTGTTTGAAGGACTGTCTGCTGGAAGTTGGAGCAGCAAACTTTTCGGAGAATCCCTTTTTCCTGATTGTTTTCTTTTGCAACTCACGTACTCGTGCCTCTAGGGTCGCGGTAGATTTTCCATCCCACTTTCTCATGTCCTCTCCATGGTCTCGTAAGTAAAACCACAGGGTGGCACGGGGTGAGTACCCACCATATCGTCTTCCTTGTGTGGGTGAACGCCTACCCCTGACAGCTGAGACACTGCTTTGTACAGGTGCGAAGGAGAATAATCTCTCTTCAAGTTGGTGAACCTTTTCAGAAAGTTTCTCCCAAGTGTTCTCCTTTGGTCGGTGGGCACTGGTTGGTTCAGGTGGGGAGGACAATAGATTCTCTTCAAGTTGGTGAACCTTTTCAGAAAGTTTCTCCACAGCTGAGACGCAGGCCTGTAAGGAAGAGGAGAGACTTTCTTCGTACTGCCGGAGTTGTTTAGCCGCTTCACCCACTGTGGGTTCCTCATCCTCTTTCCAGGCCATTATTGCCAATGAGCTGGCATATGATGATGGTGCACTCCGTACAAACTTCCGCCACATGGGTCGTGTACACCTGACTTCATCTGGATCTGTGGATGTTTGTTTGAGGTCTGGATCCTCATAAATCACTTCCCGTACGGCTAATTCCCTCAGGTACTGGATTCCCTTCTCCATAGTGGTCCACTTGCCTGGTAGACATAAAATATCTTCCTTGAAGGGATACCTTTCCCTCACAGCTGAGAGGAGACGCCTCCAGAGGCTGGTGGGTCGTGCTCCATCTGCAATTGCTTTGTCAATGCCGGCGTCTCGAGCAAGGGATCCCAGCCGCTTGGCTTCCCTGCCGTCTAATTCCACACAATTGGCTCCAGAGTCCCAGCACCGGAGCAGCCAGGTGACAAGCTGCTCACCTATACAGCGACCAAAATCTTTTCGCACATCTCGTAGCTCGCGCTCGTTTAGGCTTCGGGTAGTTACTGTTGCTCTTTCGGCATCCTCATCTTCCTCCTCCTGAATCCTTGACGGCCCAGCGTCGTCATCATCTTCGTCATCTCTATACTTAGTTTTGGCAGAAGCCTTACCTGGATTGGCAGAAGACTCTCTGCGTTCTAAACGACTTGAATTTCTATACCATATTTTCACCTTCTCTACAGGGGCAGCTTGCACTGCTACTGCTCGTTTCTCTGACTTTGTTACAGGGTCTGCCACAGGGGTTGGAATGCCCTCTGCAGGGTCAACTTGCACTGCTACAGCTCGTTTCTCTGACACGGCCACAGGAGCTGGAGCGGCTACAGGAGCTGGAGCAGTTGCAGGAACCGGAGCTGTAGCGGCTACAGAAGCTGGAGTTGGAGCTGGAGCAGTTGCAGGAGCTGGGACTGGAGCAGCAGTAGGAGCTGGAGCTGGAGCAGTTGCAGGAGCTGGGACTGGAGCAGCAGTAGGAGCTGGAGCTGGAGCGGCTTCAGGAGCTGGAGCTGGAGCGGCTTCAGGAGCTGGGACTGGAGCAGTTGCAGGAACTGGGACTGGAGTAGCGGCCGGAGCTGGAACTGGAGCGACTGCAGGAACTGGGACTGGAGCAGCTGCAGGAGCTGGAGCTGGAGCAGCTTCAGGAGCTGGGACTGGAGCAGTTGCAGGAGCTGGAGCTGGAGCGGCTGCAGGAGCTGGGACTGGAGCGGCTGCAGGAGCTGGGACTGGAGCGGCTGCAGGAGCTGGGACTGGAGCGGCTGCAGAATCCACCGTAGGGGTCACAGTGGCCGTTGGATCTGTCACAGGGTTTGGAGTGGCCGCAGGGTCTGTCACTAAGTTGACAGCAGTATCAATGGCAGCTCGATAGGCATGAGCCAGGCCCCAGCACGTTACAATGATTTGTGTTACTTTGGAACTGCCAGAATCATTACACCTTTTTTTCAAGCATTCTGCCAGTTTTTGAGGATTTTGCCATTGTTCAGGGGTGAATTTCCAACACACTGGGGGTGCCAACTGCTCTAGATGCCTGCCCATATCCACCCATACTCCCTGCCACCCACAACTATACTGCCTCCGGGCAGATCTCCGGATGAGCTTCATAAGTAGTTGTTTAACTTTAAGCAGAATCTGAAGTGCATTCATGAGGCAGAACAACAAGACTATGGTATTCTGAGTATTCCAGAAATATTCAATATCTTGGAGAGCTATTGTGACAAGCTCAGGGGATAAGAGGGTGGTGAAGGAGGAAGGCAGAGTGACCCAGGAGGATACAGGGGTGGTGAAGGAGAAAGGGAGAGTAAGCAAGTAAGGAAAAATATCCTCCCCTTTCCCCTCCACAGATTGACTCTCTAATGGAGAAAAACAATAGGTATAATTGCTAATAGTTCCCAAGATGCTGTTTCCAAAGTACAGAGTCCACGATGTTACTGAGTATAAATACCAAGTTAGAGTCATGACCAGATATCTTATCGTCTCATAAGCCATTGCTATAACACTTAGTACCATAATGGTCTGAAACCAGGGCCCGGAGAGGAGAAACAACACTACAGAGAGCAAATACGGAAAATAATGTACTATAATACTCAATTTGGAAAACAGGCGCAGCAGAGTTGTGATTAAAGCAATCAGCATCATGACAAGTGACTATTAAGCAGGTCTAATCCTTACACCAATTTTAGTTTAACACACTCTGATCAGATCTGCCGTTATCTCAACCTTTCGGGCCCCACGTTGGGCGCCAAAAAGACTGTCGTGGTTTAACCCGACCGGCAGCTAAACACCACGCAGCCGTTCGCTCACCCTCCCCCCTCCCTCTCTGGGACGGGGGAGAGAAATGGAAAGTGAAGCCCGTGAGTTGAGATAAAGACAGTTTAATAAGACAGGAAAAAAAAATAACAAAATAATAATAACAATAATAATAATGATGATACAATGGTGATAATACGAAAGTAATAATAGTATGTACAAACAAGTGATGCACAATGCAATTGCTCACCACCCGCTGACCGATGCCCAGCCTAACCCCGAGCAGTCCGGCCCCCTCCCCCCGGCTAGCCACCCCTATATATTGTTTAGCATGACGTCAGATGGTATGGAATACCCCTTTGGCTAGTTTGGGTCACCTGTCCTGGGTCTGTCCCCTCCCAGCTCTTACTGCACCCCCCAGCCTGCCCGTTGGCAGGACAGAGCAAAGGCTGCGATGTCCTTGGCTTAGTATAAGCACTGCTCTGCAACAATTAAAGCATCGGGGTGTTATCAGCACTCTTCTCATTCTAAGCCAAAACACAGCATTCCACCAGCTACTAGGAAGAAAATTAATTCTGTGCTAACTGAAACCAGGACAGCGGGGAAGGGCCGCTGGTGACCGACTCCATCCCTGTTGTTTGGTTTTCCAGGCCATAAGGAGCTGGAGCCCCTCCAATTCCCTGAGGTGGCTGCAGCTGCCTCCATGTCCTGGAAGAAAGTGGAGAGCTGCATCCGAGGCACCACGTCCCTCATCTCTAGCAGCCTGGGGAAGGGGGAGAACATCGCCCTCGTCCTGAAGGACATGGGGGTGCTCTGCATCGAAGGCACGAGGGTAGAAATTAAGTTCTATCGTGACTTCTTGGACAGCCTGTCAGAACAGGGGAGCCTTCAGAAGGCTCTTTTCAAGGTGAGGGTTTTGTTTTCCCCACGGCCTGGGCAGCCTCACACGGGGGCAGCAGCAATGCTTGCCCTTGGCCAACCAAGACCTCTTGGCTTGGACCTCTTGGCCTGCCAGCTCCCGCTGCCCTGGACTCCTCCAGGACCGAGCGGAGGCCAGGCAGAGGACATTTGCCATCTCCTTGCTCGTCCCCTGCAGGTCCCCCAGCTGATGGACATGGTGGTGTCGCGGGTGTCAGCCGTGGCCTCCCTGACCTTCTCTGGCCGTGTCATCGTCTTCCGCTCGTGACCGCTATGGCCGCTGCTCGGGCTCAGTAGCGTTTCCTCCTTGCACCCATGGGTGCCCAGCCAGGGAGGTGGATCTGAGCGGACAGATGGAGGAGCTGAGGCAACGCCTGCTTCCCATCGAGGCCTGGGCTTCTTTGTTGCCCACTTCCCAGGACGGTTCTTGGGGACGGGGCCTCTATGGCAACATGAAAATGTCTCCGTGAGATTGGGGGCAATGGTGGTGCCGTGGGTCACGCCGATCTCTTCTTTTGCCAGCTTTCAAATGGACAGAGCGCCCCAGCTATCACCCGGGGAGCGTCTCAAGGCCTGCAGGGATGAGAGGCAGGAGAAGGAACGGGCTGTGTTGTCGTCTTCCAGCCAAGATGAGAGATACAAAGCGGCTGCTGGCTCCTCTTGTGCCACAGCTTCACGCCAGCTCAGCACAGCCTCTTGTCTCCGGGCCTCCAAAATGGAGCCCCGGCGTGTGACGTGCCCAAGGTGCCCGGCCCTGGGTGCTGCAGGAGGTCGGGGATCCAAAACACCCCTAAAATTGGCTGTACCCAGCTCCAGACAGTGACACACCGGGGGCAAGTTCTGAGCATCTACTTCCAAAACTCGTACCCAGGCCCCCTACACCGAGTCCTGTAGATATTAGAGCCAGCCCAAGCACCTCTACTACTGGGACAGTGATAGAACAGGGGGCCAGCTCTTCAGAACTGCAAATGCCAAAGCTCAAAGCCAGGCTTCCGATGCCGCGCGCTGTACGTGTGAGTGCCAGCCTGCACAAGAAGCCCAGCGACCCCTCTACTTCTGGGAAAGACATGGAGCAGGGGGCCAGCTCTGAGCAACTAGAACAAGCAGAGCTCAAACCCAGACTCTCAACTCCGCTGCCTGTAGATAAGAGAGACAGCCTGCGAAAGGAGCCCAGCGACCCCTCTACTGCAGGAGGTCGGGGATCCAAAACACCCCTAAAATTGGCTGTACCCAGCTCCTCTCTGCCAGAACTTGGCCCCCAAACCACGTCACGGCCTAAGATTGAGCCGGCTGAGGCTGGTGCCAAGGAGGGCCGAGGCCCCTGGAGATGGAGGCTGGGAGGGGAGCACAGAGGCCCCTGGGACAGCGCAGGAGGAGGCCTCAGCACCCGGCGTGTCCCGGGTACAGCAGAGTCATGGAAATGTGCTTCTGACATCTCTCCTTGCCGATTCCAGAGAAACGTCCTGAACTGCCACCCTTCCCGGGCACCTTGAACATCATTTATCAAGGAAAAGTGCAGCCCTGGAACAGGAAGGCCAAGCAGAAGAAGGAGCCTTCGTTGAGGTGAGGCTGGAGGCTCCGGGAGGGGGGGAGGAGGCTGCCGGGAGCCCCCCACTTCTCGGGGCTGGCCCCTCTGTTTGGGGTCTGCAGCCACGGGCGCTGCATGGGGGAGGTTCAAGATGGGGCCCCAAAGATGTCGTGCAGGTGGATGAATTCTTTTCGCTTTGGCCTTTCGGCAGGCTGCCGCTGATGCCCAAGCTGCCTCCTGCCAAAAAGGAGCTTTTGTGCAACCAGCTGCAGAAAGAAACTCTGCCCAAAACAGAGCCCAGGAGAAAATCCAAACAAGAGCCCAAAACAGCACCCAAAGAGCAGGCGCAAGACCAGGGCCGGGCTGAAAAATCTGGAAAACATCGGGGGAGCAAGGGCCAAAAAGCAGCAAAAGCCCCTCCTGAAGTCAGGAAGCTATCCATCCCGGAAGCCCTGCCAGTGACAGAGCGAGTGAAGCGCCCCGAATCTCAGAAAGCCCCAGGCCCGCTTGAAACACCCATCGTGTCCATGCTGTCCCTGTCGAGCTCGGAGGGCAGCCTGCTTCAGCAGCCCAGCGACGACAGCGGCAGATTCCAGCGAGGGAGCTCCAGCTCCCACAGACTGTCAAAGTTACGGGCTGGGACGTTCTGGTCCGTGCTTCCAGACCGCCCGAAGATGGAAGATTCCAATTCCAAGCTCAAAAACAGGCCCCCTACACCATGGCCTGTAGGCATTAGAGCCAGCCCGAGCCTGGAGCCCAGCGACACCTCTATTTCAGCGACAGTGACACGCCAGGGGGCAGGTTCTGAGAATCAACTGCCAAAGCTCGTACCCAGGCCCCCTGCGGCATGGCCTATAGATATTAGAGCCATCCCAAGCACCTCTACTAGTGGGACACAGATGGACCAGGAGGCCAGCTCTGCGCAATTTCAAAAACCAAAGCTCGTACCCAGGCCCTCTACGCCCTTGCCTGTGGGTAAGAAAGCCAGCCTGCTGAAGGAGCCCAGCGACCCCTCTACTTCTCAGGCAGAGACGGACAAGTGGGCCAGCTTTGAGATTCAGCCACGTCCAAAGCTTGAATTCGGGCCCTCTCCGCGAATGCCTCCACCTAATCCGCCCAGGAAGTACAAAATCCCCAAGTTCAAACCTTTGACCGTGGAGCTGTGCCCTTATCCTATAAGGGCCACACCACCCAAGGAGCCCAGTGACACCTCTATTGGTGGAACACCGACGGACCAGGGGGCCAGCTCTGCCCAACATCAAGCACCAGAGCAAAAACCCAGGCTCCCGACGCCGCCGCCCAGTCCGCGGTGAGCCGAGTTTGATTGCTCGGAGCTGCAAGAACGCCGTCAGAGGTGGCAAAAGAGGTGAGTGATCCACATCCCTGTTCCCTTGGGGGCTCAAGCCTTGGAGGCAAGTAGTTCTGGGGACAGCGGGGCCTCTCCAATTATTTCTCAGTTTGGAGCCGGGGGTTGGCTCGATCCAAGAGGAACCTTGGGCTCCTCCATGGCTAGCCTCAAGTCCCTCAAGTTCCCTTCTGTTGCCACGCAGACACAGCAGGCCACGTTATTTGGCAGCATTTAGAAGGCCTAAGGAAGCAGGAGGCTGCTCTTGGCCCGAGAGGAGAGTGTGTGTTTGCAGCTGGGTGCTGGTTTCCAGGCCGGGTGGGAAGAGAGGGGCTTTGTGGGTGGGCCTGGCAGAGCTGAGCCCTGCTGCTGGCCGGGTCTGGGGCGAGCAGAGGGAGGGAAACGGCGGGACCTGAAGCCATCCGCGGGGTCCGCGTGTGGGCAAAGAGCCCCAAAAACCTGTAGCAGTTTTTGCTCAGTCTCACTCCCTTCACAGAAATCCATCTGACAGCGGACGGCGAGACAATGGAGGAAAACACAACGATGTTTCCAGCTGAGGGACCTTCTCCACGGCCTCCATGGCCAGGAACCTCCCCTGGCTGGGACAAGAGCTGGGAAGCTGCCCTCAGAGCAACGTGGAGAAAACCTGCACGTCCCTGGAGGGGAAAGGAGAGGATGCGACGGCAGCTGGGGAGAAAAAGACAGCACCATTTCCATCCCGCTGGGCTGCGCTGCCACAACGGAACCTGCCAATTAAAATGATTTTTCCAAGTGCTTCTGCTTGTCAAGTAAAATTCTGCACAGCAATTGCGGCACGTAAGACTCATTTGGGTTTGAGGGGGATTCTAGTGCTCGAGAATTTCAACTTTTGATGGCTAGCCTTGTTTGGGTCAATGCTCATCGGTGGCTTTTGATGGCAAATTGCAGGCTTTGATGGTCAGCTTAGTCCAAGGACTGAATGCTTCTGCCCCTGAGCCCCGCATCTGAAACTCGCAGCAAAGAATCAGCTACCGTTTGCTGCTAACACTCTAACCTTGCTTACCCTTCCGTCTTCCCTCGACATTTCTCTCTGTATTTTTTTCCCGGACCTGCTCCTATTTCCTTTGGCTCGTTTTGTTTCTTGACTCCTTGCTACCTGACACCCAAGACCAAATAGGCTCTTTCCTCCAGGAAATAGGAAAGGGCTGTTGAGAGCTGGCTTACCTGAACCATGGCTGAAGGACCGGAGCCCAGTCTCTTGCTGTCCACGTGCTGCTGCCTCAGCACCACGGAGGAGATGGCCATCTCGTTTTGGGGGGCTGTGCGCGTGTCTACCTTCTGGGGATGACTTAATTCCAGGCTGCAAAACATTTTCAAATTTTACCTAAGATTGCCCCTGGAAGGCAGAGAGGGCGCAAAATGGCTCCGTAGCAAGTTGGCAAGTGCTGGGGTCGTTGCTGCAAAACATTTAGCCCACACAATGCCCTTGATTTTCCGTTCCTTAAAGGAGCTCACCCCTCACGTTTCCTTCTTAACTGTCCCAGTCCCTGCCTTTCCTCAACCCTAACTGCTAACCCAAACCCCAACCTCAAAATAACAACCCGAAATCCAAACCACATGCCTAAACCCAAACCATGAACCGGAACCACCAACATTAAACCTCAACCAAAAACCCAATCCTATACCTTGTAACCCCTACCCTAAGGATACCTGCCACCCCTAAATGCTCAAATGGAACTCTAGCCATTAACCCTAACCCTAACCCCTACGCATAAACCCCAAATGTAACCAGTATTCTTAAACCCAAACTCTAAAATAATCACAAACCATAATCCCCAACCTGTAACTTTGGCCCTCAACCCCCTTTTGCAAGCCACTACCCCTAGCACTAACCTCTTACCCGAACCCTAAACCAGAACCCGAACCCGAACGCAGGGACCTCCAGGCTGGGAGGTGTCTGGGAGCACAGCTGAGGTGGGACCAGCGCCTGGTGATGCTGGCGACGCTGTCACCCTGCCTGGCCACAGCAGAGCTGTGTTACCCACCCCAACGGCTCCAACGACCACAGCTTCCCCCAGCACCTCCCAGTTGGGTGACCCCAAACTGGAGACACACGAGGCCAGTGCAGCCGTCGAGGGACCCAGGTGGGCTGGGACACCGGGGACAGGGACCTCAGGACACTCACCGGTGGTCTGGGGCAGGAACGGGCCCAGAACTGGGGGCAGACACCACGTCCTGCCACCACCACCCAGGGGTCCTGCTGTCCCCAGGGACCCCCAGGACCCAGAGAAGGCCCCCACTGCTCCCAGGGAGCCCATCAGCAGCACTGAGGGCAGACCCAGCCACGTGCCGGGCTTTCGGGAAGTTTTTCCCTCAAAACCGCACAACACAGCACAAAGCTGTCACCTGCTGCAGTTCTTCAACATCACTTTTTAGCCCCAGCGTCACTGTGCCAACACAGGCGCAAAGACACCGACGTCACCAGCAGCACGTGGAAATCTCCCCCACCCCCCCATCCCTTTTAGGGAAAATGGTTGCACATCCTGAACAGTTCTCTACGTGTTATAAGTTGCCCCCTTGTTTAATTTTTCACAGAGCACTGTAATAATCATAGAAAGGAATTTATTGAGTAAGCAACAGCAAGCAAAACAGCGCTGGGCGGCCGGGGAGTCTCGGCTCCGCCAACGGCGCGCACCTCACCCCCGCCAGGGTCCCTTCTTATAGCTTGGTAATTCCGGGATTACGCAGCACATCCTGGTATGTTCTGCGACTGCGCGCACTGTTGCTAGGCGGTCGTGTCTGTCCCTCTGGTGGTCGTGAAGATGAAGGCCGTAGTCTTCCTCGGCGTTGTAGTTCAACTTCTTGTTTTATTTGGTCATGTTGGCCCAGCGTGAGACAGGAAGGCAGGATGTTGCTACACTAGTTTAGCGACTTATCAGGAGATGGTTACATGAGCTTTGCAACAGTGTCTTTGAACAAAAGAGGCAACTGAGATGCAGAAGGAGAGAAGGGGAGGGGGTTCTCTTTCTTTGTTACATTAAGCAAATGAATTTTCATAGTGTCTAGCCAAGCATTATACAGCTCCTTACTTGAGAAGGGAGCTTTCCCAACTCCCGCTCCTCAAACAGAACTCCTTGTTTTTATCATACAAAAGACAATGAACAAACATTTATGGAGTATTACAACCACACGAAGCAGAAGGTGACCTCCTTTCTCACCCGCTCCCTCTCTGCCTTTCTCAGCTTTTCACTCACAAAAATGACAAATGCGGCTTAGCCAGGCACCACAGCCTGCGGCTCAGCACCAAACCCAGCAGATTCCGGTGTTCAGAGGCTTGGAATTCCCCAAACGGGGGCTTTTTCACGCATTTTAGCGGCCCCCCTCAGCCAGAGACCACCCCCGGGGTCATTTTTGGGGGACTGTAACTGTAAAGGAGAATAAAAATGCAAAAAAGAAGAACACGAAGAGAAAAAGACTCAAAAGGGTGGATAAACGGGGAAGTGGGCGGGCCGGGGAGGCTGCAGCAGGGCTGCGACGCGTGGACGAGGCGGCGGCGGCTCTTCAGCGCCTCAGCCGCGGCCCGTGAGCGCCGCCATTTTGGGGAGGAGGGAAAGCGGCGGAGGGGGCAATGGGCGGGAAAAGCCTCGCCCCTGATTGGCTGGTGATGGCTGGAGGCGGGCAGTGGCAGCCACTCAGGAAGCGGGGCGGGCAGCAGCCGCACCTTGATTGGCTGAGAGCTGCCGCCTCAGCGAGGGCGAGAAGCGGGAGGCGCCTCCGGAGCGTGCGGACCCCAAAAAGGTACCCCCCAAACACCCCCAGGGGCCCCAAATCTCCCCAGGGGGCCCCCAGAAAAATCCAGCCCTACCCCGCGCGAGCAGCCCCCGGGACACCCCCCCAAAAAGCAGGTTCCCCCCCCCCCCCAAACACCCCTCAGAGGCCCACCAGGGCCCCACAGACACCGTCCTGGTCCCCCCCCGGCCCCGCCCAAGCACCCTCAGGGTCCCCCCCAGCACCCACCAGGGCCCCCCCCCCAACGCCTCAAGTCCCCCTCCGCAACCCCCCCACGAGAAAATCCTCCAGAGCCCCCCAAGCACTGCCAGGGCCCCCGCCAAACACCCCCGGCCTCCCCAACCCTTCCCCAGAGCCTCCACCCCTCCCCCAGACTCCCACGCAGCCCCAAACTCCCTCCAGAAACCTGCCAGGGCCCCCTCAGCTCCCCCCCACAATCCACCAGGAGCCCCCAAACCTCTCAAGCCCCCCCGCAAGCCTCCCCAAACACCTCCTGCAGACCTCCCTCCACCAAAACACCCCATGTTCCCCCAGTCCCATATGTGCCAATGTCCCCCCACGTCGCCCCACTCCCATACGTCCCCTCCATGTCCCCCATATCCCCTCGGGCCTCCGGTGTCCCTACCACGTCTAGGCATCCCCAAATCCCATGTCCCACTGCAGCCCCACGTGTCCCCCCGTGTCCCCACTGCAGCCCCACATCCCCCCCCGTGTCCCCATGTCCCCCCTGTCCCATATGTCCCAGTGTCCCCCATGGCTCCACGCCCTCCCCCCCTCAGGTCCCACCAATCTCCCTCCACCTACGATTCCACTTCTGAGGCTGCTCTGATGTCTCTAATTCTAGGATTCTGGGATTTCTCCTATTCTGCCATTTCTGCCATTCCGCGATTCTGTTCCTATGATTCCAATTTCTCCAATTTCTCCAATTTTAGGACTGGATTGCGCGACTCCTCCGATTCCTCCGACTCTTTGATGTCCTCCCCCCAGCACAGAGGTGCCTGGGCAGGCAGCAGCCTGTTGGTGCCGCCGTCACCGCGGGCAGCAGCCAGCACTGCCCGCGTCACCACGATGTCACCGCGACACGGCCATCGACAAGAGGCTGCGCGATGGGTCCTGCGCCAGAGGTACCGAGACGTTCGGGCAGGAGGAGCTCCCAGGTGGCTGATGCCAGCAAGGAGCAAGCTGCTCGCACGAGGCGTTCCACGTTAGACTGCTGGGAGAGCAGTGCTATGGAGCACGTCACCGCGATGCCAGGCGTCACTGACCAAGGGACGGGCACCCCCAGCACTACAGGAGCGCGGCTGACCCCCGTCTGGGGCTTTCTGTGGGGAGGACCTGGCTCTGTGGTCAATTCGGGGGAGTCTCCGTTTGGGGACGGAGATGTGACAGCTCTTTTCCTCTGCCACCAAAACACGGGGGTGGGGGTGCTGGAAGGCTGGCAGCCACCAGAAGCAGCACGTGACCTGATTTTCCTTGCCTTCCAGAGCGCTCTTCTATCTGGGATGCTGTGTCAGCCTAGATCCGGGAGCACCTCCAGCTGCGCCAGGTGGGTTGGCACCTACGTCGCCCTTGTTCCAAACCCCAAAAGCAGGAAACTCACCCCAAAGGGCCCCACCAAGAGACCGATAGGTATCGCACAAGTGCGGTGTTGCTTCTGGTGGGTGATGTGGTATCTCAGGGCTGACCCCAGTCGCTGGGAGCCCCTGGGTCCCCTCAGCCTGGCTCCCAACAGCGGGAAGTGCACAGCAGGGCCCGAAGCACCGTTCCCGGATGAGACCACCTCCGGCTGATCCTTAACCTTCGGCCCTTCCGTTCTCTGCCACTTGCAGGGCGTCCGAATTCCCACTCTTGTCTGCTTTGCCGTTGTTTCTAAACGGGTCGAGGTTGGGAACAAGTCCCTTACGGTGCAGTGGCCCACGTTGCGCCTGGCCAGGAGCCTCATCATTGCCCACAGCCTCACAGCCGACAAGGAGTACCTGCCAGGTAAGAGGGTGCAGGAATCCCTTGCTGCATGGATCTCAGGTGCTTCTCAGAAGCAAAGCGTCGCCTGCACGGAGCAGGTCCCAGACCGAAGCCGTTCTGGGTGACGACTGCCATGAGCAACACCTGGGGAACACGCGGGGAAGGGCCGCTGGTGACCGACTCCATCCCTGTTGTTTGGTTTTCCAGGCCATAAGGAGCTGGAGCCCCTCCAATTCCCTGAGGTGGCTGCAGCTGCCTCCATGTCCTGGAAGAAAGTGGAGAGCTGCATCCGAGGCACCACGTCCCTCATCTCTAGCAGCCTGGGGAAGGGGGAGAACATCGCCCTCGTCCTGAAGGACATGGGGGTGCTCTGCATCGAAGGCACGAGGGTAGAAATCAAGTTCTATCGTGACTTCTTGGACAGCCTGTCAGAACAGGGGAGCCTTCAGAAGGCTCTTTTCAAGGTGAGGGTTTTGTTTTCCCCACGGCCTGGGCAGCCTCACACGGGGGCAGCAGCAATGCTTGCCCTTGGCCAACCAAGACCTCTTGGCTTGGACCTCTTGGCCTGCCAGCTCCCGCTGCCCTGGACTCCTCCAGGACCGAGCGGAGGCCAGGCAGAGGACATTTGCCATCTCCTTGCTCGTCCCCTGCAGGTCCCCCAGCTGATGGACATGGTGGTGTCGCGGGTGTCAGCCGTGGCCTCCCTGACCTTCTCTGGCCGTGTCATCGTCTTCCGCTCGTGACCGCTATGGCCGCTGCTCGGGCTCAGTAGCGTTTCCTCCTTGCACCCATGGGTGCCCAGCCAGGGAGGTGGATCTGAGCGGACAGATGGAGGAGCTGAGGCAACGCCTGCTTCCCATCGAGGCCTGGGCTTCTTTGTTGCCCACTTCCCAGGACGGTTCTTGGGGACGGGGCCTCTATGGCAACATGAAAATGTCTCCGTGAGATCGGGGGCAATGGTGGTGCCGTGGGTCACGCCGATCTCTTCTTTTGCCAGCTTTCAAATGGACAGAGCGCCCCAGCTATCACCCGGGGAGCGTCTCAAGGCCTGCAGGGATGAGAGGCAGGAGAAGGAACGGGCTGTGTTGTCGTCTTCCAGCCAAGGTGAGAGATACAAAGCGGCTGCTGGCTCCTCTTGTGCCACAGCTTCACGCCAGCTCAGCACAGCCTCTTGTCTCCGGGCCTCCAAAATGGAGCCCCGGCGTGTGACGTGCCCAAGGTGCCCGGCCCTGGGTGCTGCAGGAGGTCGGGGATCCGAAGCACCCCTAAAATTGGCTGTACCCAGCTCCAGACAGTGACACACCGGGGGCAAGTTCTGAGCATCTACTTCCAAAACTCGTACCCAGGCCCCCTACACCGAGTCCTGTAGATATTAGAGCCAGCCCAAGCACCTCTACTACTGGGACAGTGATAGAACAGGGGGCCAGCTCTTCAGAACTGCAAATGCCAAAGCTCAAAGCCAGGCTTCCGATGCCGCGCGCTGTACGTGTGAGTGCCAGCCTGCACAAGAAGCCCAGCGACCCCTCTACTTCTGGGAAAGACATGGAGCAGGGGGCCAGCTCTGAGCAACTAGAACAAGCAGAGCTCAAACCCAGACTCTCAACTCCGCTGCCTGTAGATAAGAGAGACAGCCTGCGAAAGGAGCCCAGCGACCCCTCTACTGCAGGAGGTCGGGGATCCAAAACACCCCTAAAATTGGCTGTACCCAGCTCCTCTCTGCCAGAACTTGGCCCCCAAACCACGTCACGGCCTAAGATTGAGCCGGCTGAGGCTGGTGCCAAGGAGGGCCGAGGCCCCTGGAGATGGAGGCTGGGAGGGGAGCACAGAGGCCCCTGGGACAGCGCAGGAGGAGGCCTCAGCACCCGGCGTGTCCCGGGTACAGCAGAGTCATGGAAATGTGCTTCTGACATCTCTCCTTGCCGATTCCAGAGAAACGTCCTGAACTGCCACCCTTCCCGGGCACCTTGAACATCATTTATCAAGGAAAAGTGCAGCCCTGGAACAGGAAGGCCAAGCAGAAGAAGGAGCCTTCGTTGAGGTGAGGCTGGAGGCTCCGGGAGGGGGGGAGGAGGCTGCCGGGAGCCCCCCACTTCTCGGGGCTGGCCCCTCTGTTTGGGGTCTGCAGCCACGGGCGCTGCATGGGGGAGGTTCAAGATGGGGCCCCAAAGATGTCGTGCAGGTGGATGAATTCTTTTCGCTTTGGCCTTTCGGCAGGCTGCCGCTGATGCCCAAGCTGCCTCCTGCCAAAAAGGAGCTTTTGTGCAACCAGCTGCAGAAAGAAACTCTGCCCAAAACAGAGCCCAGGAGAAAATCCAAACAAGAGCCCAAAACAGCACCCAAAGAGCAGGCGCAAGACCAGGGCCGGGCTGAAAAATCTGGAAAACATCGGGGGAGCAAGGGCCAAAAAGCAGCAAAAGCCCCTCCTGAAGTCAGGAAGCTATCCATCCCGGAAGCCCTGCCAGTGACAGAGCGAGTGAAGCGCCCCGAATCTCAGAAAGCCCCAGGCCCGCTTGAAACACCCATCGTGTCCATGCTGTCCCTGTCGAGCTCGGAGGGCAGCCTGCTTCAGCAGCCCAGCGACGACAGATTCCAGCGGCAGATTCCAGCGAGGGAGCTCCAGCTCCCACAGACTGTCAAAGTTACGGGCTGGGACGTTCTGGTCCGTGCTTCCAGACCGCCCGAAGATGGAAGATTCCAATTCCAAGCTCAAAAACAGGCCCCCTACACCATGGCCTGTAGGCATTAGAGCCAGCCCGAGCCTGGAGCCCAGCGACACCTCTATTTCAGCGACAGTGACACGCCAGGGGGCAGGTTCTGAGAATCAACTGCCAAAGCTCGTACCCAGGCCCCCTGCGGCATGGCCTATAGATATTAGAGCCATCCCAAGCACCTCTACTAGTGGGACACAGATGGACCAGGAGGCCAGCTCTGCGCAATTTCAAAAACCAAAGCTCGTACCCAGGCCCTCTACGCCCTTGCCTGTGGGTAAGAAAGCCAGCCTGCTGAAGGAGCCCAGCGACCCCTCTACTTCTCAGGCAGAGACGGACAAGTGGGCCAGCTTTGAGATTCAGCCACGTCCAAAGCTTGAATTCGGGCCCTCTCCGCGAATGCCTCCACCTAATCCGCCCAGGAAGTACAAAATCCCCAAGTTCAAACCTTTGACCGTGGAGCTGTGCCCTTATCCTATAAGGGCCACACCACCCAAGGAGCCCAGTGACACCTCTATTGGTGGAACACCGACGGACCAGGGGGCCAGCTCTGCCCAACATCAAGCACCAGAGCAAAAACCCAGGCTCCCGACGCCGCCGCCCAGTCCGCGGTGAGCCGAGTTTGATTGCTCGGAGCTGCAAGAACGCCGTCAGAGGTGGCAAAACAGGTGAGTGATCCACATCCCTGTTCCTTTGGGGGCTCAAGCCTTGGAGGCAAGTAGTTCTGGGGACAGCGGGGCCTCTCCAATTATTTCTCAGTTTGGAGCCGGGGGTTGGCTCGATCCAAGAGGAACCTTGGGCTCCTCCATGGCTAGCCTCAAGTCCCTCAAGCTCCCTTCTGTTGCCACGCAGACACAGCAGACACACGTTATTTGGCAGCATTTAGAAGGCCTAAGGAAGCAGGAGGCTGCTCTTGGCCCGAGAGGAGAGTGTGTGTTTGCAGCTGGGTGCTGGTTTCCAGGCCGGGTGGGAAGAGAGGGGCTTTGTGGGTGGGCCTGGCAGAGCTGAACCCTGCTGCTGGCCGGGTCTGGGGATGGGGTGAGCAGAGGGAGGGAAACGGCGGGACCTGAAGCCATCCACGGGGTCCACGTGTGGGCAAAGAGCCCCAAGAACCTGTAGCAGTTTTTGCTCAGTCTCACTCCCTTCACAGAAATCCATCTGACAGCGGACGGCGAGACAGTGGAGGAAAACACAACGATGTTTCCAGCTGAGGGACCTTCTCCACGGCCTCCATGGCCAGGAACCTCCCCTTGCTGGGAGAAGAGCTGGGAAGCTGCCCCCAGAGCAACGTGGAGAAAACCTGCACATCCCTGGAGGGGAAAGGAGAGGATGCGACGGCAGCTGGGGAGAAAAAGACAGCACCATTTCCATCCCGCTGGGCTGCGCTGTCACAACGGAACCTGCTAAGTAAAATGATTTTTCCAAGTGCTTCTGCTTGTCAAGTAAAATTCTGCACAGCAATTGCGGCACGTAAGACTCATTTGGGTTTGAGGGGGATTCTAGTGCTCGAGAATTTCAACTTTTGATGGCTAGCCTTGTTTGGGTCAATGCTCATCGGTGGCTTTTGATGGCAAATTGCAGGCTTTGATGGTCAGCTTAGTCCAAGGACTGAATGCTTCTGCCCCTGAGCCCCGCATCTGAAACTCGCAGCAAAGAATCAGCTACCGTTTGCTGCTAACACTCTAACCTTGCTTACCCTTCCGTCTTCCCTCGACATTTCTCTCTGTATTTTTTTCCCGGACCTGCTCCTATTTCCTTTGGCTCGTTTTGTTTCTTGACTCCTTGCTACCTGACACCCAAGACCAAATAGGCTCTTTCCTCCAGGAAATAGGAAAGGGCTGTTGAGAGCTGGCTTACCTGAACCATGGCTGAAGGACCGGAGCCCAGTCTCTTGCTGTCCACGTGCTGCTGCCTCAGCACCACGGAGGAGATGGCCATCTCGTTTTGGGGGGCTGTGCGCGTGTCTACCTTCTGGGGATGACTTAATTCCAGGCTGCAAAACATTTTCAAATTTTACCTAAGATTGCCCCTGGAAGGCAGAGAGGGCGCAAAATGGCTCCGTAGCAAGTTGGCAAGTGCTGGGGTCGTTGCTGCAAAACATTTAGCCCACACAATGCCCTTGATTTTCCGTTCCTTAAAGGAGCTCACCCCTCACGTTTCCTTCTTAACTGTCCCAGTCCCTGCCTTTCCTCAACCCTAACTGCTAACCCAAACCCCAACCTCAAAATAACAACCCGAAATCCAAACCACATGCCTAAACCCAAACCATGAACCGGAACCACCAACATTAAACCTCAACCAAAAACCCAATCCTATACCTTGTAACCCCTACCCTAAGGATACCTGCCACCCCTAAATGCTCAAATGGAACTCTAGCCATTAACCCTAACCCTAACCCCTACGCATAAACCCCAAATGTAACCAGTATTCTTAAACCCAAACTCTAAAATAATCACAAACCATAATCCCCAACCTGTAACTTTGGCCCTCAACCCCCTTTTGCAAGCCACTACCCCTAGCACTAACCTCTTACCCGAACCCTAAACCAGAACCCGAACCCGAACGCAGGGACCTCCAGGCTGGGAGGTGTCTGGGAGCACAGCTGAGGTGGGACCAGCGCCTGGTGATGCTGGCGACGCTGTCACCCTGCCTGGCCACAGCAGAGCTGTGTTACCCACCCCAACGGCTCCAGCGACCACAGCTTCCCCCAGCACCTCCCAGTTGGGTGACCCCAAACTGGAGACACACGAGGCCAGTGCAGCCGTCGAGGGACCCAGGTGGGCTGGGACACCGGGGACAGGGACCTCAGGACACTCACCGGTGGTCTGGGGCAGGAACGGGCCCAGAACTGGGGGCAGACACCACGTCCTGCCACCACCACCCAGGGGTCCTGCTGTCCCCAGGGACCCCCAGGACCCAGAGAAGGCCCCCACTGCTCCCAGGGAGCCCATCAGCAGCACTGAGGGCAGACCCAGCCACGTGCCGGGCTTTCGGGAAGTTTTTCCCTCAAAACCGCACAACACAGCACAAAGCTGTCACCTGCTGCAGTTCTTCAACATCACTTTTTAGCCCCAGCGTCACTGTGCCAACACAGGCGCAAAGACACCGACGTCACCAGCAGCACGTGGAAATCTCCCCCACCCCCCCATCCCTTTTAGGGAAAATGGTTGCACATCCTGAACAGTTCTCTACGTGTTATAAGTTGCCCCCTTGTTTAATTTTTCACAGAGCACTGTAATAATCATAGAAAGGAATTTATTGAGTAAGCAACAGCAAGCAAAACAGCGCTGGGCGGCCGGGGAGTCTCGGCTCCGCCAACGGCGCGCACCTCACCCCCGCCAGGGTCCCTTCTTATAGCTTGGTAATTCCGGGATTACGCAGCACATCCTGGTATGTTCTGCGACTGCGCGCACTGTTGCTAGGCGGTCGTGTCTGTCCCTCTGGTGGTCGTGAAGATGAAGGCCGTAGTCTTCCTCGGCGTTGTAGTTCAACTTCTTGTTTTATTTGGTCATGTTGGCCCAGCGTGAGACAGGAAGGCAGGATGTTGCTACACTAGTTTAGCGACTTATCAGGAGATGGTTACATGAGCTTTGCAACAGTGTCTTTGAACAAAAGAGGCAACTGAGATGCAGAAGGAGAGAAGGGGAGGGGGTTCTCTTTCTTTGTTACATTAAGCAAATGAATTTTCATAGTGTCTAGCCAAGCATTATACAGCTCCTTACTTGAGAAGGGAGCTTTCCCAACTCCCGCTCCTCAAACAGAACTCCTTGTTTTTATCATACAAAAGACAATGAACAAACATTTATGGAGTATTACAACCACACGAAGCAGAAGGTGACCTCCTTTCTCACCCGCTCCCTCTCTGCCTTTCTCAGCTTTTCACTCACAAAAATGACAAATGCGGCTTAGCCAGGCACCACAGCCTGCGGCTCAGCACCAAACCCAGCAGATTCCGGTGTTCAGAGGCTTGGAATTCCCCAAACGGGGGCTTTTTCACGCATTTTAGCGGCCCCCCTCAGCCAGAGACCACCCCCGGGGTCATTTTTGGGGGACTGTAACTGTAAAGGAGAATAAAAATGCAAAAAAGAAGAACACGAAGAGAAAAAGACTCAAAAGGGTGGATAAACGGGGAAGTGGGCGGGCCGGGGAGGCTGCAGCAGGGCTGCGACGCGTGGACGAGGCGGCGGCGGCTCTTCAGCGCCTCAGCCGCGGCCCGTGAGCGCCGCCATTTTGGGGAGGAGGGAAAGCGGCGGAGGGGGCAATGGGCGGGAAAAGCCTCGCCCCTGATTGGCTGGTGATGGCTGGAGGCGGGCAGTGGCAGCCACTCAGGAAGCGGGGCGGGCAGCAGCCGCACCTTGATTGGCTGAGAGCTGCCGCCTCAGCGAGGGCGAGAAGCGGGAGGCGCCTCCGGAGCGTGCGGACCCCAAAAAGGTACCCCCCAAACACCCCCAGGGGCCCCAAATCTCCCCAGGGGGCCCCCAGAAAAATCCAGCCCTACCCCGCGCGAGCAGCCCCCGGGACACCCCCCCAAAAAGCAGGTTCCCCCCCCAAACACCCCTCAGAGGCCCACCAGGGCCCCACAGACACCGTCCTGGTCCCCCCCCGGCCCCGCCCAAGCACCCTCAGGGTCCCCCCCAGCACCCACCAGGGCCCCCCCCCAACGCCTCAAGTCCCCCTCCGCAACCCCCCCACGAGAAAATCCTCCAGAGCCCCCCAAGCACTGCCAGGGCCCCCGCCAAACACCCCCCGGCCTCCCCAACCCTTCCCCAGAGCCTCCACCCCTCCCCCAGACTCCCACGCAGCCCCAAACTCCCTCCAGAAACCTGCCAGGGCCCCCTCAGCTCCCCCCCACAATCCACCAGGAGGCCCCAAACCTCTCAAGCCCCCCCGCAAGCCTCCCCAAACACCTCCTGCAGACCTCCCTCCACCAAAACACCCCATGTTCCCCCAGTCCCATATGTGCCAATGTCCCCCCACGTCGCCCCACTCCCATACGTCCCCTCCATGTCCCCCATATCCCCTCGGGCCCCCAGTGTCCCTACCACGTCTAGGCATCCCCAAATCCCATGTCCCACTGCAGCCCCACGCGTCCCCCCCTGTGTCCCCATGTCCCCCCAACCCACGTCCCCTCCGTGTCCAAATGTCCCCCCTGTCCCATATGTCCCAGTGTCCCCCATGGCTCCACGCCCTCCCCCCCTCAGGTCCCACCAATCTCCCTCCACCTACGATTCCACTTCTGAGGCTGCTGTGATTTCTCTAATTCTAGGATTCTGGGATTTCTCCTATTCTGCCATTTCTGCCATTCCGCGATTCTGTTCCTATGATTCCAATTTCTCCAATTTCTCCAATTTTAGGACTCGATTGCGCGACTCCTCCGATTCCTCCGACTCTTTGATGTCCTCCCCCCAGCACAGAGGTGCCTGGGCAGGCAGCAGCCTGTTGGTGCCGCCGTCACCGCGGGCAGCAGCCAGCACTGCCCGCGTCACCACGATGTCACCGCGACACGGCCATCGACAAGAGGCTGCGCGATGGGTCCTGCGCCAGAGGTACCGAGACGTTCGGGCAGGAGGAGCTCCCAGGTGGCTGATGCCAGCAAGGAGCAAGCTGCTCGCACGAGGCGTTCCACGTTAGACTGCTGGGAGAGCAGTGCTATGGAGCACGTCACCGCGATGCCAGGCGTCACTGACCAAGGGACGGGCACCCCCAGCACTACAGGAGCGCGGCTGAGCCCCGTCTGGGGCTTTCTGTGGGGAGGACCTGGCTCTGTGGTCAACTCGGGGGAGTCTCCGTTTGGGGACGGAGATGTGACAGCTCTTTTCCTCTGCCACCAAAACGCGGGGGCGGGGGTGCTGGAAGGCTGGCAGCCACCAGAAGCAGCACGTGACCTGATTTTCTTTGCCTTCCAGAGAGCTCATGTGTCTGGGATGCTGTGTTGCCTACATCCGGGAGCACCTCCAGCTGAGCACCGGGAGCACCTCCAGGACCGAGCAGAGGCCAGGCAGAGGACATTTGCCATCTCCTTGCTCTTCCCCTGCAGGTCCCCCAGCTGATGGACATGGTGGTGTCGCGGGTGTCAGCCGTGGCCTCCCTGACCTTCTCTGGCCGTGTCATCGTCTTCCGCTCGTGACCGCTGCTGGGGCTCAGTAGCGTTTGCTCCTTGCACCCATGGGTGCCCAGCCAGGGAGGTGGATCTGAGCGGACAGATGGAGGAGCTGAGGCAACGCCTGCTTCCCATCGAGGCCTGGGCTTCTTTGTTGCCCACTTCCCAGGACGGTTCTTGGGGACGGGGCCTCTATGGCAACGTGAAAATGTCTCCGTGAGATCGGGGGCAGTGGTGGTGCCCTGGGTCACGCCGATCTCTTCTTTTGCCAGCTTTCAAATGGACAGAGCGCCCCAGCTATCACCCAGGGAGCAGCTCAAGGCCTGCAGGGACGTCGGGCAGGAGAAGGAACAGGCTGTGTTGTCGTCTTCCAGACAAGGTGAGAGATACAAAGCGGCTGCTGGCGCCTCTTGTGCCACAGCTTCGCGCCAGCTCAGCACAGCCTCTTGTCTCCGGGCCTCCAAAATGGAGCCCCGGCGTGTGACGTGCCCAAGGTGCCCGGCCCTGGGTGCTGCAGGAGGTCGGGGATCCGAAACACCCCTAAAATTGGCTGTACCCAGCTCCTCTCTGCCAGAACTTGGCCCCCAAACCACGTCACGGCCTAAGATTGAGCCGGCTGAGGCTGGTGCCAAGGAGGGCCGAGGCCCCTGGAGATGGAGGCTGGGAGGGGAGCACAGCGGCCCCTGGGACAGCGCAGGAGGAGGCCTCAGCACCCGGCGTGTCCCGGGTACAGCAGAGTCATGGAAATGTGCTTCTGACATCTCTCCTTGCCGATTCCAGAGAAACGGCCTGAACTGCCACCCTTCCCGGGCACCTTGAACGTCATTTATCAAGGAAAAGTGCAGCCCTGGAACAGGAAGGCCGAGCAGAAGAAGGAGCCTTCGTTGAGGTGAGGCTGGAGGCTCCGGGAGGGGGGGAGGAGGCTGCCGGGAGCCCCCCACTTCTCAGGGCTGGCCCCTCTGTTTGGGGTCTGCAGCCACGGGCGCTGCATGGGGAGGTGCAAGATGGGGCCCCAAAGATGTCGTGCAGGTGGATGAATTCTTTTCGCTTTGTCCTTTCGGCAGGCTGCCGCTGATGCCCAAGCTGCCTCCTGCCACAAAGGAGCTTTTGCGCAACCAGCTGCAGACAGGAGCTGCGCCCAAAACAGAGCCCAGGAGGAAATGGAAACAAGAGCCCAAAACAGCACCCAAAGAGGAGGCGCAAGACCGGGGCCGGGCAAAGGCTGAAAAATCTGCAAAACAGCAGAAGAGCAAGGGCCAAAAAGCAGCAAAGGCCCCTCCTGAAGTCAGGAAGCTATCCAGCCTGGAAGCCCTGCCAGAGACGGAGCGAGTGAAGCGCCCCGAATCTCAGAAAGCCCCAGGCACGCTAGAAACACCCATCGTGTCCATGCTGTCCCTGCCGAGCTCGGAGGGCAGCATGCCTCAGGAGCCCAGCGACGACACCGCTACTACTGGGACACAGACGGACCAGGGGGCCAGCTCTTCAAAACTGCAAATGCCAAAGCTCAAAACCAGGCTCCCGACGCCGACGCCCAATCCACAGTGAGCCGAGCTTTGATTGCTCGGAGCTGCAAGAACGCCGTCAGAGGTGGCAAAACAGGTGAGTGATCCACATCCCTGTTCCCTTGGGGGCTCAAGCCTTGGAGGAAAGTAGTTCTGGGGACAGCGGGGCCTCTCCAACGAGATCTCAGTTTTGAGCCGGGGGTTGCTTCGATCCAAGCAGAACCTTGGGCTCCTCCATGGCTAGCCTCAAGTCCCTCAAGCTCCCTTCTGTTGCCACGCAGACACACCAGGCACACACATGCAGACACACGTTATTTGGCAGCATTTAGAAGGCCTAAGGAAGCAGGAGGCTGCTCTTGGCCTGAGAGGAGTGTGTGTTTGCAGCTGGGTGCTGGTTTCCAGGCCGGGTGGGAAGAGAGGGGCTTTGTGGGTGGGCCTGGCAGAGCTGAACCCTGCTGCTGGCCGGCCTCGAGAGAGGATTTGGGAAGAGGCCGAGAGAGAGCCTACAGCTCAGAAGTTACGGGCTGGGAGGTTCTGGTCCGTGCTTCCAGACCACCCGGAGATGGAAGCATCCAATTCCAAGCCCTCTACTGCTGGGACAGAGACACAGCAGGGGGCCAGAACTCCTTGTTTTTATAACACAAAAGACACTGAACAAACATTTATGGTGGGGTGCAGGGGCTCTCTGTGGGGCATGGCCAAATCCCATTCCCAGGGATTCTGGAACTTTGCTTTTGGGGGAAAGAGGCCATGTGAAGCCCATGGAGCAGACACTGCGAAACGGGACCCCACCCTCCGGTGTACTGCGGCCCAGAGTGATGCCCTGACCCAGTGCAGATGGGGCACTGCCTCACTGGCTCTCCTCATCATTGCCTGAGCCCCTTCCAGTCGCTGCAGGTCACTAAGGAAGAGGTAGATCACACCATGCGAGGGGAATGTTTCTCTTCTGTGTTTGATTGCAGCAGTTGTCGCAGGCACTGGCTACTCAATACCTCAGCGTGGTGTGGTCCACGAGCCTCAGGGCAATCCGCCAGGTAATTAAGCGGAAGGAAGGAGTATCTAGGTGCTGCAGAGCCCAAATGTCAGCCAAGCCAATCTCTGCAGGTGGTACAGCATCAGCATCGCTCCAGGGATGGGGGCAGCAAGCAGGCGCTGGAGACGGGTGTGAGTAGCTTGGGGTACTTTCAGGTTATTAGGGTTTCCTTTCTTTGGTTGTTTTCCACCTCCTGTCTTTTGCAGGGGTGCAAATGCTGCTCCCTTCTGTGGTGGAAGCGGGGCCTGTGGTACCGCCACTGGTACCGTGGAGCTGTGATGGGGAGCCAATGGTGTGGCTGTCTGTAAGGGTCCCCAGGAGGTGCGTGTCTGGGGTGCTCGTGGTGGGCTGGGGGATGCTGGGGCTGGTGCTGCTGGGGCTGGAGTTGCCAATACCAGCACGGGGTGGGGATGCTGGTGCTGTGCGTGCTGGCAGCAAGTTGGGGATGCTGCTAGCAGTCCTGGACAGAGATGCCAGTAGTGGTGCTGGGGCCCCATGGGGATACCAGTACTGGAGCTGGGGGCAATCAAGGTGCTGGAGGTGGTACTGGAAGTGGGACGGTGATGTTGGTAGTTGGGTGGTGATGCTCTTACTGGGGCCATGCTGCTGGTACTAGTACAGCTTGGTGGGGCAGCGCTGCTGGTACTGGGACAGCAGTGCACGTAGTGGGACAGCTGTGCTGGAACTGGGATGGTGACTGTGCAGCACAAGACGCTTACTGTCATTATTTATGACCGAGTGGTGCACATCAACATCATCACTGGTTTCTCTGGTCATCACAGATGAGTGTGCTGCTGCTTTTACAACCGCGCTGGGAGACTGGTCAGCCCCTTGGAAGTAATGGCCGCATTCAGAGGCGGGGAAGAAGAGAGAAGAGGTTCAACAAAAGGAGCAAAACCCAGCCACATTTCTCACTGTCTTCCTTCGCAAAGGAAAGCGCCCTTCGAAGCCCGCAGACACCGTGTCAACTCTTCCAGCTGGCTGCCAGCCTGCGAGTTGACACCCGCAGAGCGTGAATGCCATCACCTTGGCAATTTAGGGAATCATTAGGTCTCAAAGACAGATTCTGCATCCAGATAAATCACCACTGGAAATCGGGTAAAACAAGAGTTTCACCTGAAAACCTCTGAGCAAGAAGCGTGAGCAGAGGTGCAGAATATCTGCGGAACTCTGCTGTGACACTGTGCCAAGCCGTGAGGTCACTACACCTCTCCGTGACGCTGCAAGGGCCATGAGATCCCAGCGCTGCTCCGTGACTCTGCGAGGACCGTGAGGTCCAACGCTGCTCCGTGACACCGTGAGGGCTGCAAGGTCACAGCACCTCTGGGTGATGCAGTGCTGGGCCGTGAGGTCCCGACACCCCATTGTGATGCTGGGCCGGGCCACAGGCACTGCTGCGCACCGGTCCTGACGGCAGCACTAGCTGCAGCTGCAGCGGTGGTGGTGGAAGCATGGTGCGAGTGTGGGGAGCCACGGCCCGTGCCTGCCTCCTCTTCCTCCTCCTGGTGGCCCTGTGTGCCCGGGATGCCCAGGCTGCGCCATGGCGACCACCGGGAGCAGGTGGGTGGACAGGGCCGGGGCCAACACCAAAGCCTGGGCGGCATGGTGCTGTGTGGCACGCATATTGATGGAGGGGCCGGGGCCGGGATAGCAGCAGGGCCGGGCGGGCACCGCGGGCAGGGGGCAGGCAGGAGGCAGAAGCCGCGCAGGGTGGCATGGTGGGGCCGTGGCTGCTGAGGGGTCTTTTCCTGCCGGGGGGGCCGGGAGCGGCACTGAGGCCGAGAAGCCTCAGCCCCCTCAGTCAATGCACAGCATGCCATGGGAACTTCTCTCGTCTCTGCTTGCTTTTAGATGATGACAAGGTTGGTTCTCCATATCCAGCTTCTCAGCTGGATCCTGGTTTGGAGCCTCAGGAGGATCCCCGAGGTGAGTTGTGAGTGGGCTTCCTTGAGGGAAGATGACTACTGTGCTGTAATAGTTTCTTGAGGGTCTTCCAAGTGGGTTTGTGCCTTGAGGGGGCTTGCACAAATGAGCCCTGAGTATTTCTTCACTTGGAGAGATGCCACCCCTGCCCCTCTCCACAGAGAGGGGAGAACCCAGGCTTTTCTTCCTATTTGGGCCACGTCATTGCCTGACCTCTTTTGCCAGTGCCTCCCAGTCACTGAGGAGGAGGCAGGCCCCGAGAGGCAATGGAAGCTCCCCTTCCCTGTGTCTGATCCCACTTGTGCCCACAGGCAGTATTGGTGAAGTGCCTCCGTGGAATCCTGCTCCTGAGCCTGCCAGTATGGGTCCCACAGGTGGTAAGTTGTCAGTGTTCATTTCCTTGCTATTTGCTAACGCTTTGTTGAGCTAGCTCAGCAAGGGTTCAGCTGCTCACTGGCCAGCGGGCTGCTCCATGACAAACATGGGTGATCGTTTTTCCTGGGGTCTGCAGGCTCCCCCTGCGTGGGGGTTCCTTTGTGCCCAGCAGACATCTTCCCGTAAGAAAGACCTGAGGGGCCACATCTTTGTCGGCGTGGTCCCTGTGGGGTGTTGCGCACGGCCTCGAGAGAGGATTTGGGAAGAGGCCGAGAGAGAGCCTACAGCTCAGCAGGCCCCTTTGTGGCTTTGGAAATCTGGGCTCGTGCCTGGGTCCCTCATCATTGCCTGAGCCCCCTCCAGTCGCTGCAGCTCACTCAGGAGGAGGCAGATCGCACCATGCGAGGGGAATGTTTCTCTTCTGTGCTTCATTAAGGAGTTCTTGCAGGCTCTGGCTACTCAACACCTCAGCTTGGTGTGGTCCACGAGCCTGAGGTTAATCCGCCTGGTCAGTCAGGGGAAGGAAGGAGCATGTAGGTGCTGCAGAGCCAGCAGGCACCTTGAGGTTGAGTTGTCACTCTGGTCAGAAGGAGTATATTGATGCAGTTCACGGGAGGGGCTCTATCCTCTTGTGTTTACAGATGGGACCGAAGGCAAAGGTGATGCAGGTTCCCAGATGGGTTCCAGGACAGTAGCTCTGGGAGATGGCGTGGGTAAGTTGTGGCTTTTGATTTCCTTTGAGAGCTGCCAGCTCAAAGCCCAAAGGTCAGCCAAGCATCTCTGCAGGTGGCAGGGTACAGACTGGCACGTGTGTGTGCCCTGTCAAGGCACGACCCCTGGTATGCTCTCCTACTGAGCTATCGATGTAGATGGCGATGGGACAGAAAGTTCTCACGGGTCTTTGCTTGCAGAAGCGTCCCCACGGAGGGCTTTGCCAGATCCTCGGCTGCTTCCTGCGCTGGAGCCCAGCTGGTCTCCCAGGGGTGGGTAGTCATTCCCCTGACTTCACAAACAACTCCCTGGTCTCCAAATTGCACTGGTGCCAAAGTGCTCTTGCTGCTTTCTGTTCAGGTCCTCTAAGAGCAAAGGATGAAGCTGGAAGAATAAAACCTTCCCCAGCGTCGTCTCACATCTTAGAGAAAATCAGAAAGGAGTTAGCGAAGGCAGCACCTGGTGGGTATATTTCACTCTGTGCGCCATAAGTCTTGAGAAGCTGAGGTTCTAAATCCGTGTGTGGACGCACCGTAACCTGCACAGCAGGAAGGGATGGGTCAGAACGGAGACACTCCGTTTCACACCTAGCAGGCACTGCTGAGCCCCAGAGATGGCCGAGCGCCCCTGCTGCTGCTTGTGGGTCCAGCCTGGTCCCAGGGGCAGCCTCTAGCCCAGCATTACCATTACTGGTCCGAGCTGTTGCGTGCAAACATTGGTATCCAGCCAGCAGCAATGGGCGTTTGCTTGTAATTGTGCCCACAATATGGTTCAAGGAGGAGCAGTTACTTACATTCCCACTGTCCTGCTTTCTTTCTCAAGGGACAGACAGTCAGACTGTGCCGAAGGACGCGCTTTGGCAAGGAAGCAGCCGCACGCTGCCCCTCTCTGACAAAGGAACAGAGGCAATGCGGGCAACTGCCACCCCAGGTAAAGGCTGTTTCTTGGCCATCCGCTGTCACCAAGCAGAACCAGCATGCGCGTGCAGGTTCTTGCCCTGGTACCCGCTCTTGCACCTCATGGCAGCAGCCAAAGCCCAGAGTGTCAGTAGGCAGCAAGTGTTGCAGAGGAAGGCAGGAGTGGCTCCCTGGGGATGGCTGTCTGCCCTGGGCTGTGACAGCATGTGGCAGCAGTGCAGCGGAGAGACGCTCACAAAGCTCTGTGGCTGTGGTTAGAGAGGGGTCACCTCCCAGCGCACCCCGCTCCCAGGGATTTTGCAACTTTGCACTTGAGGGAACGAGGCCATGTGAAACCCATGGAGCAGACGCTGGGAAACGGGACCCCTCCCTCCGGTGTAGCGCGGCCCAGAGTGATGCCCTGACCCAGTGCAGATGGGGCACTGCCTCACTGGCTCTCCTGTGCTCCTGAATTCCCGGTAGTGCACAGGACACAGCAATGTCCACAATTGTTCTTCCAGGCGTGGATGGGGAGAACAATGCAAACACTGCAGAGCCCCCAAATTTCCGAAGTTACTGCATAGAAGGCGCTGCGGCATTCTTGGTTCCCCTCCTGCTTGTGACAGTTGCCTGCTGCGTGCTTATCCGGCGCTGGAGGCAGAAAAATCAGTGAGTTGTTGTTCCCACACTCCCTCTCCTTCTCCCCCGCTCCCAAATTCTTTTCCTTAACTTTGTTAACATTAGTATATGTCTGCTGCTAGCCAGGTAGCAGTTGTCTTTGGCGTATTGTGAAGTGAGCAGTTAGTTTTTGACCAGACTCTTCTGAACTTTCTGCTGTCCGCTGCTTTAGCTGGCCTCTAATTCCTGGGTATTCTGTTCTGGAGCCAGTTTTTCTGTTGCTGCTCTTAGCTAAACGTGGTCCTTCCGCAGCAAGAGCAGAGCCAGGGACAGCCGTAGGCAAAGGGCCTTGCCTTGGAGAGTGACATCTAATGTGTCACAGCCGCACCTGAGCGCTGCCAGCGTGCGTGTCTTCAGCACAGACAGGGCTTGTGTGTTTAATTACACATCCCAAAGAGTGGATGGGCAGCACCTCACCGAACAGTGAGCCGAGGCTGCCGCCTTGTTGGGCCAGGGCCAGGGCCAGGGCCAGGCAGGGAGCTGAGTGCTGGTCCTTGCCAGGCGCTCTGGGGAAGGGCAGACGGTGGTTTTTGGGGCCTGGCCATGCTGAGCCCAGCTATGCACCCCTGTCTCTGCGGGGGACAGCACGTGCAGAGCAGGCAGGTGAGGATGGCCGGTGAGGCGCTGGGGAGGAGGCGAGCCAGGGAATGTTGTGGAGGGGAGCAGAATCCCAGCCCAGGGCACATGGCGCCCCAAATTCTGCACAGAGCACTGCGTGCCCACAGCTCACGTACAGCCGCGTGCCTGCACCCCGCTGCCTCGCACCCGCCTGGCACCGCAGCCGCAGCACGGCCTCAGCAATTCCTGTCCCCGCAGGCGCCTCGCCGCAGCCCAGGCAGCCCAGAGCGACAGCCGTGGCCGCTCCTTGAGCCCGTCCAGGAGGCCAGAGCACCGTGCTAGGCCTGAGAGCCAGGCCCGACGCCAGCAGCCACCAGCAGTGCCTGGAAGACCTGCCCGCCTGCCACCAGCCCGGCCTCCGCGGCCTCCGCGGCCCCCACGCCCTCCACAAACACCATGGAAGGCACGCGACGGGCCCAGCGCCCCCCAGTCCTCATGGGCACGGGCACCGCCCCCACGGCCCCCCCCACCCTCCTTCAAGGGCTGGGGGAGGCCCCCCCGGGGTGCAGCCTGGGGCAATTACTGAGCCCCGGGCTGCAGCTTCAATAAATATCCAATAAGACAGCACAGCAGTCCGGCTCTTCTGTACAGCAATCCCCGGGAACACGCAGCAGGACTTGGATGGAGAAGTACCCCTGAGGGTCCTGGTGAAATGTGTCCATGCCCACGGACACCATCATTCTTAGGTCTGGGCCCTAAAGAGAAGGGCTTAGGCCCTAAAGAGAAGAAGGGTATGGGCCCTGAAGAGAGGGATTTGGGTCCTAAAGAGAAGAAGGGCTTGGGCCCTAAAGAGAAGAAGGGCTTGGGCCCTCAGAAAGGGTTTTGCGCCCTGAAGAATTGTTGTTTTTTTTTGCCCTGAAGAGAAGCGTTTGGGCCCTGAAGGGAAGGTTTGGGCCATAAAGGGAAGGGTTTGGGCCCAAAAGAGAGGGGTTCGGGGCAGAAAGGGAAGAAGGGTTTGGGGCCTAATGAGAAGGGTTTGGGCCCTAAATAGGAGGCATGAGGCTCTAAAACTGAGGGTGGAAGCCCTCTGAAGGAAGTTTTAGACCCCAAAATGAGGTATAGGAGACTGGAAATAACACTGATTTAAAAAATTCTAGTCTTTGGGCCATAAAAAGCAGGATCTGGATCCAAACTTGATATTTTGATAGTAAAACAGATGCTTTGATCTTCAAACTGATTCACTGGGCTCTGTAAAGCAGTTTGGGGTTTGGATCCTTAGAGAAAGCTTTGGGCCATTACAATGGGGATGTGAACACTCAAATGTGGCTTTGGGTTCCAAAATGAAGGCTAATGGTGCTCCAGTTGCACCATTAGGAGTGTTTGGGGGCACTGGGTGCACTGGGGTCCCCCTCACTCATCCTTTTCCTGTACCAGTCACACTGTACGTAGGTCTCGGGGCTCCTGGGGGGTACGGTGGACACCCTTATCCTTCAATTAGGGGGTACCCCCTGCTGCCACCCCCTTGTCACGTCACCCCAGTGCTGACCGACAGACTTTGGATGGTGAAACTGGGAGCCTTGGACCCTTAAGATGGGACCTGGACGCTAAAAGAAGGTTTGGGGTCCTAAAAATGAGGGTCTGGGCCCTTAAAACGTGGCTGTGAGTGCTCAGACGGACACTTTGAAATCCCAAACCAAAAACTGGGACTGTGGACCCCACCGTGGTGTTTGGGGCCCTGAAATGAGGATTTGGGCCCTACAACGAGCCCTTGCTCCCTCAGAGGTCTCATTATACCCTACAAACGAGGCCATGCCTGCTTCAAAGAGGGCTTGGGGCTTACTGTGGAGATTCAGCCCCCCACAATGAGACTCTGTGCCCTAAAGAGAGGGGCTTGGGCCCTGAAGAGAAGGGCTTCAGCCCCAAAGAGAGGTGCTTGGGCCCTGAATAATAGGGGGTTTTTTGCCCTAAGGAGAAGGGTTTGGGCCCTGAAGAACAGTTTGTTTGTTTGTTTGCCCTGAAGAGAAGGGCTGTGGTGGTTCCACTCGAGTGGGCAGCCAAGCTCCACCACAACCGCTCTCTCACTCCCCCTCCTCAAAGAGGAATGGGCAGAAAATACGATGAAAAGGGCTCAAAGTTGAGATAAGGACAATGAGATCACCAGGTAATTATCGTAAGGGGCAAAACAGGCTCGGCATAGAGAGACAGTAAGATTTATTGCTTATTACTAACAAGCTAGAGAAGTGAGAAACAAAGGAAAGAAACCAAAAGCACCTTCCCCCCATCCACCCTCTTCCACCTCTCCCCCCGAGCGGTGCAGGGACACGGGGGAATGGGGGTTATGGTTAGTCTGCAGCACTTCTTCTCTGCCGCTCCTTCTCGGTCACTCTCATCCCCTGTGCTGTGGGGTCCTCCCACGGGATGCAGTCCTTGATGAACTGATCCGGCGTGGGCTTCCCACAGGCAGCAGCTCTTCCAGAACTGCTCCAGATATGGGTCCGTACGACGGGATCCTTCCCTCAGGAGCAAACTGCTCCAACCTGGCTCCCCCACGGGCAGCCGCTCCTGCCAGACCCCCTGCTCCTGCGTGGGCTCCTCTCCACGGGCTACAGGTCCAGCCTGGAATCTGCTCGGGCAGGGGTCTTCCACAGGCCGCAGCCTCCGTTCGTGCAGGGCCACCTGCTCCACCGTGGTCTCCTCCACGGGCTGCAGCGTGGAACCCTGCTCCACCGTGGTACTCCATGGGCTGCAGGAGGACAGCCTGCTTCACCATGGGCCTCACCACAGGCCGCAGGGGACTTCTGCTCCATGCCTGGAGCACCTCTCCCCATCCTTCTGCACTGCCCTTGGCGCCTGCAAGGCTGTTCCTCACTCCTCTCACTCTCCCAGCTGCTGTGTATCGCAGCGGTTTTTGGGCCCTGTCTTAAATATGCTCTCACAGAGGCACAAAACAACATCGCTTATTGGCTCAGCTCTGGTCAGCAGTGGGGCCCTTACCTAACATGGTGCAGCTGCTAGATCCTTCTTACAGAAGCCACCCCTATGGCCCCCTGCTACCAAAGCCTTGCCACGTAAACCCACTAAAAGGGCTTGAACCCTAAAGAGAAAAAAGGGCTTGGACCCTGAAGAGAGGGCTTTGTGTAATACACCATAAATGTTTGTTCATTGTCTTTTGTATTATAAAAACAAGGAGTTCTGTTTGAGGAGCGGGAGTTGGGAAAGCTCCCTTCTCAAGTAAGGAGCTGTATAATGCTTGGCTAGACACTATGAAAATTCATTTGCTTAATGTAACAAAGAAAGAGAACCCCCTCCCCTTCCCTCTTTCTGCATCTCAGTTGCCTCTTTTGTTCAAAGACACTGTTGCAAAGCTCAGGTAACCCCCTCCTGATAAGTCGCTAAACTAGTGTAGCAACATCCTGCCTTCCTGTCTCACGCTGGGCCAACATGACCAAATAAAACAAGAAGTTGAACCACAACACCGAGGAAGACTACGGCCTTCATCTTCACGACCACCAGAGGGACAGACACGACCGCCTAGCAACAGTGCGCGCAGGCGCAGAACATACCAGGATGTGCTGCGTAATCCCGGAATTACCAAGCTATAAGAAGGGACCCTGGCGGGGGTGAGGTGCGCGCCGTTGGCGGAGCCGAGACTCCCCGGCCGCCCAGCGCTGTTTTGCTTGCTGCTTGCTTACTCAATAAATTCCTTTCTATGATTATTACAGTGCTCTCTGAAAAATTAATCAAGGGGGCAACTTATAACACCCCCCCATGTCCCCACATCCCTCCCCATGTACCCACGTGTCCCACGTCCCCCTCGTGTCCCCATGTCCCCCAACATGGGCAGGAGGAGCTCCCAGGTGGCTGATGCCAGCAAGGAGCAAGCTGCTTGCACGAGGCGTTCCACGTTAGACTGCTGGGAGAGATGGAGGCTGGGAGGGGAGCACAGCGGCCCCTGGGGCAGCGCAGGAGGAGGCCTCAGCACCCAGCGTGTCCCGGGTACAGCAGAGTCATGGAAATGTGCTTCTGACATTTCTCCTTCCCGATTCCAGAGAAACGGCCTGAACTGCCACCCTTCCCGGGCACCTTGAACGTCATTTATCAAGGAAAAGTGCAGCCCTGGAACAGGAAGGCCGAGCAGAAGAAGGAGCCTTCGTTGAGGTGAGGCTGGAGGCTCCGGGAGGGGGGGAGGAGGCTGCCGGGAGCCCCCCACTTCTCAGGGCTGGCCCCTCTGTTTGGGGTCTGCAGCCACGGGCGCTGCATGGGGAGGTGCAAGATGGGGCCCCAAAGATGTCGTGCAGGTGGATGAATTCTTTTCGCTTTGGCCTTTCGGCAGGCTGCCGCTGATGCCCAAGCTGCCTCCTGCCATAAAGGAGCTTTTGCGCGGAGCTTTTGCGCAACCAGCTGCAGACAGGAACTGCACCCAAAATAGAGCCCAGGAGGAAATCGAAACAAGAGCCCAAAACAGCACCCAAAGAGCAGGCGCAAGACCGGGGCCGGGCAAAGGCTGAAAAATCTGCAAAACAGCAGAAGAGCAAGGGCCAAAAAGCAGCAAAGGCCCCTCCTGAAGTCAGGAAGCTATCCAGCCTGGAAGCCCTGCCAGAGACGGAGCGAGTGAAGCGCCCCGAATCTCAGAAAGCCCCAGGCACGCTAGAAACACCCATCGTGTCCATGCTGTCCCTGCCGAGCTCGGAGGGCAGCATGCCTCAGGAGCCCAGCGACGACAGCGGCAGATTCCAGCGAGGGAGCTCCAGCTCCCAAAGACTGCCGAAGTTACGGGCTGGGAGGTTCTGGTCCGTGCTTCCAGACCACCCGGAGATGGAAGCATCCAATTCCAAGCCCTCTGCTTCTGGGACAGGGACACACCAGGGGGCAAGTTCTGAGCATCAACTGCCAAAGCTCCTACCCAGGCCCTCAGCGCTGTTGCCTATAGGTGTTAGAGCCAGGCTGCACAAGGAGCCCAGCAACCCCTCTACTACTGGGTGTGGTGTAAATGCCTGAAGTAACTAGGAAAATGAAACTAACATTCCCATTTTTAAGGAAAAGGTACAGCATTGAAGAGGCTTTCAGGGTAGGGCATAACTGCATTATCTGAGCATTCCCTAGGCTCCCAACCTTAGATGCTATCGCGCTGGGGAAACTTGGTGTGCAAGCTCTAAGGAACAGCACGGAGCGTAGAGTGGAGTGGAGACACCACGGCTAGGCTCTGTAATCAGGTGGGGCCTCGATTGTTCCTGTGCACAAAGCTGCCCTTTTTGCCACCCTAAGCCAAAGACCTGTCATGTTTTGACAAATGCTGTACCCTAGTGTACTTTTGGCTCTTTATAATATCATTATAATACCAAAACACACCTCCATCCCAAAAGCTACCCGCCTCCAAGGTGCGACCACCCCTCACTGAGCATGCGCTCTGAATTTCTCGGAGCGTATTACTTTAAACGGAGACGGGAAAACTTTACACCAATCATAACTAAGAGATGCTTGACTAGAGCCACTCAAGCTCCACCTAAAAGATAGAAAATAATATAAATTGGCCCAAGAGAAAGGGGATGTTAGGGAAGATACCACCGTCAGGGGAGATACCATCCCGAGGACAACATCCTTAGGACCTCCTGACTCCTGGGATCAGTCGATGGGCTGAGCCTCTCTTCCCCCCCCATTGGGACACCTTTGGGTGAGACCTGAATACTTGCTTATAAATCTCTACGGAGTCTTTGATCCTTTTAACGCGTTTATTTCTAGGCTGCACACCTGTGACACCTGTAAACACCTGTAACACCTGTAACATCTATCAACACCTGTAACACCTGTAACATCTATAACATCTATAACATCTATCAACACCTGTAACATCTGTAACACCTACAACACCTATAACACCTGTAACATCTGTAACACCTATAACACCTGTGTATTTTATGCATACTAGCTTGCTTTTGCAGACAGTCACTATCGCCGGCAATCCAAAAGAACCTGATTATCTGTTGCTGTAATAAACCATACTTGATTGCATTGTGATAACTCTCATTAAGTGCAATGAGGGTGAGGGTGGTTATCCGTGGTAGTTCAGTGTTCTGAATCTAACCAGACCCCCAGACAGTTAATGCATTTTTGGTGAGTGTCCGAACGGACCCCCAGATGGTTAATGCGTTTTTGGTGAATGTCTGAACGGACCCCCAGACCGTTAATGCGTTGATGGTGAATGTCTGACGGGACCCCCAGACGGTTAACATGTTTTTGGTGAGTGTCCAACTGGTTCAGTACTCTGAATCCGACCGGGCCCATAACGGTTAATCAGCTACACCCCTTAACGCGACACTGGGACAGTGACAGAAGAGGGGGCCAGCTCTTCACAAATGCAAATAACAAAGCAAAAAACCCAGGCTCCCGACGCCATGCCCTGTATCTATGAGAGCCCTCTGTTTCTGGGACACAGATACACAAGGGGGCCAGCTCTGTGCATCCTCAGTCGCCAGAGCTCAAACCCAGGCTCCCGCCGCCGACGCCCAGTCCGCGGTGAGCCAAGCTTTGATTGCTCGGAGCTGCAAGAACGCCGTCAGAGGTGGCAAAAGAGGTGAGTGATCCACATCCCTGTTCCCTTGGGGGCTCAAGCCTTGGAGGAAAGTAGTTCTGGGGACAGCGGGGCCTCTCCAACGAGATCTCAGTTTTGAGCCAGGGGTTGCTTCGATCCAAGCAGAACCTTCGGCTCCTCCATGGCTAGCCTCAAGTCCCTCAAGCTCCCTTCTGTTGCCACACAGGCACACACATGCAGACACACGTTATTTGGCAGCATTTAGAAGGCCTAAGGAAGCAGGAGGCTGCTCTTGGCCCGAGAGGAGAGTGTGTGTTTGCAGCTGGGTGCTGGTTTCCAGGCCGGGTGGGAAGAGAGGGGCTTTGTGGGTGGGCCTGGCAGAGCTGAGCCCTGCTGCTGGCCGGGTCTGGGGCGAGCAGAGGGAGGGAAACGGCGGGACCTGAAGCCATCCGCGGGGTCCGCGTGTGGGCAAAGAGCCCCAAAAACCTGTAGCAGTTTTTGCTCAGTCTCACTCCCTTCACAGAAATCCATCTGACAGCGGACGGCGAGACAATGGAGGAAAACACAACGATGTTTCCAGCTGAGGGACCTTCTCCACGGCCTCCATGGCCAGGAACCTCCCCTGGCTGGGACAAGAGCTGGGAAGCTGCCCTCAGAGCAACGTGGAGAAAACCTGCACATCCCTGGAGGGGAAAGGAGAGGATGCGACGGCAGCTGGGGAGAAAAAGACAGCACCATTTCCATCCCGCTGGGCTGCGCTGTCACAACGGAACCTGCCAAGTAAAATGATTTTTCCAAGTGCTTCTGCTTGTCAAGTAAAATTCTGCACAGCAATTGCGGCACGTAAGACTCATTTGGGTTTGAGGGGGATTCTAGTGCTCGAGAATTTCAACTTTTGATGGCTAGCCTTGTTTGGGTCAATGCTCATCGGTGGCTTTTGATGGCAAATTGCAGGCTTTGATGGTCAGCTTAGTCCAAGGACTGAATGCTTCTGCCCCTGAGCCCCGCATCTGAAACTCGCAGCAAAGAATCAGCTACCGTTTGCTGCTAACACTCTAACCTTGCTTACCCTTCCGTCTTCCCTCGACATTTCTCTCTGTATTTTTTTCCCAGACCTGCTCCTATTTCCTTTGGCTCGTTTTGTTTCTTGACCATGTTTCTTGACTCCTTGCTACCTGACACCCAAGACCAAATAGGCTCTTTCCTCCAGGAAATAGGAAAGGGCTGTTGAGAGCTGGCTTACCTGAACCATCGCTGAAGGACCGGAGCCCAGTCTCTTGCTGTCCACGTGCTGCTGCCTCAGCACCACGGAGGAGATGGCCATCTCGTTTTGGGGGGCTGTGCGCGTGTCTACCTTCTGGGGATGACTTAATTCCAGGCTGCAAAACATTTTCAAATTTTACCTAAGATTGCCCCTGGAAGGCAGAGAGGGCGCAAAATGGCTCCGTAGCAAGTTGGCAAGTGCTGGGGTCGTTGCTGCAAAACATTTAGCCCACACAATGCCCTTGATTTTCCGTTCCTTAAAGGAGCTCACCCCTCACGTTTCCTTCTTAACTGTCCCAGTCCCTGCCTTTCCTCAACCCTAACTGCTAACCCAAACCCCAACCTCAAAATAACAACCCGAAATCCAAACCACATGCCTAAACCCAAACCATGAACCGGAACCACCAACATTAAACCTCAACCAAAAACCCAATCCTATACCTTGTAACCCCTACCCTAAGGATACCTGCCACCCCTAAATGCTCAAATGGAACTCTAGCCATTAACCCTAACCCTAACCCCTACGCATAAACCCCAAATGTAACCAGTATTCTTAAACCCAAACTCTAAAATAATCACAAACCATAATCCCCAACCTGTAACTTTGGCCCTCAACCCCCTTTTGCAAGCCACTACCCCTAGCACTAACCTCTTACCCGAACCCTAAACCAGAACCCGAACCCGAACGCAGGGACCTCCAGGCTGGGAGGTGTCTGGGAGCACAGCTGAGGTGGGACCAGCGCCTGGTGATGCTGGCGACGCTGTCACCCTGCCTGGCCACAGCAGAGCTGTGTTACCCACCCCAACGGCTCCAACGACCACAGCTTCCCCCAGCACCTCCCAGTTGGGTGACCCCAAACTGGAGACACACGAGGCCAGTGCAGCCGTCGAGGGACCCAGGTGGGCTGGGACACCGGGGACAGGGACCTCAGGACACTCACCGGTGGTCTGGGGCAGGAACGGGCCCAGAACTGGGGGCAGACACCACGTCCTGCCACCACCACCCAGGGGTCCTGCTGTCCCCAGGGACCCCCAGGACCCAGAGAAGGCCCCCACTGCTCCCAGGGAGCCCATCAGCAGCACTGAGGGCAGACCCAGCCACGTGCCGGGCTTTCGGGAAGTTTTTCCCTCAAAACCGCACAACACAGCACAAAGCTGTCACCTGCTGCAGTTCTTCAACATCACTTTTTAGCCCCAGCGTCACTGTGCCAACACAGGCGCAAAGACACCGACGTCACCAGCAGCACGTGGAAATCTCCCCCACCCCCCCATCCCTTTTAGGGAAAATGGTTGCACATCCTGAACAGTTCTCTACGTGTTATAAGTTGCCCCCTTGTTTAATTTTTCACAGAGCACTGTAATAATCATAGAAAGGAATTTATTGAGTAAGCAACAGCAAGCAAAACAGCGCTGGGCGGCCGGGGAGTCTCGGCTCCGCCAACGGCGCGCACCTCACCCCCGCCAGGGTCCCTTCTTATAGCTTGGTAATTCCGGGATTACGCAGCACATCCTGGTATGTTCTGCGACTGCGCGCACTGTTGCTAGGCGGTCGTGTCTGTCCCTCTGGTGGTCGTGAAGATGAAGGCCGTAGTCTTCCTCGGCGTTGTAGTTCAACTTCTTGTTTTATTTGGTCATGTTGGCCCAGCGTGAGACAGGAAGGCAGGATGTTGCTACACTAGTTTAGCGACTTATCAGGAGATGGTTACATGAGCTTTGCAACAGTGTCTTTGAACAAAAGAGGCAACTGAGATGCAGAAGGAGAGAAGGGGAGGGGGTTCTCTTTCTTTGTTACATTAAGCAAATGAATTTTCATAGTGTCTAGCCAAGCATTATACAGCTCCTTACTTGAGAAGGGAGCTTTCCCAACTCCCGCTCCTCAAACAGAACTCCTTGTTTTTATCATACAAAAGACAATGAACAAACATTTATGGAGTATTACAACCACACGAAGCAGAAGGTGACCTCCTTTCTCACCCGCTCCCTCTCTGCCTTTCTCAGCTTTTCACTCACAAAAATGACAAATGCGGCTTAGCCAGGCACCACAGCCTGCGGCTCAGCACCAAACCCAGCAGATTCCGGTGTTCAGAGGCTTGGAATTCCCCAAACGGGGGCTTTTTCACGCATTTTAGCGGCCCCCCCTCAGCCAGAGACCACCCCCGGGGTCATTTTTGGGGGACTGTAACTGTAAAGGAGAATAAAAATGCAAAAAAGAAGAACACGAAGAGAAAAAGACTCAAAAGGGTGGATAAACGGGGAAGTGGGCGGGCCGGGGAGGCTGCAGCAGGGCTGCGACGCGTGGACGAGGCGGCGGCGGCTCTTCAGCGCCTCAGCCGCGGCCCGTGAGCGCCGCCATTTTGGGGAGGAGGGAAAGCGGCGGAGGGGGCAATGGGCGGGAAAAGCCTCGCCCCTGATTGGCTGGTGATGGCTGGAGGCGGGCAGTGGCAGCCACTCAGGAAGCGGGGCGGGCAGCAGCCGCACCTTGATTGGCTGAGAGCTGCCGCCTCAGCGAGGGCGAGAAGCGGGAGGCGCCTCCGGAGCGTGCGGACCCCAAAAAGGTACCCCCCAAACACCCCCAGGGGCCCCAAATCTCCCCAGGGGGCCCCCAGAAAAATCCAGCCCTACCCCGCGCGAGCAGCCCCCGGGACACCCCCCCAAAAAGCAGGTTCCCCCCCCCCCCCAAACACCCCTCAGAGGCCCACCAGGGCCCCACAGACACCGTCCTGGTCCCCCCCCGGCCCCGCCCAAGCACCCTCAGGGTCCCCCCCCAGCACCCACCAGGGCCCCCCCCCCAACGCCTCAAGTCCCCCTCCGCAACCCCCCCACGAGAAAATCCTCCAGAGCCCCCCAAGCACTGCCAGGGCCCCCGCCAAACACCCCCCGGCCTCCCCAACCCTTCCCCAGAGCCTCCACCCCTCCCCCAGACTCCCACGCAGCCCCAAACTCCCTCCAGAAACCTGCCAGGGCCCCCTCAGCTCCCCCCCACAATCCACCAGGAGCCCCCAAACCTCTCAAGCCCCCCCGCAAGCCTCCCCAAACACCTCCTGCAGACCTCCCTCCACCAAAACACCCCATGTTCCCCCAGTCCCATATGTGCCAATGTCCCCCCACGTCGCCCCACTCCCATACGTCCCCTCCATGTCCCCCATATCCCCTCGGGCCTCCGGTGTCCCTACCACGTCTAGGCATCCCCAAATCCCATGTCCCACTGCAGCCCCACGTGTCCCCCCGTGTCCCCACTGCAGCCCCACATCCCCCCCCGTGTCCCCATGTCCCCCCTGTCCCATATGTCCCAGTGTCCCCCATGGCTCCACGCCCTCCCCCCCTCAGGTCCCACCAATCTCCCTCCACCTACGATTCCACTTCTGAGGCTGCTCTGATGTCTCTAATTCTAGGATTCTGGGATTTCTCCTATTCTGCCATTTCTGCCATTCCGCGATTCTGTTCCTATGATTCCAATTTCTCCAATTTCTCCAATTTTAGGACTGGATTGCGCGACTCCTCCGATTCCTCCGACTCTTTGATGTCCTCCCCCCAGCACAGAGGTGCCTGGGCAGGCAGCAGCCTGTTGGTGCCGCCGTCACCGCGGGCAGCAGCCAGCACTGCCCGCGTCACCACGATGTCACCGCGACACGGCCATCGACAAGAGGCTGCGCGATGGGTCCTGCGCCAGAGGTACCGAGACGTTCGGGCAGGAGGAGCTCCCAGGTGGCTGATGCCAGCAAGGAGCAAGCTGCTCGCACGAGGCGTTCCACGTTAGACTGCTGGGAGAGCAGTGCTATGGAGCACGTCACCGCGATGCCAGGCGTCACTGACCAAGGGACGGGCACCCCCAGCACTACAGGAGCGCGGCTGACCCCCGTCTGGGGCTTTCTGTGGGGAGGACCTGGCTCTGTGGTCAATTCGGGGGAGTCTCCGTTTGGGGACGGAGATGTGACAGCTCTTTTCCTCTGCCACCAAAACACGGGGGTGGGGGTGCTGGAAGGCTGGCAGCCACCAGAAGCAGCACGTGACCTGATTTTCCTTGCCTTCCAGAGCGCTCTTCTATCTGGGATGCTGTGTCAGCCTAGATCCGGGAGCACCTCCAGCTGCGCCAGGTGGGTTGGCACCTACGTCGCCCTTGTTCCAAACCCCAAAAGCAGGAAACTCACCCCAAAGGGCCCCACCAAGAGACCGATAGGTATCGCACAAGTGCGGTGTTGCTTCTGGTGGGTGATGTGGTATCTCAGGGCTGACCCCAGTCGCTGGGAGCCCCTGGGTCCCCTCAGCCTGGCTCCCAACAGCGGGAAGTGCACAGCAGGGCCCGAAGCACCGTTCCCGGATGAGACCACCTCCGGCTGATCCTTAACCTTCGGCCCTTCCGTTCTCTGCCACTTGCAGGGCGTCCGAATTCCCACTCTTGTCTGCTTTGCCGTTGTTTCTAAACGGGTCGAGGTTGGGAACAAGTCCCTTACGGTGCAGTGGCCCACGTTGCGCCTGGCCAGGAGCCTCATCGTTGCCCACAGCCTCACAGCCGACAAGGAGTACCTGCCAGGTAAGAGGGTGCAGGAATCCCTTGCTGCATGGATCTCAGGTGCTTCTCAGAAGCAAAGCGTCGCCTGCACGGAGCAGGTCCCAGACCGAAGCCGTTCTGGGTGACGACTGCCATGAGCAACACCTGGGGAACACGCGGGGAAGGGCCGCTGGTGACCGACTCCATCCCTGTTGTTTGGTTTTCCAGGCCATAAGGAGCTGGAGCCCCTCCAATTCCCTGAGGTGGCTGCAGCTGCCTCCATGTCCTGGAAGAAAGTGGAGAGCTGCATCCGAGGCACCACGTCCCTCATCTCTAGCAGCCTGGGGAAGGGGGAGAACATCGCCCTCGTCCTGAAGGACATGGGGGTGCTCTGCATCGAAGGCACGAGGGTAGAAATCAAGTTCTATCGTGACTTCTTGGACAGCCTGTCAGAACAGGGGAGCCTTCAGAAGGCTCTTTTCAAGGTGAGGGTTTTGTTTTCCCCACGGCCTGGGCAGCCTCACACGGGGGCAGCAGCAATGCTTGCCCTTGGCCAACCAAGACCTCTTGGCTTGGACCTCTTGGCCTGCCAGCTCCCGCTGCCCTGGACTCCTCCAGGACCGAGCGGAGGCCAGGCAGAGGACATTTGCCATCTCCTTGCTCGTCCCCTGCAGGTCCCCCAGCTGATGGACATGGTGGTGTCGCGGGTGTCAGCCGTGGCCTCCCTGACCTTCTCTGGCCGTGTCATCGTCTTCCGCTCGTGACCGCTATGGCCGCTGCTCGGGCTCAGTAGCGTTTCCTCCTTGCACCCATGGGTGCCCAGCCAGGGAGGTGGATCTGAGCGGACAGATGGAGGAGCTGAGGCAACGCCTGCTTCCCATCGAGGCCTGGGCTTCTTTGTTGCCCACTTCCCAGGACGGTTCTTGGGGACGGGGCCTCTATGGCAACATGAAAATGTCTCCGTGAGATCGGGGGCAATGGTGGTGCCGTGGGTCACGCCGATCTCTTCTTTTGCCAGCTTTCAAATGGACAGAGCGCCCCAGCTATCACCCGGGGAGCGTCTCAAGGCCTGCAGGGATGAGAGGCAGGAGAAGGAACGGGCTGTGTTGTCGTCTTCCAGCCAAGGTGAGAGATACAAAGCGGCTGCTGGCTCCTCTTGTGCCACAGCTTCACGCCAGCTCAGCACAGCCTCTTGTCTCCGGGCCTCCAAAATGGAGCCCCGGCGTGTGACGTGCCCAAGGTGCCCGGCCCTGGGTGCTGCAGGAGGTCGGGGATCCGAAGCACCCCTAAAATTGGCTGTACCCAGCTCCAGACAGTGACACACCGGGGGCAAGTTCTGAGCATCTACTTCCAAAACTCGTACCCAGGCCCCCTACACCGAGTCCTGTAGATATTAGAGCCAGCCCAAGCACCTCTACTACTGGGACAGTGATAGAACAGGGGGCCAGCTCTTCAGAACTGCAAATGCCAAAGCTCAAAGCCAGGCTTCCGATGCCGCGCGCTGTACGTGTGAGTGCCAGCCTGCACAAGAAGCCCAGCGACCCCTCTACTTCTGGGAAAGACATGGAGCAGGGGGCCAGCTCTGAGCAACTAGAACAAGCAGAGCTCAAACCCAGACTCTCAACTCCGCTGCCTGTAGATAAGAGAGACAGCCTGCGAAAGGAGCCCAGCGACCCCTCTACTGCAGGAGGTCGGGGATCCAAAACACCCCTAAAATTGGCTGTACCCAGCTCCTCTCTGCCAGAACTTGGCCCCCAAACCACGTCACGGCCTAAGATTGAGCCGGCTGAGGCTGGTGCCAAGGAGGGCCGAGGCCCCTGGAGATGGAGGCTGGGAGGGGAGCACAGAGGCCCCTGGGACAGCGCAGGAGGAGGCCTCAGCACCCGGCGTGTCCCGGGTACAGCAGAGTCATGGAAATGTGCTTCTGACATCTCTCCTTGCCGATTCCAGAGAAACGTCCTGAACTGCCACCCTTCCCGGGCACCTTGAACATCATTTATCAAGGAAAAGTGCAGCCCTGGAACAGGAAGGCCAAGCAGAAGAAGGAGCCTTCGTTGAGGTGAGGCTGGAGGCTCCGGGAGGGGGGGAGGAGGCTGCCGGGAGCCCCCCACTTCTCGGGGCTGGCCCCTCTGTTTGGGGTCTGCAGCCACGGGCGCTGCATGGGGGAGGTTCAAGATGGGGCCCCAAAGATGTCGTGCAGGTGGATGAATTCTTTTCGCTTTGGCCTTTCGGCAGGCTGCCGCTGATGCCCAAGCTGCCTCCTGCCAAAAAGGAGCTTTTGTGCAACCAGCTGCAGAAAGAAACTCTGCCCAAAACAGAGCCCAGGAGAAAATCCAAACAAGAGCCCAAAACAGCACCCAAAGAGCAGGCGCAAGACCAGGGCCGGGCTGAAAAATCTGGAAAACATCGGGGGAGCAAGGGCCAAAAAGCAGCAAAAGCCCCTCCTGAAGTCAGGAAGCTATCCATCCCGGAAGCCCTGCCAGTGACAGAGCGAGTGAAGCGCCCCGAATCTCAGAAAGCCCCAGGCCCGCTTGAAACACCCATCGTGTCCATGCTGTCCCTGTCGAGCTCGGAGGGCAGCCTGCTTCAGCAGCCCAGCGACGACAGATTCCAGCGGCAGATTCCAGCGAGGGAGCTCCAGCTCCCACAGACTGTCAAAGTTACGGGCTGGGACGTTCTGGTCCGTGCTTCCAGACCGCCCGAAGATGGAAGATTCCAATTCCAAGCTCAAAAACAGGCCCCCTACACCATGGCCTGTAGGCATTAGAGCCAGCCCGAGCCTGGAGCCCAGCGACACCTCTATTTCAGCGACAGTGACACGCCAGGGGGCAGGTTCTGAGAATCAACTGCCAAAGCTCGTACCCAGGCCCCCTGCGGCATGGCCTATAGATATTAGAGCCATCCCAAGCACCTCTACTAGTGGGACACAGATGGACCAGGAGGCCAGCTCTGCGCAATTTCAAAAACCAAAGCTCGTACCCAGGCCCTCTACGCCCTTGCCTGTGGGTAAGAAAGCCAGCCTGCTGAAGGAGCCCAGCGACCCCTCTACTTCTCAGGCAGAGACGGACAAGTGGGCCAGCTTTGAGATTCAGCCACGTCCAAAGCTTGAATTCGGGCCCTCTCCGCGAATGCCTCCACCTAATCCGCCCAGGAAGTACAAAATCCCCAAGTTCAAACCTTTGACCGTGGAGCTGTGCCCTTATCCTATAAGGGCCACACCACCCAAGGAGCCCAGTGACACCTCTATTGGTGGAACACCGACGGACCAGGGGGCCAGCTCTGCCCAACATCAAGCACCAGAGCAAAAACCCAGGCTCCCGACGCCGCCGCCCAGTCCGCGGTGAGCCGAGTTTGATTGCTCGGAGCTGCAAGAACGCCGTCAGAGGTGGCAAAAGAGGTGAGTGATCCACATCCCTGTTCCCTTGGGGGCTCAAGCCTTGGAGGCAAGTAGTTCTGGGGACAGCGGGGCCTCTCCAATTATTTCTCAGTTTGGAGCCGGGGGTTGGCTCGATCCAAGAGGAACCTTGGGCTCCTCCATGGCTAGCCTCAAGTCCCTCAAGTTCCCTTCTGTTGCCACGCAGACACAGCAGACACACGTTATTTGGCAGCATTTAGAAGGCCTAAGGAAGCAGGAGGCTGCTCTTGGCCCGAGAGGAGAGTGTGTGTTTGCAGCTGGGTGCTGGTTTCCAGGCCGGGTGGGAAGAGAGGGGCTTTGTGGGTGGGCCTGGCAGAGCTGAACCCTGCTGCTGGCCGGGTCTGGGGATGGGGTGAGCAGAGGGAGGGAAACGGCGGGACCTGAAGCCATCCACGGGGTCCACGTGTGGGCAAAGAGCCCCAAGAACCTGTAGCAGTTTTTGCTCAGTCTCACTCCCTTCACAGAAATCCATCTGACAGCGGACGGCGAGACAGTGGAGGAAAACACAACGATGTTTCCAGCTGAGGGACCTTCTCCACGGCCTCCATGGCCAGGAACCTCCCCTTGCTGGGAGAAGAGCTGGGAAGCTGCCCCCAGAGCAACGTGGAGAAAACCTGCACATCCCTGGAGGGGAAAGGAGAGGATGCGACGGCAGCTGGGGAGAAAAAGACAGCACCATTTCCATCCCGCTGGGCTGCGCTGTCACAACGGAACCTGCTAAGTAAAATGATTTTTCCAAGTGCTTCTGCTTGTCAAGTAAAATTCTGCACAGCAATTGCGGCACGTAAGACTCATTTGGGTTTGAGGGGGATTCTAGTGCTCGAGAATTTCAACTTTTGATGGCTAGCCTTGTTTGGGTCAATGCTCATCGGTGGCTTTTGATGGCAAATTGCAGGCTTTGATGGTCAGCTTAGTCCAAGGACTGAATGCTTCTGCCCCTGAGCCCCGCATCTGAAACTCGCAGCAAAGAATCAGCTACCGTTTGCTGCTAACACTCTAACCTTGCTTACCCTTCCGTCTTCCCTCGACATTTCTCTCTGTATTTTTTTCCCGGACCTGCTCCTATTTCCTTTGGCTCGTTTTGTTTCTTGACTCCTTGCTACCTGACACCCAAGACCAAATAGGCTCTTTCCTCCAGGAAATAGGAAAGGGCTGTTGAGAGCTGGCTTACCTGAACCATGGCTGAAGGACCGGAGCCCAGTCTCTTGCTGTCCACGTGCTGCTGCCTCAGCACCACGGAGGAGATGGCCATCTCGTTTTGGGGGGCTGTGCGCGTGTCTACCTTCTGGGGATGACTTAATTCCAGGCTGCAAAACATTTTCAAATTTTACCTAAGATTGCCCCTGGAAGGCAGAGAGGGCGCAAAATGGCTCCGTAGCAAGTTGGCAAGTGCTGGGGTCGTTGCTGCAAAACATTTAGCCCACACAATGCCCTTGATTTTCCGTTCCTTAAAGGAGCTCACCCCTCACGTTTCCTTCTTAACTGTCCCAGTCCCTGCCTTTCCTCAACCCTAACTGCTAACCCAAACCCCAACCTCAAAATAACAACCCGAAATCCAAACCACATGCCTAAACCCAAACCATGAACCGGAACCACCAACATTAAACCTCAACCAAAAACCCAATCCTATACCTTGTAACCCCTACCCTAAGGATACCTGCCACCCCTAAATGCTCAAATGGAACTCTAGCCATTAACCCTAACCCTAACCCCTACGCATAAACCCCAAATGTAACCAGTATTCTTAAACCCAAACTCTAAAATAATCACAAACCATAATCCCCAACCTGTAACTTTGGCCCTCAACCCCCTTTTGCAAGCCACTACCCCTAGCACTAACCTCTTACCCGAACCCTAAACCAGAACCCGAACCCGAACGCAGGGACCTCCAGGCTGGGAGGTGTCTGGGAGCACAGCTGAGGTGGGACCAGCGCCTGGTGATGCTGGCGACGCTGTCACCCTGCCTGGCCACAGCAGAGCTGTGTTACCCACCCCAACGGCTCCAGCGACCACAGCTTCCCCCAGCACCTCCCAGTTGGGTGACCCCAAACTGGAGACACACGAGGCCAGTGCAGCCGTCGAGGGACCCAGGTGGGCTGGGACACCGGGGACAGGGACCTCAGGACACTCACCGGTGGTCTGGGGCAGGAACGGGCCCAGAACTGGGGGCAGACACCACGTCCTGCCACCACCACCCAGGGGTCCTGCTGTCCCCAGGGACCCCCAGGACCCAGAGAAGGCCCCCACTGCTCCCAGGGAGCCCATCAGCAGCACTGAGGGCAGACCCAGCCACGTGCCGGGCTTTCGGGAAGTTTTTCCCTCAAAACCGCACAACACAGCACAAAGCTGTCACCTGCTGCAGTTCTTCAACATCACTTTTTAGCCCCAGCGTCACTGTGCCAACACAGGCGCAAAGACACCGACGTCACCAGCAGCACGTGGAAATCTCCCCCACCCCCCCATCCCTTTTAGGGAAAATGGTTGCACATCCTGAACAGTTCTCTACGTGTTATAAGTTGCCCCCTTGTTTAATTTTTCACAGAGCACTGTAATAATCATAGAAAGGAATTTATTGAGTAAGCAACAGCAAGCAAAACAGCGCTGGGCGGCCGGGGAGTCTCGGCTCCGCCAACGGCGCGCACCTCACCCCCGCCAGGGTCCCTTCTTATAGCTTGGTAATTCCGGGATTACGCAGCACATCCTGGTATGTTCTGCGACTGCGCGCACTGTTGCTAGGCGGTCGTGTCTGTCCCTCTGGTGGTCGTGAAGATGAAGGCCGTAGTCTTCCTCGGCGTTGTAGTTCAACTTCTTGTTTTATTTGGTCATGTTGGCCCAGCGTGAGACAGGAAGGCAGGATGTTGCTACACTAGTTTAGCGACTTATCAGGAGATGGTTACATGAGCTTTGCAACAGTGTCTTTGAACAAAAGAGGCAACTGAGATGCAGAAGGAGAGAAGGGGAGGGGGTTCTCTTTCTTTGTTACATTAAGCAAATGAATTTTCATAGTGTCTAGCCAAGCATTATACAGCTCCTTACTTGAGAAGGGAGCTTTCCCAACTCCCGCTCCTCAAACAGAACTCCTTGTTTTTATCATACAAAAGACAATGAACAAACATTTATGGAGTATTACAACCACACGAAGCAGAAGGTGACCTCCTTTCTCACCCGCTCCCTCTCTGCCTTTCTCAGCTTTTCACTCACAAAAATGACAAATGCGGCTTAGCCAGGCACCACAGCCTGCGGCTCAGCACCAAACCCAGCAGATTCCGGTGTTCAGAGGCTTGGAATTCCCCAAACGGGGGCTTTTTCACGCATTTTAGCGGCCCCCCTCAGCCAGAGACCACCCCCGGGGTCATTTTTGGGGGACTGTAACTGTAAAGGAGAATAAAAATGCAAAAAAGAAGAACACGAAGAGAAAAAGACTCAAAAGGGTGGATAAACGGGGAAGTGGGCGGGCCGGGGAGGCTGCAGCAGGGCTGCGACGCGTGGACGAGGCGGCGGCGGCTCTTCAGCGCCTCAGCCGCGGCCCGTGAGCGCCGCCATTTTGGGGAGGAGGGAAAGCGGCGGAGGGGGCAATGGGCGGGAAAAGCCTCGCCCCTGATTGGCTGGTGATGGCTGGAGGCGGGCAGTGGCAGCCACTCAGGAAGCGGGGCGGGCAGCAGCCGCACCTTGATTGGCTGAGAGCTGCCGCCTCAGCGAGGGCGAGAAGCGGGAGGCGCCTCCGGAGCGTGCGGACCCCAAAAAGGTACCCCCCAAACACCCCCAGGGGCCCCAAATCTCCCCAGGGGGCCCCCAGAAAAATCCAGCCCTACCCCGCGCGAGCAGCCCCCGGGACACCCCCCCAAAAAGCAGGTTCCCCCCCCCCCCCAAACACCCCTCAGAGGCCCACCAGGGCCCCACAGACACCGTCCTGGTCCCCCCCCGGCCCCGCCCAAGCACCCTCAGGGTCCCCCCCAGCACCCACCAGGGCCCCCCCCCAACGCCTCAAGTCCCCCTCCGCAACCCCCCCACGAGAAAATCCTCCAGAGCCCCCCAAGCACTGCCAGGGCCCCCGCCAAACACCCCCCGGCCTCCCCAACCCTTCCCCAGAGCCTCCACCCCTCTCCCAGACTCCCACGCAGCCCCAAACTCCCTCCAGAAACCTGCCAGGGCCCCCTCAGCTCCCCCCACAATCCACCAGGAGCCCCCAAACCTCTCAAGCCCCCCCGCAAGCCTCCCCAAACACCTCCTGCAGACCTCCCTCCACCAAAACACCCCATGTTCCCCCAGTCCCATATGTGCCAATGTCCCCCCACGTCGCCCCACTCCCATACGTCCCCTCCATGTCCCCCATATCCCCTCGGGCCTCCGGTGTCCCTACCACGTCTAGGCATCCCCAAATCCCATGTCCCACTGCAGCCCCACGTGTCCCCCCGTGTCCCCACTGCAGCCCCACATCCCCCCCCCGTGTCCCCATGTCCCCCCTGTCCCATATGTCCCAGTGTCCCCCATGGCTCCACGCCCTCCCCCCCTCAGGTCCCACCAATCTCCCTCCACCTACGATTCCACTTCTGAGGCTGCTCTGTTGTCTCTAATTCTAGGATTCTGGGATTTCTCCTATTCTGCCATTTCTGCCATTCCGCGATTCTGTTCCTATGATTCCAATTTCTCCAATTTCTCCAATTTTAGGACTGGATTGCGCGACTCCTCCGATTCCTCCGACTCTTTGATGTCCTCCCCCCAGCACAGAGGTGCCTGGGCAGGCAGCAGCCTGTTGGTGCCGCCGTCACCGCGGGCAGCAGCCAGCACTGCCCGCGTCACCACGATGTCACCGCGACACGGCCATCGACAAGAGGCTGCGCGATGGGTCCTGCGCCAGAGGTACCGAGACGTTCGGGCAGGAGGAGCTCCCAGGTGGCTGATGCCAGCAAGGAGCAAGCTGCTCGCACGAGGCGTTCCACGTTAGACTGCTGGGAGAGCAGTGCTATGGAGCACGTCACCGCGATGCCAGGCGTCACTGACCAAGGGACGGGCACCCCCAGCACTACAGGAGCGCGGCTGACCCCCGTCTGGGGCTTTCTGTGGGGAGGACCTGGCTCTGTGGTCAATTCGGGGGAGTCTCCGTTTGGGGACGGAGATGTGACAGCTCTTTTCCTCTGCCACCAAAACACGGGGGTGGGGGTGCTGGAAGGCTGGCAGCCACCAGAAGCAGCACGTGACCTGATTTTCCTTGCCTTCCAGAGCGCTCTTCTATCTGGGATGCTGTGTCAGCCTAGATCCGGGAGCACCTCCAGCTGCGCCAGGTGGGTTGGCACCTACGTCGCCCTTGTTCCAAACCCCAAAAGCAGGAAACTCACCCCAAAGGGCCCCACCAAGAGACCGATAGGTATCGCACAAGTGCGGTGTTGCTTCTGGTGGGTGATGTGGTATCTCAGGGCTGACCCCAGTCGCTGGGAGCCCCTGGGTCCCCTCAGCCTGGCTCCCAACAGCGGGAAGTGCACAGCAGGGCCCGAAGCACCGTTCCCGGATGAGACCACCTCCGGCTGATCCTTAACCTTCGGCCCTTCCGTTCTCTGCCACTTGCAGGGCGTCCGAATTCCCACTCTTGTCTGCTTTGCCGTTGTTTCTAAACGGGTCGAGGTTGGGAACAAGTCCCTTACGGTGCAGTGGCCCACGTTGCGCCTGGCCAGGAGCCTCATCGTTGCCCACAGCCTCACAGCCGACAAGGAGTACCTGCCAGGTAAGAGGGTGCAGGAATCCCTTGCTGCATGGATCTCAGGTGCTTCTCAGAAGCAAAGCGTCGCCTGCACGGAGCAGGTCCCAGACCGAAGCCGTTCTGGGTGACGACTGCCATGAGCAACACCTGGGGAACACGCGGGGAAGGGCCGCTGGTGACCGACTCCATCCCTGTTGTTTGGTTTTCCAGGCCATAAGGAGCTGGAGCCCCTCCAATTCCCTGAGGTGGCTGCAGCTGCCTCCATGTCCTGGAAGAAAGTGGAGAGCTGCATCCGAGGCACCACGTCCCTCATCTCTAGCAGCCTGGGGAAGGGGGAGAACATCGCCCTCGTCCTGAAGGACATGGGGGTGCTCTGCATCGAAGGCACGAGGGTAGAAATTAAGTTCTATCGTGACTTCTTGGACAGCCTGTCAGAACAGGGGAGCCTTCAGAAGGCTCTTTTCAAGGTGAGGGTTTTGTTTTCCCCACGGCCTGGGCAGCCTCACACGGGGGCAGCAGCAATGCTTGCCCTTGGCCCACCAAGACCTCTTGGCTTGGACCTCTTGGCCTGCCAGCTCCCGCTGCCCTGGGCTTCTCCATGACCGAGTGGAGGCCAGGCGGAGGACATTTGCCATCTCCATTCTCCTCCATTGCAGATCCCCCAGCTGATGAACATGGTGGTGTCGCGGGTGACACCCTTGGTCTCCCTGACCTCCTCTGGCCGTGTCATCGTCTTCCGCTCGTGACCGCTATGGCCGCTGCTCGGGCTCAGTAGCGTGTTCTCCTTGCACCCATGGGTGCCCAGCCGGTGGGGTGGATCTGATGGGGGCAGACGGAGGAATTGAGGCAGCGCCTGCCTCCCATCGAGGCCTGGGCTTCTTTGTTGCCCACTTCCCAGGACGGTTCTTGGGGACGGGGCCTCTATGGCAACATGAAAATGTCTCCGTGAGATCGGGGGCAATGGTGGTGCCGTGGGTCACGCCGATCTCTTCTTTTGCCAGCTTTCAAATGGACAGAGCGCCCCAGCTATCACCCGGGGAGCGTCTCAAGGCCTGCAGGGATGAGAGGCAGGAGAAGGAACGGGCTGTGTTGTCGTCTTCCAGCCAAGCTGAGAGATACAAAGCGGCTGCTGGCTCCTCTTGTGCCACAGCTTCACGCCAGCTCAGCACAGCCTCTTGTCTCCGGGCCTCCAAAATGGAGCCCCGGCGTGTGACGTGCCCAAGGTGCCCGGCCCTGGGTGCTGCAGGAGGTCGGGGATCCAAAACACCCCTAAAATTGGCTGTACCCAGCTCCAGACAGTGACACACCGGGGGCAAGTTCTGAGCATCTACTTCCAAAACTCGTACCCAGGCCCCCTACACCGAGTCCTGTAGATATTAGAGCCAGCCCAAGCACCTCTACTACTGGGACAGTGATAGAACAGGGGGCCAGCTCTTCAGAACTGCAAATGCCAAAGCTCAAAGCCAGGCTTCCGATGCCGCGCGCTGTACGTGTGAGTGCCAGCCTGCACAAGAAGCCCAGCGACCCCTCTACTTCTGGGAAAGACATGGAGCAGGGGGCCAGCTCTGAGCAACTAGAACAAGCAGAGCTCAAACCCAGACTCTCAACTCCGCTGCCTGTAGATAAGAGAGACAGCCTGCGAAAGGAGCCCAGCGACCCCTCTACTGCAGGAGGTCGGGGATCCAAAACACCCCTAAAATTGGCTGTACCCAGCTCCTCTCTGCCAGAACTTGGCCCCCAAACCACGTCACGGCCTAAGATTGAGCCGGCTGAGGCTGGTGCCAAGGAGGGCCGAGGCCCCTGGAGATGGAGGCTGGGAGGGGAGCACAGAGGCCCCTGGGACAGCGCAGGAGGAGGCCTCAGCACCCGGCGTGTCCCGGGTACAGCAGAGTCATGGAAATGTGCTTCTGACATCTCTCCTTGCCGATTCCAGAGAAACGTCCTGAACTGCCACCCTTCCCGGGCACCTTGAACATCATTTATCAAGGAAAAGTGCAGCCCTGGAACAGGAAGGCCAAGCAGAAGAAGGAGCCTTCGTTGAGGTGAGGCTGGAGGCTCCGGGAGGGGGGGAGGAGGCTGCCGGGAGCCCCCCACTTCTCGGGGCTGGCCCCTCTGTTTGGGGTCTGCAGCCACGGGCGCTGCATGGGGGAGGTTCAAGATGGGGCCCCAAAGATGTCGTGCAGGTGGATGAATTCTTTTCGCTTTGGCCTTTCGGCAGGCTGCCGCTGATGCCCAAGCTGCCTCCTGCCAAAAAGGAGCTTTTGTGCAACCAGCTGCAGAAAGAAACTCTGCCCAAAACAGAGCCCAGGAGAAAATCCAAACAAGAGCCCAAAACAGCACCCAAAGAGCAGGCGCAAGACCAGGGCCGGGCTGAAAAATCTGGAAAACATCGGGGGAGCAAGGGCCAAAAAGCAGCAAAAGCCCCTCCTGAAGTCAGGAAGCTATCCATCCCGGAAGCCCTGCCAGTGACAGAGCGAGTGAAGCGCCCCGAATCTCAGAAAGCCCCAGGCCCGCTTGAAACACCCATCGTGTCCATGCTGTCCCTGTCGAGCTCGGAGGGCAGCCTGCTTCAGCAGCCCAGCGACGACAGATTCCAGCGGCAGATTCCAGCGAGGGAGCTCCAGCTCCCACAGACTGTCAAAGTTACGGGCTGGGACGTTCTGGTCCGTGCTTCCAGACCGCCCGAAGATGGAAGATTCCAATTCCAAGCTCAAAAACAGGCCCCCTACACCATGGCCTGTAGGCATTAGAGCCAGCCCGAGCCTGGAGCCCAGCGACACCTCTATTTCAGCGACAGTGACACGCCAGGGGGCAGGTTCTGAGAATCAACTGCCAAAGCTCGTACCCAGGCCCCCTGCGGCATGGCCTATAGATATTAGAGCCATCCCAAGCACCTCTACTAGTGGGACACAGATGGACCAGGAGGCCAGCTCTGCGCAATTTCAAAAACCAAAGCTCGTACCCAGGCCCTCTACGCCCTTGCCTGTGGGTAAGAAAGCCAGCCTGCTGAAGGAGCCCAGCGACCCCTCTACTTCTCAGGCAGAGACGGACAAGTGGGCCAGCTTTGAGATTCAGCCACGTCCAAAGCTTGAATTCGGGCCCTCTCTGCGAATGCCTCCACCTAATCCGCCCAGGAAGTACAAAATCCCCAAGTTCAAACCTTTGACCGTGGAGCTGTGCCCTTATCCTATAAGGGCCACACCACCCAAGGAGCCCAGTGACACCTCTATTGGTGGAACACCGACGGACCAGGGGGCCAGCTCTGCCCAACATCAAGCACCAGAGCAAAAACCCAGGCTCCCGACGCCGCCGCCCAGTCCGCGGTGAGCCGAGTTTGATTGCTCGGAGCTGCAAGAACGCCGTCAGAGGTGGCAAAACAGGTGAGTGATCCACATCCCTGTTCCCCTGGGGGCTCAAGCCTTGGAGGCAAGTAGTTCTGGGGACAGCGGGGCCTCTCCAATTATTTCTCAGTTTGGAGCCGGGGGTTGGCTCGATCCAAGAGGAACCTTGGGCTCCTCCATGGCTAGCCTCAAGTCCCTCAAGTTCCCTTCTGTTGCCACGCAGACACAGCAGGCCACGTTATTTGGCAGCATTTAGAAGGCCTAAGGAAGCAGGAGGCTGCTCTTGGCCCGAGAGGAGAGTGTGTGTTTGCAGCTGGGTGCTGGTTTCCAGGCCGGGTGGGAAGAGAGGGGCTTTGTGGGTGGGCCTGGCAGAGCTGAACCCTGCTGCTGGCCGGGTCTGGGGATGGGGTGAGCAGAGGGAGGGAAACGGCGGGACCTGAAGCCATCCACGGGGTCCACGTGTGGGCAAAGAGCCCCAAGAACCTGTAGCAGTTTTTGCTCAGTCTCACTCCCTTCACAGAAATCCATCTGACAGCGGACGGCGAGACAGTGGAGGAAAACACAACGATGTTTCCAGCTGAGGGACCTTCTCCACGGCCTCCATGGCCAGGAACCTCCCCTTGCTGGGACAAGAGCTGGGAAGCTGCCCCCAGAGCAACGTGGAGAAAACCTGCACATCCCTGGAGGGGAAAGGAGAGGATGCGACGGCAGCTGGGGAGAAAAAGACAGCACCATTTCCATCCTGCTGGACGCTTTCACAACGGAACCTGCAAGTTAAAATGATTTTTCCAAGTGCTTCTGCTTGTCAAGTAAAATTCTGTACAGCAATTGCGGCACTTCAGACTCACTTGGGTTTGAGGGGGATTCTATTGCTCAAGAATTTCGACTTTTGATGGCTAGCCTTGTTTGGGTAAAGGCTCATCGGTGGCTTTTGATGGCAAATTGCAGGCTTTGATGGTCAGCTTAGTCCAAGTACTGAATGCTTCTGCCCCTGAGCCCCGCATCTAAAACTCCCAGCAAAGAATCAGCTACCATTTGCTGCTAACACTCTAACCTTACTTAGCTTTCCGTCTTCCCTTGACATTTCTCTCTGTATTTTTTCCCCGGACCTGCTCGTATTTCTTTTTGCTCTGTTTCTTGACTGTGTTTTCGCAGCCCTCTGCACCCTTTCTGGTGAGTGCTTTTTCCTCATCAGCCCCGAGGGAAGTGGCAGAGTTGAGGGCACAAATCTTTTCCTCGCCTATTTCCAGGGGGCTTTCTTAACGCTCCCCCTGAGGCCTCCTGTCTTCATTTTGCCTCGACTCCCCCCAAATCCTCATCCCAGTGGCGGAAGGCTCTCTCAAGCACCTCTTGGGGCAGGGGAGGACGAGGAGCAGCAGGTGGAGGAGCTCTGTTTCTCCCCCCTCAGTTCTCCTGGAAAAGCTCTTCCTCTGTGCTGGCTTCTCCCCTTCTGCCGTGGCAGTGCCCCCTCCTGCCTCGTCCTGGTGCTTCCCTGCTCTGAGAGATGGAGCAAGGATGTTCTCATCTTGACACCCTCTCAGCCCTCCCTCCCTCCTCTCCTCACTGCTGGCCACTTTGGGAGAGCAGAGCGGGAGCAATTTGCTCAGACACCAAGTGACGGGAGAGAAGAAAGGACGAAATAGGCTCTTTCCTCCAGGAAATAGGAAAGGGGTGTTTAGAGCTGGCTTACCTGAACCATGGCTGAAGGACCGGAGCCCAGTCTCTTGCTCTCCACGTGCTGCTGCCTTAGCACCACGGAGGAGATGGGCATCTGGTTTTGGGGGGTGTGCGCGTGTCTACCTTCTGGGGATAACTTCCAGGCTGCAAAACATTTAAGAAGTCAACCTAAGATTTCCCCTGGGGGGAAGAGGGCGCAAAATGGCTCCGTATCAAGTTCGCCAGCGCTGGGGCCGTGGCTCCAGTGCCAGAATGGTTCCTTCTACGAGCTCACCCGTCACGTTTCGTTCTTAACTGTCCCAGTCCCTACTGTCCCTCAACCCTAACTGCTAACCCAAAGGCCAAACTCAAAATAACCCCAAATCCAAAAAACATGCCAAAACCCAAACCATGAACCTTAACCTCCAACAGGAAGCCCTACCCATAATCTCAACCAAAAACCCAATCCTACACCTTCTAACCCCTCCCCTAAGGATACCTGCCATCCCTCAATGCCAAAACAGAACTCAAGCCTTTCACCCTAACACTTAACCCCATGCATAAACCCCAAACTTAACCCGTATTCTTGCACTCCAACTCTAAATCCCGAAGAAATAATCACAAACCATAATCCCCAACCCAGAACTTTGCCCCTCAACCCCTTTCCCAAACCACTACCCCTAGCACTAACCTCTACCCTAACCCTAAACCCGAACCCAGGGACCTGCAGGCTGGGAGGTGTCCGGGAGCACAGCTGAGGTGGGACCAGCGCCTGGTGACGCTGGCGACGCTGTCACCCTGCCTGGCCACAGCACAGCTGTGTCACCCACCCCAACGGCTCCAGCGACCACAGCTTCCCCCAGCACCTCCCAGTTGGGTGACCCCAAACTGCTGACACACGAGGGCAGTGCAGCCCTCGAGGGACCCAGGTGGGCTGGGACACCACGCACAGGGACCTCAGGACACTCACCGGTGGTCTGGGGCAGGAACGGGCCCAGAACTGGGGACAGACACCACGTCCTGCCACCACCACCCAGGGGTCCTGCTGTCCCCAGGGACCCCCAGGACCCAGAGAAGCTCCCCACTGCCCCCAGGGAGCCCATCAGCAGCACTGAGGGCACACCCAGCCACGTGCTGGGCTTTCGGAAAGTTTTTCCCTCAAAATCACACAACACAGCACAAACCTCTCACCTGCTGCAGTTCTTCAACATCACTTTTTAACCCCAGCGTCACTGCGTCAACCCAGCCGCAAAGACACCGACGCCACCAGCAGCATGTGGAAACCTCCCCCACCCCCCTATCCCTTGTAGGGAAAATGGTTGCACATCCTGAACAGTTCTCTACGTATTCCTACTGCCAAGCAAAGCCCTGTTCAGTGGAGGCAAAATGGGTCAAGAAAGGGCTTTTCCACTTGTGGGAACTGAAGTGTTTTTGCAGAGTTACATTGTTTAGAAGGAGGGAATGTGGTACTGAGATATGCTTACAGTGATAAGAAAGTTTAGCAGGCGACCTTGTAAAATGCAGACAATCAGACTCCTTAGGACAATTAGGTGAAAATCATGGTGTCAAGTCAGATAAGTGAAGAAGCATGACCACTTCAAGCAATAAAAATGTCAAAAGAAATTTGAAATTTAACAGGCCAGCGACTGAAGGCCATGCATTGTTTGTGAAGCATTAGATAGATTGTGAATCTGGATTACCCCCTCAGTGGGGAAACAGGGGAGGGTCCTGCCATCAAAAGGTATACAAACTGTGTTTTGGAACTAGTAGATGCGCTCTCTCCTGCTTGTGGGGTGCCCGCCATTGCAATCGCGAATAAATTGCTACTTCACTGAGATCCTCGCCTGAGCCTAAGTTATTGGCTACGGAGTGTTTCTCACACACTCATTGCTGACTCGGAAAAGCTCCAGAAGAGTTGGTGCTGGGTATGGACACGGAGGGCTGGAGATGGCAGAGACAGGTTTTGGTTTCTGTTTTCCTCCCCCACAATCACAACTTTTGGCTCCCCAAGGCTGGGGCTGCCCTGCACGGGCATGGGGAGGAGCAGCTGTGGCAGCCGGCAAACGCAGCCACAAATTACCCAGGACAAGCAAAAGCAAAGAAAACCACCCCAAGCAGAACGTGACCTCCTTTCTCACCCGCTCCCTCTCTGCCTTTCTCGGCTTTTCACTCACCAAAACGACAAATGGGGCTTAGCCACGCACCACAGCCTGCGGCTCACGACCAAACCCAGCACATTCGGGTTGTCAGAGCTTTCCAATTCCCCAAACGCTGGCTTCTGCACGCATTTTAGCGGCCCCCCCTCAGCCAGAGACCAGCCCCGCCGTTATTTCTGGGGGAGGGCAACTGTAAAGGGAATACAAATGCAAACCAGCGGCACCTCTCCGGCCTCAAAATGGCGGCCGCGCGTCTGGGGAAAGCCTCCGTGAGGGGACGCCTCTGCTCACAGCGCTGCCCCCTGGGCCCCACAACCAAAGCAAAGAAGAACACCGGCAGAAAAAGGCCAAAAACGGGTGAAAACGGGTTACTGGGCCGGCCGGGGAGGCTGCAGCAGGGCTGCGACGCCTGGACGAGGCGGCGGCGGCTCTTCAGCGCCTCAGCCGCGGCCCGTGAGCGCCGCCATTTGGGAGAGGAGGGAAAGCGGCGGAGGGGGCGATGGGCGGGAAAACCCTCGCCCCTGATTGGCTGGTGATGGCTGGAGGCGGGAAGTGGCAGCCACTCAGGAAGCGGGGCGGGCAGCAGCCGCACCTTGATTGGCTGAGAGCTGCCGCCTCAGCGAGGGCGGGAAGCCTGAGGCGCCTCCGGAGCCTGGGGACCCCCAAAAAGGTACCCCCAAAAACCCCCAGGGGCCCCCCCAACAATTCAGGCCCCCACCCAAAACCCCTCAGGGCTCCCCCCAAACACCCCCTGGCCACCCAACCATCTTCCAGAGCGCCCCTAAACACCCCCAGGACCTCCCCAACTCCTCCTAGGCCCCCTTCAGGCCCCCGCACAAAACACCCAGCCCCCCCCAACCTCTCCGTGTCCCCAAAGCATCCCCAGGACCCTCTCGAATCCCCTCATGGCTCCTCCAACCCCCCCAAGAGCCCCTTCGGGCCCCCCAAATGCCTCCAGGACCCCTCCAACCCCCCCCCCAGGACTCCCCTGAACCCCCAGGGCCCTCCCAGATTCCCCCAAATCACCCAGCCCCCCCTGAAACCCCTGAGAGACCCCCAGACATCTTCAGCACCCCTCCCAAAGCGCCTCCAAACCCCCCAAGGGCCCCTAGACTGCCCCCCAAAAGCCTCCAGGACCTCCCCCCAACCATCCCCAAGAGCCCCCCTCCCCCCAAGGGTCCCCAGACCTCCGCCCCGACACCTCACGACTCTCCCACGCTCCGTCAACAACATGGCTGCCCCCCCTTGGGAAAAGCCCCTTTATTGCCCCCAACCGCGGCCCCGCCCCTGCCTGGAAGCGCTGCGATTGGTGGGGAGAGGGAGAAGGGGCGGGGCTTGTGCTTGGAGCGCTGAGCCACGCCCCTCTCCAGCGGAGGGGGGAGAGCCCCGCGGCAGGGGGCGTGGCCCAGCCCCAGAGGAGGGGCGGGGCTCATGCAGGATCAGACCAATCAGGTGAGAGGGGGGCGTGGGTTGACGTGGCAAGGGCTTGGGAGCGGGGGGCCGGAGGGGTGGTTGCTGTGAGCAGGATCTGGAAGCTGCCCCGTGGTTGGGAAGGGCCCCGCTGGTTTGCAGAGCTGAGCCACTAAGCGATGTTGTTTTGCGCCTCTGTGAGAGCAGGTTTAAGACAGGGGAAAAAACGCTGCGCCACACAGCAGCTGCGAGAGTGAGAGGAGCGAGGAAGAGCCTTGCAGGCGCCAAGGGCAGTGAAGAGGGAGGGGGAGGGGGAGGGGGAGAGGTGCTCCAGGCATGGAGCAGAAGTCCCCTGCGGCCTGTGGGGAGGCCCGTGGTGAAGCAGGCTGTCCCCCTGCAGCCCATGGTGGAGCAGGGTTCCACGCTGCAGCCCGTGGAGGAGCCCACGGTGGAGCAGGTGGCCCTGCACCGACGGAGGCTGCGGCCTGTGGCAGAGCCCTGCCCGAGCAGATTCCGGGCCGGAGCTGTAGCCCGTGGAGAGGAGCCCACGCAGGAGCAGGTGAGCTGGCAGGAGCTGCTGCCCGTGGGGGAGCCAGGTTGGAGCAGTCTGCTCCTGAGGGATGGAGCCCGTGGTACAGACCCATATCTGGAGCGGTTCTGGAAGAGCTGCTGCCTGTGGGAAGCCCACGCCGGATGAGTTCATCAAGGACTGCATCCCGTGGGTGGTGTTTCCACCCCCTCCCACGATACACAGCCAGCACACAATACTTCTGGAGTCCGTTTCAGTGTCAGTTTCAGGTCCTCAGGTCCTGGCGCTACTTCCCACTTATCCTCGTGGACTGGTCCTTTCACGCGGCTGGCATGAGTCCACCCCTTCTCCGCTGTCGGGACGGCCGTTTCTGTGGTAGGGGCCTTCCCATCGTGGTGTTAAAGACGTCTCTTTCCAAGTCTTAATTAAAACCTTGTCCCCGGGTTTTATCTTGTGAATTGCTGTGTCTAACGGAGGGCGTTGCGCTACCAAACCTTTTGCCCGGAGCTCTATCCGTTGGTTCATGAGTTGTATTAAATAAGGTCTTAACTGGGCATCCTGTAATTGGGGGCGATCAAGTGGCAATTCCAAGCCATAGGGCATACCATATAGCATTTCAAAAGGAGAAATTCCTACCTCAGTCCTGGGCTGTGTCCGTATGCTTAACGGTGCAAGAGGTAAACATTTTACCCAAGAAGCTTTTGTTTCCAGCATTAGTTTAGTTAGTTGTTTTTTAATGTCGCCATTCATTCGCTCTACCTTTCCAGCACTTTGGGGATGCCACGGAGTGTGGTATTCCCAGCTTGTTCCTAGAGCTTTCATAGTCTCTCGAGACGCTTTGGAGACAAAATGAGGGCCTCGGTCAGAGTCAATTGTTTCTACAATTCCATATCTAGGAATAATATTCTCAAGTAGTATTTTTCCCACGGTTTGAGCCGTGGCCCTTGCCGTCGGAAAAGCTTCAACAAAATGTGTAAGATGATCTACAATCACGAATAGGTATTTGAACCTCCCTGTTTTTGGGAGGTCTGTAAAGTCCAGTTGAATTTTAGCAAATGGTCGGTGAGCCAATTCCCGACCTCCCGATACTTTTTCTCTCAAGTGTTGGGCGTTTACCTTTCTGCAAGTTAAACAATCATTTACAATTCGTTTTGCTATATTATACATTCCAAGACACATATACTTTATTGCAAATTGATCCACCAATGCTTGAGTTCCCCAGTGGGTGTTTTTGTGAAACCTTTGTAATAGCCTCAGAGCTGCGGATTTTGAAAGCATTTCCCGTCCGTCGGGTAGCACCCATTTGCCTTCATCTGTTTCTTTTATTCCCATTTGAATCATTTTGCTCTTTTCTTGTAATGTGAAGCTAAGCAGAGTATAAATTGGCCTATGATGGGAACAATGTGACTATTTCTTCCCGTCCTCCCATTCGTAATCATAGCATGGAAATTTCCTTAAATCATTCCTGCAGTCTGAGCAGTCTTCCCTTGTTTTTAGAATTCGCACGGTCATTAGTGCCGCTCTTTTAGCCTCCTGGTGTGCCAAATGATTCCCTGTGATCTGAGGGGTGAGGCCCCGCTGGTGTCCTTTAACGTGTACTACAGCAATGTCTTTAGGTCCTCTGATAGCCTGTAAGACTTGGGTAATCGGTTCTTGGTGTACTAATCCCTTTCCCTGTGAATTGATGAGCCCTCGCTCTTCCCATATTTTACCAAATGTATGTACTACCCCGTATGCGTCTTTTGAATCTGTATATATTGTGCCACTTTTGCCCTTTGACAGTCTTAAGGCCCGTAGTACAGCATAGAATTCGCAAGCCTGGGCAGACCAACTTGGACTTAAAGGTCCGGATTCAATTATTTCAAAAGTTTTCCCATTCCCTAATGCGTACCCCGATTTGCGCTTCCGTCCCGCTATTCGTGAAGAACCATCTCCATATATCTGTTCCCCTATACGTAACTCTTCTTCCTCCAAATCAGGTCTCAGTTTTGTTTGCTCTTCTGTATTTTGGAGGCAATCATGTTCTAAGGGCTCGTTCGGTTCCCCATAAAGAAACTGAGCAGGGTTTTGTAGGGAAGTTGTTGTTAATGTTAGTTTTGGGGAGGAAATTAAAATTCCTTCATATTTTAGTAAGCTGGCATCTGTGAACCATTTTTCTGCTTTTTGCTGTAGTACTCCCCGGATATTGTGTGGGGATATCACCTTGATCTCTCCTCCGAAGGTAATTTTCTGTGCTGCTTCTCCTAATAAAGCAGCTGCTACTACTACCTGTAAACAACTTGGCCAGCCCCGACTAACCGGGTCCAGCCATTTAGATAGATAAGCCACAGGCTTTTTACTCCCTGCCCATTCTAGGGCTAATACTCCATCTGCAGTGCCCTCAGTGCTGTTAACAAATAAGAAAAACGGTCTCCTCAAATCCGAAAGACTCAACGCTGGAGGGCGTGCTAATTCTTCTTTCAATTTTTCTAATTGTTTTTCGTCTTCTTTGGTCCATTTTAGCAACCCATCCTTAGTCAATTTCTTAGAAAGAAATGTAACTTTGCCGCTGTAATCTTCACTCCATTGTCTACAATAGCCAGTCAACCCTAATAGTTGTCGTATGTCGCGTTTAGGGGTGTAGCTGATTAACCGTTACGGGCCCGGTCGTATTCCGGGTACTGAACCGGTCGGACATTCACCAAAAACGCATTAACCGTCTGGGGGTCTGCTTGGATTCAGAACACTGAACTATCACGGATAACCACCCTTACCCTCGTTGCACTTAATGAGAGCTATGACAATGCAATCAAGTATGGTTTATTACAGCAACAGATAATCAGGTTCTTTTGGATTGCCAGCGGTAGTGACAAAAACAAGCTAGCGTGCATGAAATACACAGGTGTTACAGGCGTTACAGGTGCACGGCCTAGAAATAAACGCGTTAAAAGGATCAAAGACTCTAGAGAGACTTATAAGCAAGTATTCAGATCTCACCCAAAGGCGTCCCAATGGGGGGGGGGGGGGAAGAGAGGCTCAGCCCGTCGACTGATCCCAGGAGTCAGGAGGTCCTAAGGATGTTGTATTTCCTCGGGATGGTATCTCCCCTGACGGTGGTATCTTCCCTGACATCCCCTCTCTCTTGGGCCAATTTATCTTATTTTCTATCCTTTAGGTGGAGCTTGAGTGGCTCTAGTCAAGCATCTCTTAGTTATGATTGGTGTAAAGTTCTCCCGTCTCCGTTTAAAGTAATAGGCTCCGAGAAATTCAGGGCGCATGCTCGGTGAGGGGTGGTCGCACCTTGGAGGCGGGTAGCTTTTGGGATGGAGGTGTGTTTTGGTATTATAATGATCTAGGGTACAGCATTTGTCAAAACATGACATGTCTTTGTCTCAGGGTGGCAAAAAGTGCCTGCCCTGAAAGCCTCTTCAGTGCTGTACCTTTTCCTTAAAAATGTGAATGTTAGTTTTATTCTCCTAGTTACTTCAGGCAATTACACCACAGTTGTACCTGCCTCTTAGTTCATGGGGTCATTAAAGCCAATATCCCACTGATTCTGTCTGGGTCTAATTTCTTAGTTCCCTCACTTAGTCGGTGGCCCAAGTATTTTACCTCTTGTTCTACAAACTGCAGCTTCGATTTCGAGACTTTCAGTCCCTGCAGGCTAAGAAAGTTCAACGGCTGTATGCTGGCCTGCCTAACAGTATCTTCGTCTCTCCCTGCTAATAACAAATCACCTACATGCTGTACTAATGTTACTCCTGGTGGCTTATCGTAGCTTTGTAAAATTTGCTCCGGGGCTTGTCCAAATAAATTAGGTGATTCAGTGAATCCTTGAGGAAGGACAGTCCACCGTAATTGTTGCTTTCGGTGGGTATCTGGGTCTTCCCATTCAAAGGCAAAATAATCCCTACTACCTTCCTCCAGAGGACATGCCCAAAATGCATCCTTTAAATCCACTCCGCTATACCACTGATCATCTGGGTGCAATTGACCTAATAGGGTATGGGGATTTGCCACAACAGGAAATCTGGTCACGGTTCTCTTATTGATTTCTCTTAGATCATGTACCAATCTATATTTGCCATCTTTCTTTTTCACTGGTACTACTGGAGTATTAAACGGGGACATACAAGGTTCTAGCAACCCTTGTTGTAACAACCTTTGAGTTTCAGGCTTTAACCGTTGTCTGCCTTCCTCAGACAGGGGGTATTGTTTAATTCTCGTTGGTGCACCCGGGTTGGTTATAGTTACCTTAAAAGGCTTAATATCTAATCTTCCTACACTTCCTGGAGTGTACCAGATTTTATAATACAAAAGACAATGAACAAACATTTATTGTGTATTACAATCCCTCCTTTTTCTTTTGGTCCCTCTTTTTGTTCACTGAATCTCTGCAATGCCTGGCTGCTAAGAACCAATGTTTCCTCGATTCCTTCGTTGGTACTTATTGGTTCATATTTGGCACGCATGAGCATTAGATGTGCCGCTTCTAAACGACCTTTTACAATCGCAATCAGTTTATTAAAAATACATGGCCCGAAAGTTAGCGCTACTATTAATTACAATAAGGGTCCTGCTATAGTTGATAGTAAAGTAGTAAGCCAAGGTGAATAATTAAACCAAGATTCATACCAGTTCTGTCGGTCTTCATATTCCCGTTTTCTCCTCTCCAATCCTTCCCTGAGCTTGGCCATGGTATCCCTTACCACTCCAGTATGAATCACAGAATCACAGAATTGCTAGGTTGGAAGAGACCTCAAGATCATCGAGTCCAACCTCTGACCTAACACTAACAGTCCCCACTAAACCATATCCCTAAGCTCTACATCTAAACGTCTTTTAAAGACTTCCAGGGATGGTGACTCCACCACTTCCCTGGGCAGCCTGTTCCAATGTCTGACAAACCTAATGGTCAGCATACATGCAACATTCTTCTTTCAGGGTTACACACGACCCGCCCTGTTGTAGAAATACCAAATCTAATCCTCTACGATTTTGTAGCGCTACCTCTGAGAGTGACCTAACAGATTTTTCCAGGGCTGAGATAGATTGTTCAATCCGGGCCAGGTCCTCGTCCACAGCAATGCGTAAAGAGGTGAACTCTTGATTTTGCTTGACTAATGAAGCAACTCCAGTACTGACCCCTGCTCCTCCCAAGATTCTTAAAGTGGCCAGAGTTAAAGCTGTAAACGATTCCCTTTTTTCCAAATGATAATTTGCTGCCGTGTGCTGAGTATACATATAATCCTCAGAATGGTATAAAATCCTTGGTATAATTATTACCTGTATACAGAAATCATGAGACGCATTAAAGAGTTGTAGCGATAGACAAGGAGTTACACCTACTGACGAGCAAACCCACCCAGCGTTGTTAGCCGGGATTAACCGTTCAGCTGATTGTTTCCCATTCTCCGTGATGTTCCATAGGTGGCGCTTCCCCCCAGGAACCGTGCCCGCACACCTACCACCTCCAGTGACTTGTGTTAGTGTTACTCCTATATCTCTTCCCCAATTGCATTGTAGAGGGTTGCTCTCGTTTGTGCGGGTGGGCTCCCCAAAGTCCCCTATAGCATCATAATATGGGGGCCTTATACTAAAACATAACCAGCAATGTTCTGTCCTATTTGGGTTTATTTTGTTTAATAGTTGGTAGCTGGCATTCATGATTCCCCATATATTATTCTCAGCTATGTTATCATTTTTGGCTTTGTCTGAGCTTGTAAGGCTACTGAGGGTTGGCACTGTAGCATTTTCTGCAGGCTGGATTCTCTGAACACTTCTTGATAATACCTCATTTGGTCCTACTGCCTGGGGTTTATCAGCAGCCTCCTTCTTTATTAGTACAAGCCCTCTGCTGTCGGGCCCATTTTCATAATGTCTTCCACATTTATTGTGTATTCCAGGTGGGACCCCACAACACAGGGGACGAGAGTGACCGAGAAGGAGCGGCAGAGAAGAAGTGCGGTAGAGTGACCATAACCCCCATTCCCCTGCGCCGCTCGGGGGGAGGAGGTGGAAGAGGGTGGATGGGGGGGGAAGGTGCTTTTGGTTTCTTTCCTTTGTTTTGATTCAAAGATGGAAGCCGAAATTCCTTGAAGTGGTATATTCTTTATTGCAGCGCTGGATGCACGGGGGATCTCTCCAGCTATCGTGCATACCCAAAGCGGAAAGCAGTCTTGAATTTCTACAATCAATCTATCAATATTCTACAAGCGCCTCTACGTATTCATTCCCTATCCCCGCCTGCCCTGGCTTCTCATGCTAATTAGCCTTTTGGCACCTTGCGCCTGCGTCGAGCCTCCCAAGCCTTGTGGGCAGGGGTCTTTGGGAGGAAGACGCCGAGTCTTCCTCACAGTGTACTTTTCACCTTTGGTCAGGGTTGTGCTGAGTTGGCACGTTTCTGAATTGCAAGAGCTGGCTGTTGCTAATTCTTCCGTTTGTTGGCTCTTTCTCATGAATTGCAATGTCCAGTTTCGAGCTTTATAGTCCTTCCATTTGTTTCTCTGTCCGCCTGCCGCTTCCTTCTCGTGAGTTCCAGTGTCTTGTTTCGAAATACACAGTCCTTGTCTGGGGATTGTCCTTGCCTCCCCAATGCCTCCTTAATCAGTCCCCACTTTGCTTTTCCCATGCAAATTCTTTTGCGTCAGATACTTCTGTTATTTGCGATACCACAACAAAGCAGGCATCTAAACAACATACACACAAATATTCCTAACACTACTAATGCGATTAGAGCAATGAAAACTTGTTTCTACCATTGGAAACTGGGCAACCAGGAGGTTAACTTATTCCATATTTCACTAAAACGCCATGAAAGATCACCTTTACTGATCTCATGTAGGATCCTTGTCTGCTCCCATATTTCTTCCAGGTCGGTAGAGATCCTTCCTCTCTGATCTACCTACATACAACAACTTGTGTTTATTACTGTACAGACTCCCCCTTGAACGGTCAATAGGGCCATCCGATTTCGTAATACTACCTGTGATAAACTAGATATCTCTTCTTGTTGAGCCTTTACAGCATCCAGCGTTTTCCTCTCTAATTTCTCTCTAATTGCAGAAATATTTTTACTATTGCCTTTTCCAATTCACTCACTCCCAACCATGGGATAAAGCATCAAACAAAACTATGAAAAGCGTTGGTTCTCTCTATCAACGGATTGTTAATTTTTCGTCCGATTCTCCGGAGATGATTTCTCAAGTAACCTTGAGGCACTACATACTACTGCTCCAAGAGTGCAAGTTCCCTTCCAGTTCTCGGGCAAGACCTTACGGGCTGTATCCTTGCATAGCCAATACCACCCTTTTCCTTCTGGTACTGGCCAGCTGGTTGAATTTGCCCAACTGCTAGTTGTACTAATATCAATTTTTCGATGGCAAGATGTCTGATTTCCCACAGAAGTGGTATTTGTATTTATACAATCCTGTGTTCCCATACCCTTAGGCGGGTTACACCTTTGTACACATCCATAGTATGATTCCAACGGCACGAGGCTACTCACTTCTAGTTCCAAAACTTCTTCATATTTTCGACCCCAAGCTGTGTTTTCCCACAAATTAGTCCAAGATACATTTGCAGGCAAAGGAATCCCGATTAACGCTACACCCTTATTCCCATGCTCTGACAGATGGGTGCATACCCAACAGTGGGTCTTATTAATCACTTGAGATACAGTTTGTATTAGGGTCAGGTGTAAGTTCTCGTCCCAAGTTGCCCACCCCAAATCCGAGAACCACCCCCCCGCAATCATTAGGATCTGGAAAACTGTAATTTTGTTGGTCCAATTGGAGTGGTGGTCCATATCCTCGCCGGGGCCTTCTTCACCCTTGAATAGTGGATCCAAGCTGCTTGCTCCTAAATCTTAATGGCGGTGTGTGTTGTCAGCAATACCTGGTATGGTCCTGTCCACTTTCCTTCCATTTTTCCTCTAGGGGTTGTCCTGAAAAAGTCTTTTTATATATGTGTGCATATATATATATATCTATAATCCCCGAGCTTAAAGGCATGGATTGGTTGATCCAACCCTCTAGCCCTGGCCCCTGAAACAAATGTATGTACTTTATATAATTGTTTCTGAAGTTCAGTTATATAAGCATATAAATATTCTGATCCTAACCGCGTTAGGTCCTCTCCACTAAATTGATACGGCCTTCCATATAAGATTTCAAAGGGGCTCATATTCCCTTTTATTCTAGGTTTAACTCTGATTCTAAGTAATGCTAAAGGGAGGGATTGAGGCCATGACAAATTAGCTTCTTGTCCAATTTTAGCTACTTGTTGTTTAACTAAATGGTTCATTTTTTCTACCTGTCCACTTGCCTGCGGTTTATAAGGAGTATGCAGTTGCCAATCTATCTTTAGAATCTTACTTATCTGTTGTACCAGTGTGTTTTATTGTGTTCTGTAAGAACTCTGGGCCATGTCAAATTAGAGGGTATTATTACGCGGTTATCTTTTAAATATACCCATCCATCTGGTTTCATTTTACCTTTCAAATCTTCAATTAATTTTACGTCTTCTTTGGTATAATTTGGCTTTTGGTTCATGTATATAGTTTGGATTTTACCATCTGGTATCAAAGACAATGCCTTCACCTCAGTTATTTCAGCTGCCCGCTTAGCCTCCTGATCTGCCAATCCATTTCCAATTTCAAAATCGGCAATTTTGGTGTCCCCGACAATGCATGATAGCTACCTTTTCTGGTTGTTTTACTGCCTGTAACAATTTTAAAAATTCTTCAGCATGTTTTATCTGTTTTCCCTGAGCGGTCAGCAATCCACGTTCTTTCCAAATCGCTCCATGAGCATGTACCATGCCAAATGCATATTTCACGCGAAAATGCGTGAAAAAGCCACCATTTGGGGAATTCCAAAATCCTTTCCAACCTAAATCACAGAATTTCTAGGTTGGAAGAGACCTCAAGATCATCGAGTCCAACCTCTGACCTAACGCTAACAGTCCCCACTAAACCATATCCCTAAGCTCTACATCTAAACATCTTTTGAAGACTTCAGGGATGGTGACTCCACCACTTCCCTGGGCAGCCTGTTCCAGTGCCTCACAACCCTTTCAGTAAAGAAGTTCTTCCTAACATCTAACCTAAAACTCCCCTGGCTCAACTTAAGCCCATTCCCCCTCGTCCTGTCACCAGGCACGTGGGAGAACAGGCCAACCCCCACCTCGCTACAGCCTCCCTTGAGGTACCTATAAAGAGCGATAAGGTCGCCCCTGAGCCTCCTCTTCTCCAGGCTGAACAAGCCCAGCTCCCTCAGCCGCTCCTCGTAGGCCTTGTTCTCCAGGCCCCTCACCAGCTTCCTCGCCCTTCTCTGGACTCGCTCAAGCACCTCGATGTCCTTCTTGTAGCGAGGGGCCCAAAACTGAACACAGTTCTCGAGGTGCGGCCTCACCAGAGCTGAGTACAGGGGGACGATCACCTCCCTAGCCCTGCTGGTCACACCGTTCCTGATACAAGCCAGGATGCCTGTTGGCCTTCTTGGCCACCTGAGCACACTGCTGGCTCATATTCAGCCGACTATCCACCATCACTCCCAGGTCCTTCTCTGCCTGGCAGCTCTCCAACCATTCCTCTCCCAGCCTGTAGCTCTGCTTGGGGTTATTGCGCCCCAGGTGCAGGACCCGGCACTTGGCCTTGTGGAACTTCATGCAGTTGACCTCAGCCCATCGGTGCAGCCTATCCAGATCCTCCTGCAGAGCTTTCCTACCCTCAAGCAGATCGACACACGCACCTAACTTGGTGTCATCGAGGGTGCACTCGATGCCCTCGTCCAGATCATCGATGAAGATATTAAAGAGGACTGGCCCCAGCACCGAGCCCTGTGGGACGCCACTAGTGCAAATTACGCACTGATTCTGCTCACAGATACTCAGCTCCACCACCATCACACAGAAACATAAGTACCCACGAGGAATGTGCAGCATCTGCTCCATTTCTCTTTGTTTTCTTCACATTAACACACCTTTAATTAGAATCTTGGTCTTTCCGAGCGTCTTCACGTTCCATGTGCACATGCTGACGGGTGGCTTGGTTGGGCTGCCATTAGGCAGTGACTGGCTGTGTGTTGGCTGCTGGTGGAGTTTAAAGTGGGCATTCAATAGTGCTTGAGGCTCTCTGGAGCTGGAAATATGTTGAGTTTGGGGAATCTCTTCTCCTTGCCCAGAGCTTCGGAGGGAAACCACGGCGCCTTCCTGAAACACCCTGTGCGTCTCCAAGCGGAGCTTTCTCTGCAGGACCTTGCTGGGCGCGAACTGGTGCGACCGCAGCACCAAGAGTTGGAGCCCCAGGAGCCTCCTCCGCCTTGAAGCTCCCCTGAGGAACAGACGGAAACGGAGCAAAGTGCACGCAGGAGAAGCCTGGGCTGGTGCCACGTAGTTAATTCAGTAAGTTACTTCACTCAGTGCCACGGAGTTAATTCTCTCCCCTCGTCGTAGCTTTGCTCTCGTGGTGTTCATTAGCTGGACTTCAAGAGAATTCTGTGGAGGGACGAGGCAGAGGCGGGCGTTCTGCGCTGGACTGATCCCCGTGGTGTCTTTGGTGCCGAGAGGAGGCTGCACGGAGAAGTGAGAAGCGGCTCTGAGTGTTACTGAAGGCTTAATGAGGCCCAGCCCTGGGAGCGAGTCCCGGTGGCCTCGTTAGTGCAGGTAATTGCCAGCTGTGAGCACAGGCAGGTGAAGCGCAGGGGGCTCCTGTGCTGGCGGAAGCCTTGCTGGGTTTTACAGAGCAATCCTGTGCCTTGGGGGTGAGATCCCGGCCTGCGCTCGAGGCCCCTTGCACCACAGCTGACCAGTTTCAGAGCGGTGCTGCCCTTTCAGGGCTCTTCCTTCCTCTGCGTGGCACAGAATCGCCCGAGGCTGGAAGGGAGCTCTGAAGATCGCCCAGTCCAGACAAGGAGACTCCACAGCCCCTCTGGGCAGCCTGTCCCAGTGCTCTGCCACCCTCCCAGTGCAGAAGTGCCCCCTCACATTGAGCCAGAACCTCCTGGGCTTCACTTGGTGCCCATTGCCCCTCGTCCTGTGGCTGGGCACAGCTGAAAAGAAACCTGCTCCATTGCCATTAGAGCCTGGTGGTCAGCCCCAAACGCATCCCTGGGTCTCCAGCAGGTCCCAAGGTGCTGTAGGAGAGCGCTTTGCTCCTGGAAAAGCTGCTTGTGCCTGTGTTTGTTACCAGCCTTCAAAGAACAGCTGGTACTGTTTCAAAGAACAGTCTTCAGGCACTGCAGGTAAAAAGGGGAGATTGTTTTGTTCCAGAAAGCCGAGGCGAGGAGATGGAGGGGGTCTTCAGGTAGGTGCCCATGGCCGTGCTGCTGAACAGGGAGAGCACGGCCAGGTGAGGGAGGCACGTGGAGAAGGCTTTGTGCCGGCCCTGCTCGGAGGGGATCCTCAGCACGGCCCCGAAGATCTGCACGTAGGACAGCAGGATGAAAACAAAGCACCCGAAGGCAAGAGAGACCCCGAGCACAAGAAGCCTGACCTCCCTGAGGTAGGAGTTGGAGCAAGAGAGCTCGAGGATCTGGGGGATCTGGCAGAAGAACTGGTCCAGGACGTTGCCCTGGCAGAGAGGGAGTGAAAACGTCCCAGTGCCTCGCCACCCCCCAAGGGAAGAATTTCCTCCTCACCTCTGATCTAAATTGTGGTGTGATTCGTAGCCCTCTCTACCAAGTGACCCAGCAGAACAATTCCAAGCAGGAACCCGAGCAACGAGAAGCCTTTGAGCGAATTAAGCAGGACACCGTTCACGCAGTAGCCCTTGGGCTACTTCAGGTTTTTCCTCATCAGCCCCGAGGGAAGTGGCAGAGTTGAGGGCACAAATCTTTTCCTCGCCTATTTCCAGGCTGCTGCCAGCCCACGGCACCGCTCTGCTCGGTGATGGCTCACGCCATGCGCACCAGCGGCTTTCTTAACGCTCCCCCTGAGGCCTCCTGTCTTCATTTTGCCTCGACTCCCCCCAAATCCTCATCCCAGTGGCGGAAGGCTCTCTCAAGCACCTCTTGGGGCAGGGGAGGACGAGGAGCAGCAGGTGGAGGAGCTCTGTTTCTCCCCCCTCAGTTCTCCTGGAAAAGCTCTTCCTCTGTGCTGGCTTCTCCCCTTCTGCCGTGGCAGTGCCCCCTCCTGCCTCGTCCTGGTGCTTCCCTGCTCTGAGAGATGGAGCAAGGATGTTCTCATCTTGACACCCTCTCAGCCCTCCGTCCCTCCTCTCCTCACTGCTGGCCACTTTGGGAGAGCAGAGCGGGAGCAATTTGCTCAGACACCAAGCAATGGGAGAGAAGAAAGGACCTGGGAATCACAGAGAGGAAAGAACTGACTAATTAGACAAGCAGTCACTTTCTCCCAGGAAAGAAAGCAAAACGCTGCAGAGATCAAGGTCAGCAGCAGGAGAGGGGGCGTATTCTGCCCACCACCTACTCCTTGCTACCTGACACCGAAGACGAAATAGGCTCTTTCCTCTAGGAAATAGGAAAGGGGTGTTTAGAGCTCGGGTAGATACAGGGGCCAAAAGATTGACTATTCAGAATACACCAAGGGGACTCAAAAAGGGGCAAAAGCAAATGTCTGTGGTAGGGGCAGAAGGGGAGTCCTTCCCTGTGTCAGTATTATAAAACGTTGATGTGGAATCTGAGACCTGTGTGGGTCTTAATGATCTCTTGCTTGTTCCAGAAGCAGAATATAACCTATTGGGGAGGGATTTGATTATCAAAATGGCTTAAAGCTTATAGGGGAGAATGGGAAAATCTGGTTATTTACATTAACAGAAGAAGATGAGGGTGATATAGATCCCCGAGTATGGTATAAGGAAGGGGAATTGGGAAAGTTGGAAGTGGAACCCCTAATGGTAGAAGTAACAGAACTCCAGAAACCTGTAAAACAGTATCCCATGCCATTAGAAGGAAGGAAGGGATTAAAACCAGTCATAGTTCGGCTATTCCAAGGAGGGACTTTAGAACCATGTACGTTCCCCCATAATACGCCTATATTACCCGTAAAGAAAGCTGATGGGACATGCCGATAGGTCCAAGATCTAAGAGCTGTAAATCAAAGAACAGTGACTAAATTCTCGGTAGTGGCAAATCCTTATGCACTATTAAATTATTTGGCCCCACAACATATTTGGAGTAGTGTAACAGACCTGAAGGATGCTTTTGGGGCATGTCCATTAGAAGAAAATCTAGGGATTATTTTGCTTCTGAATGGGAGGACCCAGAAAGACGAAGGAGACAGCAGTTACGATGGACAGTACTACCACAGGGGTTTACCGAGTCTCCTAAGCTGTTTGAACAAACTTTGGAAAAGTTATTACAATCTTTGGAAAAGGAGGAAGAAAAGCGGATCCCACCGGATGGCCGAGATACGCCTAAGAGTCAAGCAAAGGAGCTGCTATTTTGGATGCACTTGCAAATCCTTTGGGGAATTCAAGCATGGAGCGATCCGTTTTTAAAATTTTAGGGGTGCGTTGGGATATATGAGATTGCTCGGCAAATTACTCAAGGGTGTCTAACATGTCCGAAAATAAATCAGAAAAGTGTGAGGCAAGAACCTACTGGGGGACGGAGGATCACATACAGGCCATTCGCAAGAGTACAGGTTGATTTCACCGAGCTACCAAAAGAGGAGGATATAAATATTTGTTGGTGATAGTGGATCAACTAACCCACTGGATAGTGGCCTACCCTGTGGCGAGGGCAACTGCCGCTATGGTAGCTAAAATTCTGTTGGAAAATATAACACCACGTTTTGGGTTGGTAGGGAGTTTTGACTCTGACCAGGGGACACGTTTCACATCTAAGGTGTTACGGGACTTAACCACAGCCCTAGGCATTAAATGGGAATACCATACTCCATGGCATCCACAAAGCTCATGACGAGTTGAGAGAACGAATCAAACGATTAAACAACAATTGGCTAAATTAATGATGGCAACCCAACTGTCTCGGATGTTTGCCATTGGCATTATTGAACATAAGGACTATGCCCCATAGTGAAACAGATATCTCACCTTACGAGATGTCATATGGAATGCCGTATTCCCAAGGAATGCCATTGGACTATTCTTTGATAGAGAATTATGAAAGTCAGAAATACGTGATCATGACAGAGAAACAACTACAACAATGAAGGGAAAAGGGAAATTTTCTGGCAACGAGGCTCTGCATGAATTAAGGGTACCAGACCAAGAGGACAAGCCTGAAGGGAGGAAAGGGAGAAGACAAGACCGGGGCAGGACCCTCCACTGCGGTGTGTATGGTCTACCGAGAGAGGCAACCCCTATGGGTATTGACTGCCGAGTGAGAGGGCCTCGACCGGACTTCTCCCGCACTAAAGCCCGGTTGTCCTGAGAAAATAACATAAGAACCTTTTTTTAAAAACCCATGTACAATTGTGCTTAGTTTTCCAGGAGCTGGATCACCCCAAAAAGCTGAACAGTAACACAAGCCCAAATGAACCCTGAAAGCAGGCCCAAGCCCTTGATTGAAGGCGTTTCCAAGACCCTCAGCATTGCAAAGGATAAGAAATGCTATACTACTGGTATTGTTTTTACAGGGGCAGTTGAGCCATGGGCAAGACTGGAGGAATAACTCTTTCATTCTGGGGGAGGAAGTGGCCAAGACCTTTAACCTTAGTAACTGCTGGGTTTGTGGAGGACTGGGGGGGGAATTTGTAATTGGACTCTGTCTCCCAGATATGATTGTACTGGTCCTGAATGTGGACCTCTAAACTGTACAGCACGTAGTGCGAAATGGAACGCCACACATGTCCAGCTGAGAAAGGGCACTTGGCTGAAATGCTCATACAGGGAATTTTTGGGATCTGGCTGTGAAACCGTGGCAAGAGCACAAGCAGGGGGCCAATTTGACGCTCAGATCTTGAGCCGTCAGCGTGATAACACCACTAAGGAACAGCATGTGGTAAGGGTCTACCCCTGGAGATGGCAGGATGAGAATGGGAGGTGAGTTTTCTTTAAACATTTCTGGTCAGCTCGTAATATGACAGGCCGCCAAGGAAAACTTGATTGTAATTGTAAGCGGGAATCCAATGCGGGAGCTTGGAGGTGTGCATATACGAGTACAAATGGGGCAGACATTGTAACAGGACCACTTGGTAACGAGAACACTGTATTTTCACGCTCCAATAAATAAAGAAGGATGGGATGGTCCTTTTCCAAATGGGACGTGGGCTCCAAAGGGTCATTATTGGGTGTGTGGCAAACATGCCTACAAGAGGCTACCCGAAAACTGGTTGGCAATACGCTATGTGGGGTACATGCGGGTGCGAGACCCTCCGATTAACGGCGCGGGGAAGCAAGTGATCGACTCAATATGAGTGGTAATACAAGCGTCAACTTTATTGCGCAGATAGCCGTATATTTATACACACAACTATAATTATGCCTACTGGTCACTAGCCTAGTGGCTAAGCCTAAAAGTGTTGCAAACAATATTGTTTCTCCTACTTGCGGTTACAGCGCATAAGCTACTCCCTTGTTTTCCCAGGCCTCACATCCCCGTTTCTCTCTCTCTCAAGGACAGAGTGCTCCTTGCATATTTGCACAAGAATGCTTCTCATCCGGCCCACTCCATGGCTATAAACTCTGCATTTTCTTTGCCTTGCTTGTACAATTCCTCTAGGGACCCGTGCCCTTGCTCTTTGAGCCAGTCTTCAACAATTCCCCCTTTTTCTTTTTTGTCATCTTTGTTACCGCCTTCATAATACAATGATAAGCTATCTTGACAACAATGATTATCTGCAGTATAATAAGCAGCAATGTCAAACCCTCCTTAATAAGGGATAGAAGCCAAAGGGAAAGGTCACCAAACAAGGATTTCAACCAGGTATCAAACGGGTTAACATTCATTCACATGTTCTTTTAGCCAATCCAACCTTTTATGGATCGACTCACTATGATCTGACAAATTAAAACAGCACATTCCTTCAAAGTCCTCACAACCGTGTCCTTGGGCCAGCAGCAAGAAATCAATGGCTGCCCGATACAGCAACACTGAGTGTCATAGACTGTCCATATCATCCATCATTTGAGAGAGGATGTCGGTAGTTGCGTTGAACTGTTTCACTGTCCAGCACGCCAACTTTTCTATCTGTGTCAGTGACCACGTGGCTGCTAGTCCTGGTATGAAGAAGGAGGCAAGTATTCGTGTGGTTGCTGATCATAATTCAACATCATCTTTACAGTCAGGTGTTAGACCATGAGTGTCTCTTTTCACTTACTGGACCATGAGTGTCTCTTTTCACTTACTGGATGTCGTCTTGGAGATACTCAACCAGTCCTGGTGGCGACATGCAAATAATCCTGATCGACCAAGGTAGCAGGGACCTCTGTACGCATTCGCCGGTATCCCCTGCCATGCTCGGTCTCCACAAATTGTCATCCATTCCATGAAGGCTCACACAACGGCCGATAGTTCCAATGTTTGTAGAGTATCTCCCAATGTGGCTGGTTGTAGTTGTTGTGATCTGGCGGTGTCTGACTGTGGGTGGGCTGCATCGCAGGCGGGGCAGGTGTTGGGGTCGTGGGTGGCAACGCCATCTCATAGTGGGCCGGTAGAGCGGGGTTGGAGTACTGCACGGGCTGCCCTCATGCTCTCTAGGCATAACCCCGGCCCTAACTGTACCTGCATATCCGCCAATGCAAACCTCCCAACCCCCATTAATTGCTCGGTAGTTACGTATTTTAAAGGATCTCCCGTTGGTCGGGGTGTGTGAGCACTGATATCACATACACGTTGCCAGTGAGCCTGCCATAGCAGCTGACCAGATTGTGTCATAATCATTCTTAGCAATAGTTTTGATGTCCTCGGGACATAAAATACTGCTGCCCCAAATGTAATTAAGCAGCTGCTTGGTCGGCTCACTGTGCAACCCACTCTCATTTACTGTGGCTCTCAGCTGGGATAGTAGTTTCCAATCAAGCGGGGTGTGAGCTCCCTGCAGCCCTGCAGCCCCTTGTCCATAGGTTACTGGGAAAGCCTGATCAGCAAGCAGGGCTCAGCAATTCAAAGTCCTGAGCGTCTGCCACCTCTCTGGCTATCGCCTGGCAATTAACCCTTTCTATCTCCTGTGGGGGGGGGGCTTTGGCAGTGGCTTAATGGGAGCCTTACGGCTCTCCCTGGGTGTATCCTCTTTGGGTTTTAAAATGAGTCGCCCCACCACCTCCTCCTCGCTGTCGGAGACCCCGTTTTCTGCTCCTGAGACTTGTATCCCAGTTTCGACCGTGGTCGGAGGGGGTGGCGCCGTAGGCCATGTCTCCTGATCTGCGTCCGGGCTTTTACTAGGAGAGGGGGGTGGTGACGCCCCGGCGACGGGTGCCGTGGCTTAACAGTTATCGGTCTCCCAGACGGTGGTATAGGCGAGTAATCGCCCCCCGCCGAGAACAGTCCCTCTGATTCTTAGGGCTGACCTCCTAATTGCTGGGTAGCCACAGCAGCAACTTGCTGTTCTAACTTGTATCTTTTCAAACTATTAACAGTTTCCCGCCACGGTTTCATTCGTTTTTCAACCATTTTCTCATCATCTACATGTATAGCTAAATTCCACAAGCAGTCCCCATATGCTCTCCATTCTTCCACATCAAAGTATGATTCAGGGTTACAAAAAAACCCCTTTGCTACCCCAAAGGCTATAAGCCCTGTAATATGCTTAACTCCTTCTACCCCTCACTTTTCTAAAAAGCATTGCAGTAAGTTGAGGGCTACCTCCTTATCCATAGTGCCAGCCTTTTTTCTGCGTCTATCCACTCCGTGTCTGTCTGTGATTTGTGCAGCTTTGTACAGGCATATAAGACCCTGGTTCTTTTTATAGTCACAAATACAAGGAAATCATTTAGGAAGAAGATTATATGATGATCTGAACAGAGGCAAACGATCTAGTCATGCTTCCTTAGCTGGGGGTAGTGCCCAAAAATGGGGAGAGAATGAATGGCCTCCTGAATCATACAGCATTATGGACCAGCTACCTGGAACCCAAATGAGGTAGTATGGGAGGCCCGAGAACCTATTGATAATTGGAATCAAATAATTAGGTTGCAAGCTGTCCTCCAAATTGTAACCAATCAAACAGCGACGTCTTTGGATCATTTGGCTGACCAAGCCACCCAGATGAGGAATGCCATCTTTCAACACAGAAGGGTTTTAGACTATTTACTAGCAGAAGAAGGGGGAGCGTGTGGAAAACTGAACGATTCTAATTGTTGTTTACAAATTGATGATAATGGAAAAGTGGGTAAGGCGGATAACAAAGGAAATTAGGAAATTAGCCCACATCCCAGTACAAACTTGGAAGGGTACGGATTGGGATTTGTTTTCATGGCTGCCCGGTGGACCACAGGTTAAAAGGATGTCATTTTCATTTTTCTGTGGTGTAATGATGTTATTGTTTATACCTTGTATGATGCCTTGCTTTACGTTATTGATATGCCGAATAATAAATAGTACCCAATTTGTGATGACTTCGGTAGAGAAGAAAGGTGATGTGTCAAGAATGATGCTTAAGAAACGGACCCCCCAAGAACCGACCGAGGAAATCCAGTTGTTACTGGCAAAAGTTGAAGAGACACAAATTGAGAAGATTAATAAGCAGATGAGGGATTGTAAGGAATGTCCCAGCAATTCATGTCAATAGAGGGCTTGAAGGGTAAACCTCGGGTCTCTGACATCCGGGGATAAGAGAACAAAGGGGTTTCAGAATAACTGCTCTCTATTGTGATTATTGCATGGGACGCTGCGCAAGTCTCTGACATGCGGCCAAGATGGACAAAGGAGAAGGACAAGGAGAAAGCCTGGGAGGAAGACTATGAGCCTTCAGCACGAGAGACCCCCAGAGGGAGCACCGGAGACTGATACGCATGCGCCAGAGGGAGGGTCCAGATTCCAGGAACTAATTCAAATAACCCTGCCTTTTCTAGAAGTAGTGATGAATATGTATTAGCCTAGCAGCATAAAAACCAGCCGCCTGATGTAACGTGTGTGTGTGTGTTGGAGGAGCCCAGACTCCCCGCGCACCCTGTGCTGTTGCTTGCCTTTTATTAACCCCATAAATAAAGCTTATAAAGCTAGATTGACTCGGAATTTCTAACAATTTGGTGACCCTGACGTGATCCTCTTGGGTCCCAAGGCTGTGAACGGCTAAGGGAGGTGCCCCCAGCCTTGTTTCATTGTGACCCTTTGCCGGGAGCAGTCCGGAGCCCAGCAGGATTACGAACATAAGAGGCAAGGAAAGAACAAAGAGCTCTCCCCTCCTCTGGTTTAAACCCGTAACTCTGCGCACGAAGACCCCAACAAAGATTTATCGTTGCGTGAGTATGCCCTTTGGTTGGGGGGGTTCGGTTGTGTGACTGTGTGTAAGGGGGTGACTGAGACGGAACTCAGTTCCTGAAGTGAGTGCGGAGGTCTTCTAACCGCGGTTCTGATATCCCACGAGGGACTCGGCCGGGGAAGGACCGAAGCGATCGTTCTAGGTATTCATGGGTGGGATAACACTCCCAACACCCCTTTAGCTACTGGCCCAGCCAGGACTTCGGAAGGTGTTTTTTTCTATAACAAGAAGTGCCAGGAATGGGTCAGGGACAAAGCAGATCCTCAGACTCGGGAGGCTCGAGGAGGGGCCTCAGGTTTAAAAAGGAGGAAAACTACCAGACATTCAGAAGCACTAAACCTAAGGATTAGGCGAGAACGATTCAATTTTATATGGTTAATCTGATCTAAATTGTGGTGTGATTCGTAGCCCTCTCTACCAAGTGACCCAGCAGAACAATTCCAACCAGGAACCCGAGCAACGAGAAGCCTTTGAGCGAATTAAGCAGGACACCGTTCACGCAGTAGCCCTTGGGCTACTTCAGGTAGGACAAAAGGTATAAAAAAGTCTAAAGTCTGCTTTATAGCAGAGGCAGGGCGAATGGCCCCACCTGGAGCCTCTGGCAGAAAGCTCCAGGGGAGATTTGAGGTCAACCCCAAGGATTTGGGAGTCTGGGATGAAGAGCATCTGAAACCAACCCCCCAAACAAGAGATACTGGCAGCGTATGGAGGGGTGCGAGCTGCTTCGGGAGTGCTTGGTGCTGCAGCATGGCTCCTCCTGGCACCCCGGCTGCCGGTGTGGAAGTGATCGTGGACTGAAGAAAAGACAGATTTGGGAACATCCTCACAAGAGCAGGAGATGACACGTGCTGAAGAGGCCCCAGGATACAAGAAATGAGCAGGAAACGAGAAGCCTTGTGCCCTGCTCACTGACCCAGCTCTAAACACCCCTTTCCTATTTCCTAGAGGAAAGAGCCTATTTCGTCCTTTCTTCTCTCCCATCGCTTGGCGTCTGAGCAAATTGCTCCCGCTCTGCTCTCCCAAAGTGGCCAGCAGTGAGAAGAGGAGGGAGGGAGGGCTGAGAGGGTGTCAAGATGAGAACATCCTTGCTCCATCTCTCAGAGCAGGGAAGTGCCCGGACGAGGCAGGAGGGGAGGGGGCACTGCCACGGCAGAAGGGGAGAAGCCAGCACAGAGGAAGAGCTTTTCCAGGAGAACTGAGGGGGGAGAAACAGAGCTCCTCCACCTGCTGCTCCTCGTCCTCCCCTGCCCCAAGAGGTGCTTGAGAGAGCCTTCCGCCACTGGGATGAGGATTTGGGGGGAGTCGAGGCAAAATGAAGACAGGAGGCCTCAGGGGGAGCGTTAAGAAAGCCCCCTGGAAATAGGCGAGGAAAAGATTTGTGCCCTCAACTCTGCCACTTCCCTCGGGGCTGATGAGGAAAAAGCACTCACCAGAAAGGGTGCAGAGGGCTGCGAAAACACAGTCAAGAAACAGAGCAAAAAGAAATACGAGCAGGTCCGGGGAAAAAATACAGAGAGAAATGTCAAGGGAAGACGGAAAACTAAGTAAGGTTAGAGGGTTAGCAGCAAACGGTAGCTGATTCTTTGCTGGGAGTTTCAGATGCGGGGCTCAGGGGCAGAAGCATTCAGTACTTGGACTAAGCTGACCATCAAAGCCTGCAATTTGCCATCAAAAGCCACCGATGAGACTTTACCCAAACAAGGCTAGCCATCAAAAGTTGAAATTCTTGAGCAATAGAATCCCCTTCAAACCCAAGTAAGTCTGAAGTGCCGCAATTGCTGTACAGAATTTTACTTGACAAGCAGAAGCACTTGGAAAAATCATTTTAACTTGCAGGTTCTGTTGTGAAAGCGTCCAGCAGGATGGAAATGGTGCTGTCTTTTTCTCCCCAGCTGCCGTCGCATCCTCTCCTTTCCCCTCCAGGGATGTGCAGGTTTTCTCCACGTTGCTCTGGGGGCAGCTTCCCAGCTCTTGTCCCAGCAAGGGGAGGTTCCTGGCCATGGAGGCCGTGGAGATGGTCCCTCAGCTGGAAACATCATCGTGTTTCCTCCACTGTCTCGCCGTCCGCTGTCAGATGGATTTCTGTGAAGGGAGTGAGACTCTGATCAAAAACTGCTACAGGTTTCTGGGGCTCTTTGCCCACACGCGGACCCCGTGGATGGCTTCAGGTCCCGCCGTTTCCCTCCCTCTGCTCACCCCATCCCCAGACCCAGCCAGCAGCAGGGTTCAGCTCTGCCAGGCCCACCCACAAAGCCCCTCTCTTCCCACCCGGCCTGGAAACCAGCACCCAGCTGCAAACACACACTCTCCTCTCGGGCCAAGAGCAGCCTCCTGCTTTGTCAGTCCTTCTAAATGTTGCCAAATAACGTGTGTCTGCTGTGTCTGCGTGGCAACAGAAGGGAACTTGAGGGACTTGAGGCTAGCCATGGAGGAGTTCAAGGTGCTGCTTGGATCGAGCCAACCCCCGGCTCCAAACTGAGATCTCATTGGAGAGGCCCCACTGTCCCCAGTACTACTTGCCTCCAAGGCTTGAGCCCCCAAGGGAACAGGGATGTGGATCACCTCTGACAGCGTTCTTGCAGCTCCGGGCAATCAAAGCTCGGGTCACCTTGGACTGGGCGGCGGTGTTGGGAGCCTGGGTTTGAGCTCTGGCGACTGAAGATGCTCAGAGCTGGCCCCCTGGTCCATCGGTGTTCCAGAAATAGAGGTGTCGCTGGGCTCCCTGAGCAGTCTGGCTCTAATAGGATAAGGGCACAGCTCCACGTACTAAGGTTTGAACTTTGGCATTTTGTACTTCTTGGGCGGACTTGTTCTACTACCTGTAGGCATTCGCGGAGAGGGCCCGAATTGGAGCTTTGGTCGTTGCTGAAGCTCAAAGATGGCCCCCTGGTCGGTCTGTGTCCCAGAAGTAGAGGGGTCGCTGGGCTCCTTCGGCAGGCTGGCTCTACTATCTACAGGCAACGGCGTCGGGAGCCTGGGTTTGAGCTTCGCCATTTTGCCATTGGAAGAGCTGGCCCCCTGGTGTGTCAGTGTCCCAGAAGTAGAGGGGTCCTTGGAATTGGATGCTTCCTCCAGAAGAGATCGGCGTGACCCAGGGCACCACCACCCCGCCCCGATCTCACGGAGATACTTTGACGTTGCCATAGAGGCCCTGTCCCTAAGGACCGTCCTGGGAACTTGAGCTTTGGTGGTTGCAGATGCTCAGAGCTGGCCCCCTGGTCTGTCTCTGTCCCAGTAGGAGAGGCTTCGCTGGGCTCCTTTGGCAGGCTGGCTCTCTTACCTACAGGCGATGGTGTAGAGGGCCTGGGTTCAAGCTTTGGCATTTCCAGTTGTGAAGACCTGGCCCCTGCTCCGTCTGTGTCCCAGTAGTACAGGTGCTCGGGCTGGCTCTAATACCTACAGGCCACGCTGTAGGGAGCCTGGGTACGAGCTTTGGCAGTTGATGCTCAGAACTTGCCCCCTGCCGTGTCACTGTCCCAGCAGTAGAGGGCTTGGAATTGGATGCTTCCATCTTCGGGCGGTCTGGAAGCACGGACCAGAACCTCCCAGCCCGTAACTTCGGCAGTCTTTGGGAGCTGGAGCTCCCTCGCTGGAATCTGCCGCTGTCGTCGCTGGGCTCCTGAAGCAGGCTGCCCTCCGAGCTCGGCAGGGACAGCACGGACACGATGGGTGTTTCTAGCGGGCCTGGGGCTTTCTGAGATTCGGGGCGCTTCACTCGCTCCGTCACTGGCAGGGCTTCCAGGATGGATAGCTTCCTGACTTGAGGAGGGGCTTTTTGGCCCTTTGCTGCTTTTTGGCCCTTGCTCTTCTGCCGTTTTGCAGATTTTCGAGCCTTTGCCTGGCCCCGGTCTTGCGCCTGCTCTTTGGGTGCTGTTTCAGGCTCGTTTCGATTTCCTTCTGGGCTCTGTTTTGGGCGCAGTTTCTTCCTGCAGCTGGTTGCGCAAAAGCTCCTTTTTGGCAGGAGGCAGCTTGGGCATCACTGGCAGCCTGCCGAAAGGACAGAGCCAAAAGAATTCCTCCACCTGCACGACAGGAAGGGTGGCAGTTCAGGCCGTTTCTCTGGAATCGGGAAGGAGAGATGTCAGAAGAACATTTCCATGACTCTGCTGTAGCCGGGACACGCCAGGTGCTGAGGCCTCCTCCTGCGCTGTCCCAGGGGCCGCTGTGCTCCCCTCCCAGCCTCCATCTCTCCCAGCAGTCTAACGTGGTCCACCTGGTGCGAGCAGCTTGCTCCTTGCTGGCATCAGCCACCTGGGAGCTCCTCCTGCCCGAACATCTCGGTACCGCTGGCGCAGGACCCATCGCGCAGCCTCTTGTCGATGGCCGTGTCGCGGTGACATCGTGGTGACACGGGCAGTGCTGGCTGCTGCCCGCGGTGATGGCGGCACCAACAGGCTGCTGCCTGCCCAGGCACCTCTGTGCTGGGGGGAGGACATCAAAGAGTTGTAGGAATCGGAGGAGTCGCGGAATCGAGTCCTGATATTGGAGAAATTGGAATCATAGGAATAGAACCATGGAATGGTAGAAATGGCAGAACAGGAGAAATCCCAGAATCCTAGAATTAGAGACATCAGAGCAGCCTCAGAAGTGGAATCGTAGGTGGAGGGAGATTGGTGGGACCTGAGGGGGGGAGGGCGTGGAGCCATGGGGGACACTGGGACATATGGGACTGGGGGGACATTTGGACACGGAGGGGACGTGGGTTGGGGGGAAATGGGGACACAGGGGGGACATGGGGGGGACTTGGGGCTGGGGTGGGACATGGGATTTGGGGATGCCTAGACATGGTAGGGACAGCGGGGGCTCGAGGGGGACATGGAGGGGACGTATGGGAGTGGGGCGACATGGGGGGACATTGGGACATATGGGACTGGGGGAACGTGGGGTGTTTTGGTGGAGGGAGGTCTGCAGGAGGTCTTTGGGTTGTTTGGGGAGGCTTGTGGGGGGGCTTGAGAGGTTTGGGGGCTCCTGGTGGATTGTGGGGGGGAGCTGAGGGGGCCCTGGCAGGTTTCTGGAGGGAGTTTCGGGGTGTGTGGGAGTCTGGGGGGTGTTTAGGGGTGCCTGGGGGGGTTGAAGGCAGCCCCGTGGAGCAGGTGCTGGCCCTCTACTGGGGCACCACGGGCTGGGGGCCCGCCGGGGTGTGGGGGGGGGGGATGGGGAGGCGTGGGAGATGGGGGACATGCAGGGCACGTGGGGATAGGGGGGACGGGGGGACTTGGGGGGCAAGGGGACATGGGGGAATGTGGGGATGTGGGGGGGACGTGGGGATTTGGGGGGACATGGGTGGGACAGGGACACGGGAGCGTGGGTGGGGGAATGGGGACATGGGGGGAGCTGTGGACATGAGGGGACATGTGGGGACTGGGGGTACACGCGGGGACATGGGGAGGGCATGGGACATGTGGGGACATGGGGGACATTATGGGGACATGGGATGGGGGGCATGGAGGGAACGTGGAGGGGACATGGGGACACATGGGACTGGGGGGGCACAGGAGGACATTGGGGGTCCGTGGGGCCATATGGCATGGGGAGGCCATAAGGGAACGTATGGGGCCACGGGGAGGGTCTGTGGGGTAGGGGGGGATTCTATGGGGGTGGTGAGCACCTGGGGGGGCTTCTATGGGGTCGTGCACCCAGAGGGGATCTATGGGGTGGGGGGTGCACGGCCCCTCTATCGTGGTTCCGCTCGAGTGGGCAGCCGAGCTCCACCACAGCCGCTCTCTCCCTCCCCCTCCTCAAAGAGGAATGGGGAGAAAATATGATGAAAAGGGCTCAAAGTGGAGATAAGGACAAGGAGATCACGCAGTAATTCTTGTAACGGGCAAAACAGACTCGGCAGAAGGAGATAGGAAGAGTTATTGCTTATTACTAACAAGCTAGAGAAGTGAGAAACTGATTAAGGAGGCATTGGGGAGGCAAGGACAATCCCCAGACAAGGACTGTGTATTTCGAAACAAGACACTGGAACTCACGAGAAGGAAGCGGCAGGCGGACAGAGAAACAAATGGAAGGACTATAAAGCTCGAAACTGGACATTGCAATTCATGAGAAAGAGCCAACAAACGGAAGAATTAGCAACAGCCAGCTCTTGCAATTCAGAAACGTGCCAACTCAGCACAACCCTGACCAAAGGTGAAAAGTACACTGTGAGGAAGACTCGGCGTCTTCCTCCCAAAGACCCCTGCCCACAAGGCTTGGGAGGCTCGACGCAGGCGCAAGGTGCCAAAAGGCTAATTAGCATGAGAAGCCAGGGCAGGCGGGGATAGGGAATGAATACGTAGAGGCGCTTGTAGAATATTGATAGATTGATTGTAGAAATTCAAGACTGCTTTCCGCTTTGGGTATGCACGATAGCTGGAGAGATCCCCCGTGCATCCAGCGCTGCAATAAAGAATATACCACTTCAAGGAATTTCGGCTTCCATCTTTGAATCAAGCTGGCACCCCAGATGGGACAACCTCTCTGCCGGACCGCAGGACCCGCTGGGAACAGGACTCCCTATGGTACCCCCGGGATTTCCCAGAGGGACTCCTCGACTCACTGGATCACTGCGGAGGCAGACAAGGACCCCATCAGTGTAAGTGAGTATACTCTTTATTCTGGTTTGGTTGTCTGGTAGACCGGTCATCTGGAACTGTCTGTAGGTCGGAAGGAGATCTTCCGCAAGGCAGTGTTTGGAATATACTTTGTGGTTAGCACTGTAAGTATATGTTGGGGGACCGTAAGGGAGGAGCTCACTTTCAGGTCCATCTGGAATTGTGTTGCCTATTTCGGTTTTCTGACTCATGGAGTGTGGTATTTAACTCTGGTTATTGTTACTGTGATTTTGGCAATATTCTTGGTGATAATAGTAGGTTCGTGGCGTTGTTATAAGAAAGGTATCGTTACAGTGTCACATATTTCGGTTTTCTGACTTATCGCATGTGGAATTTGACTCTGATTATTGTTATTGTGATTTTGGCGATATTCCTGGTAATAGGAGTAGTTTCATGACATCGCTATTGAAAGATACCTGCGTGCTGCATTTTGTAAGTGATAAGTGTCTTCTGAAAGTGTGAACTGGGAAAATGGGAGGAAGGCAAACTGGTGGGATTTTAAAGAAAAGCACTTTAGGATGTGTTTTGAGTCATTGGAAGGATATTGGAGGATCTGCCGGTGGAAGCGTGAACAGGAAAACATTGATAAAATATTGTAATCAATGGTGGCCGCTTTATAAGCTGGAATGTGGAGAAAAGTGGCCCCTAAACAGAACTTTAATCTCTAATATTTTGCTACAGTTAATGTTGTTTTTGAGAAGGAGAACAGGATGAAATGGTGTATACTGATGTTGTTTCAGCACCTTGGTGGGAAAAGGTACGGAACTAAGTTGGCCCCTGACTGAGCTTTTGATGTTGGCATTAGGAAAGTACAGGCTGGAGAAAGATAAAGGAAGTGTTAAAAGGTTGTTGAAAGTGTTAAAGGTGTTTGAAGTTGAATGAGCAGGGAAAGAGGATGTAGGAATGTTAACAGTTCTGTCTCAGCCCGAGGCTGAGATCTCAAGGTCACGGGTGTTAGCCCTCTGGGGCAAAGGGATCATGATGGGTCCAAGAGAGTTGTCACGGAAACAGAAAAGCAGCTAACTCTTAAAACAACCTGAGTTCATGTGTGAGCTCAGATTGCCGATGGGACCGCTCAGGGAACTGCGGACAATTGCATTCCCCTGACCGACCCCCACTAAGACCCGAATCATCCCCAAAATTATGAACGGTTAAGTAAATACTAAAATCTGGATGAATTGGGAATTGAAAATATGCTTCCAACAAGGTCCAAAAGAAACTCCTATGGAATTTTTGAACCAACTCTGAAATGTCATAAAAACAAAACAAAACAAAAAAAGGGGTTTGGACCTGGCTTCGGAGGACAAATTGACTAGCCTTTTTCTAGGGTAATCACTGGTCCCTGATTTCAACAGGAATAACGGGGACCTGGGGAATCTACCCTAGCGGATCCTCCACTGGTTATAATGAAGCTAGGGGAGGAACAGAAGTGAAATTTCTTATTGATATGGGGCAACGTATTCAGTTCTAAATCAAGCATTAATGCCTTTACGGAATGATTATGTTAGGGTAAAAGGTGCAACCGAAAAGGCTTATTTTTGTCAACCTTTGAAGTACAAGTTAGGGAAACAATGGGGCATACACAGATCTTTTATATATGCCTAACTCCCCAGAGGCACTCTTAGGTAGAGATTTATTAGAGCACTTAGGAGCAGAAATTGTCTTTGAAAAAGGGAAAATGGAATTAAGAATAGGAGAAGAACAATTAATAAATGTGCTAAGCTTGGCAATAATACAAACTGAGCCTAAAAGTGAAATACCTTTAGAGATCACAGATCAAGTATATCCAGGAGTTTGGGCCACCGAAGTCCCTGGAAGAGCTAAAAATGTGACCTTAATAATTATTAAATTAAAGCCAGGAGAGAAACCCATTAAGGTTAAGCAATATCCTTTGCGGATAGAAGATAGGAAAGGAATGAAAGAGATAATTGATAAATTTTTACAGTATGGATTATTGATTGAATGCGAATCAAAATACAATACACCAATATTGCCAATTAAAAAGGCAGATGGAAAAAGCTATAGGCTAGTTCAGGATTTGAGGGCCATAAATAAAATCACCGAGGATATACATCCAGTAGTGGCAAACCCTTATACTTTGCTGACTAAATTAAAGCATAGTCAAGTCTGGTTTACCGTACTGGATTTAAAAAGACGCCTTCTTCTGCCTAGCCTTAGCCACAGAAAGACAAAACCTATTTGCCTTTGAATGGGAATACCCCGATTCAGGCAGAAAGACGCAGCTTACGTGGACAGTACTAACCTCAAGGATTCAAGAATAACCCCATTATTTTTGGAAACCAATTAGCAAGGGAACTCGAAACTTGGATGCCTCCGGACACTGAAGGTGCTTTGTTACAATAGGTAGATGATCTCTTGATAGCTACCGAGACTAAAGGGAGTTGTATTCAATGGACTATAAGTCTTCTTAATTTTCTGGGTTTAAATGCATATCGAGTCTCTCGACAGAAAGTCCAGCTGGATCAATAAAGCGTGACCTAGTTGGGATTTGAAATTTCGGGAGGACAACGAGAACTACGAACTGAACTGAACGTAAGAAAGTCACTTGCCGCACTCCAGAACCCCAAATGGTAAAGGAGCTATGAATCTTTTTAGGAATGACAGGTTGGTGTCGCCTTTGGATTTATAATTACGGACTAATGGTAAAGCCTCTATATGATTTGATAAAGATTAACCCGTCAAAGTTAGTCTGGACTGGAGAAGCACAAAAATTCTTTGAACAACTTAAACAAGAATTGATGATTTTAAAATATCAAGCAATATTAGTAGAACAAGATGATGTGGAAATTGTGGTCACTACCATCGTAAATCCAGCTTCTTTCCTTAGCCGAACTCTGGATGAACCCATCACCCACGATTGTAGAGAAACAATGGAGACTGTGTATCCTAATCGACGCGATCTTAAGGAAGAATCTTTAGAAGATGCTGACGAATCTTGGTATACTGAAGGAAGCAGCTTTGTGAAACAAGGACAACGTAAGGCAGGGTACGCCATTACAACCACTCAACAGGTAATCGAGTCCAAACCATTACCCCCTGGGACGTCCACCCAGAAAGCAGAGGTAATTGCTCTTACGTGAGCACTGGAACTAGCAGCGGGAAGGAAAATAAATAGTTGGACAGATTCTAAATATGCATTCGGCGTGGTACATGCTCATGGAGCGATTTGGAAAGAACGTGGATTGCTGACCGCTCAGGGAAAACAGATAAAACATGCTGAAGAATTTTTAAAATTGTTACAGGCAGTAAAACAACCAGAAAAGGTAGCTATCATGCATTGTTGGGGACACCAAAATTGCCGATTTTGAAATTGGAAATGGATTGGCAGATCAGGAGGCTAAGCGGGCAGCTGAAATAACTGAGGTGAAGGCATTGTCTTTGATACCAGATGGTAAAATCCAAGCTATATACATGAACCAAAAGCCAAATTATACCAAAGAAGACGTAAAATTAATTGAAGATTTGAAAGGTAAAATGAAACCAGATGGATGGGTATATGTAAAAGATAACCGCGTAATAATACCCTCTAATTTGACATGGCCCAGAGTTCTTACAGAACACAATAAAACACACTGGGGAGCTGACACATTGCATAAGAGCCTGAGTCAGACCTTAGTGGGACGAAATTTATATACAACGATAAAACAAGTAACTCAGCAATGTAGCATTTGTTTACACAATAACCCCAATACCAAGAAGAGGATAAAATTTGGAATAATTGGTAAAGGAAATTATCCGGGGCAACAGCGGCAAATTGATTTTTCAGAACCCCCTAGAAAAGGGGGGTATCGTTATTTACTGGTTCTGACTGACACGTTTTCAGGAAGGCCCGAAGCCTTTCCCTGTCGAACAAAGAAAGCAAGAGAAGTGGTTGAAGTCTTGGTAAATGAAATAATACCATGCTTTGTGTTGCAGGAAGCACGGCCGAAAGCACGACAGACACCAGTAGAGTCCGATCATGCTCCATTTTATTGCCCGAATAGCCTAACTTTTATAGTGAACTTAAGAGGGGCAGACAGTGATTCACACAAGATTATTGGTCAAAAGCACTCAGACAAACAACTACAAGAAAACAACCCCACCTGCAAGAAAACAACCCCCTTGTGATTAGCAGTCACGTAGACCTTGTCCTTGAAGCCCCATGCTGGTAACAATATTTTTCTAAATTCCTCACTTGGGCGATGTGGGAACACTGTCATGGGAACTTCTCAGTTGCCCTGGTAGCTTGGTTTGCTCAGCTGCAGCAAGCCATGGGATTTTTGCCGTTTCAAAAAATCCTTCAACAGCTTTGGGATTCCAGTAGCAATGTCTTCTGATAGAGGTTCACATTTTTGTGCACAAATGGTACAACAGATAAGTAAGATTCTAAAGGTAGATTGGCAACTACATACTGTACTGGCTCTGGCTGGAATGGTAACTTTCCCTGCAGCAGCCCATACAGTGCCATACTCTGCACTTGTAGCTGGAACAGCAGTGTTATCACACCAGTGTTGTGTCTCCTGCTGAGCAGTGCTGGCACAGCATCGGGCCTCTCTCTAACCCTCCTAGGGGGTGGGCAAAAAGGGAGAGGAGAAACATCACCAGGGCAGCTGACCTAAACCAACCAAAGGGATATTCCATACCAGGCGATGTCACACTCAGCAAGAAAAGGTGGAAACAGGCAGCAGAGCGGAGGGGTGGGCGCTCCTTGTGAAAACGTCGGTCCTCCTCCCGAACACCGGCTACGTGCGTTGAGGCCCTGCTTCAAGGACGCGCTCAAGCATCGCTCATTTGTGGGAAGTAGAGGTAAGTTCTGTCCTCTGCACTTCCACATAGCCTTCATTTGCTTTATTTGTTTGTTTTCCTTCCTTTATTTTTATTTCCCCTTTCCCCCTCCCTGTTCCCTTTCCCTTTACTTAAATTGTTTAGTTCATAATAATCTTTATTTAATTATTATAATTATTTCCCTTTAATTAAAGCGTCCTTATCTCAACCCGCGAGTCGTTCTTTGCTTTATTTCTCCCCCTCCTCATCTAAAGAGGGGGAGTGAGAGAGCGGTTGTGGGGTTTAGCTGCCCAGCACGGTAAAACCACAACACATACTCCTTATAGACCACAGACAAGTGGACAGGTAGAAAAAACGAACCATTTAGTTAAACAACAAGTAGCTAAAATTGGACAAGAAGCTAATTTGACATGGCCTCAATCCCTCCCTTTAGCATTACTTAGAATCAGAGTTAAACCTCGAATAAAAGAGAATTTGAGTCCCTTTGAAATCTTAGATGGAAGGCCGTATCAATTTCTATTTAGTGGAGAGGATCTAACGCAGTTGGGATCAGAATATTTATATGCTTATATAGCTGAACTTCAGAAACAATTAAGTACATCCATTTGTTTTAGGGAGCAGGGCTAGAGGGTTGGATCAAGCAAGCCACCCCTTTAAGCCCGGGGATTATGTCTATATAAAGACTTTTTCAGGACAACCCCTAGAGGAAAAATGGAATGGACCATATCAAGCGTTGCTGACAACTCACACTGCTATCAAGATTAGAGAACAAGCCGCTTGGATCCACCATTCCCGAGTGAAGAAAGCTCCAGAAGCCCCCTGCAAAGTAATGCCAGGTGACGATGAACTGAAACTGAAACTTAGTCGAACAAAACGAGGACATGACGGTCGGGAGTATTTGGGAATAGTTGGCAGAAATGGTGTTGCTAGAGTTGTTTTGTTTCTATGGCTTATAGTTGTAATTGTGATTCAGGAAGGTGCCTCTATGATAACAGAGAATGGTGAGTGGCCTTGGACCGCAGCCGTAACAACAGAGGAGAAGAGCATTAATGGAAAGTTAGCACTTATGGTCATCTGGTGAACAAATGGTAACCATTTCTATAAACCATCAGAATGGCGAAAATTAGGGGAAGAGTGGACACACCAAAGAAAACCACGGGGGCCGAAATTAAAATAGGGTGCCGAATGATTAATGGAACGACCCTCGAGAAAGTAACTGGGGATTTTAGTCTGGTAAATTTTACCTATGATCCCATTGTTAACATGGCTACTGCCTTCGTGCTTACTATACGTAATGCCACAGTTTATGTTATCCCCCCGATCATTGATTAAACCGTGAGAAGACAGTGCTCTGTCCTTCGGAGCACAGAACATGGGCACGGATGGAGAATGGGAAACGGCAGCCTGGAAATCTAGAGTCATGTGTTAGCCGGGAACAACAAGGAGTTATTGGTGAAAGCAATACAATTGATGCTCAGGAGGTATGCCTTGACACGGAGCAAGGTGTTTGCCACTTTGAAATTCATCCAAATCCTAGTCAAAAGACTGTGCTTGTGTATATTGGTCAAGGCTGTGCGTGTTTAAGAACTGCTTGTGATTTTGTAGAAGTAGATAAGGAGAACAGAACTCTCCGTAGCAAATCTCACGCTAACTTTTCTCTTTGTAACTGTCAGAACCGTTGGCTGTGACTTTCTCTATTTGGCACCAGGGGTATCCCACCAGCTGATCAAGTCTAACAACACAATGGATCGTAAGTTACTACAATTTTAAAAGGCATTCAGGAAAATGGAGAGAAGACTCTAATCACCGGCCATCATGAGACAAAGGAAGTAAGCAGAGTTTTGCAGAGAGTAAAACAAGACCCAAATCACAACTGATGGGATACACTCTTTGGATGGTCGCCAAAAATAGACGACATCTTGTGATCTGTCGACCTTCTGTTCTGTTGAAGCATCTTGTTAATTGAAACATCGCGCTGTCTGTCACCCTTCAGTTCTGCTGAAACTTGAGCTAACTTGAGCCAACTCGGCATTCCTGGAGCTAACTTGAGCCAAGTCGGCATTCCAGCGGCTTGGAAAACAACTGACTCAGCCCCCCCGGCTCCGCCCAAACACCCTCAGGGTCCCCCCCAAAGCCCACCAGCCTCCCCCCCAACACAAACCAGGGCCCCCCCTAAACACCTCAAGACTCATCCGCAACCCCCCCATGAGAAAATCCTCCAGAGCCCCTCTACCACTGCAAGGGCCCCTGACCAACATCCCCCGGCCACCCCGGCCCCCCCAACCCTTCACCAGAGCCTCCCCCCTCCCCAGACACCCATAACACCCCCCAGCACCCCCAAACTCCCTCCAGAAACCTGACAGGGCCCCCTCAGCTCCCCCCCACAATCCACCAGGAGCCCCCAAACCTCTCAAGCCCCCCCACAAGCCTCCCCAAACAACCCAAAGACCTCCTGCAGACCTCCCTCCACCAAAACACCCCACGTTCCCCCAGTCCCATATGTCCCAATGTCCCCCCATGTCGCCCCACTCCCATACGTCCCCTCCATGTCCCCCATATCCCCTCGAGCCCCCGCTGTCCCTACCACGTCTAGGCATCCCCAAATCCCACGTCCCACCCCAGCCCCACATCCCTCCCATGTGCCACCCATGTCCCCACGTGTCCCACGTCCCCCCAACCCACATCCCCTCCGTGTCCAAATGTCACCCCAGTCCCATACGTCCCAGTGTCCCCCATGGCTCCACGCATACTTTTTCTCTTGTGTCCCTTTTCCGCTATCCCTTTCTTGTAGGGTTAGGACTACATCATGCTTCCTAAGAGCTGCTTCCCTAGCTTCTCTATCCGCTAGGTTATTATTCCCTCTTATGTGGAAGCCAGTTCCCTTTTGATGTCCTCTGACATGTACCACAGCAATCTCCCTAGGCCCTCTCAACGCCTGCAATATTTGAGTAACTAAAGGTTGGTGAATCAGCCCTTTTCCCTGTGTGCCTGAGTCCCCTTTCTTCCCAAATTTTCCCAGATGGGTGGACTATTCCACAAGCATATTTAGAGTCTGTATAAATAGTGCCACTTTTTCCTTTCAATACTTCTAGGGCTCGTAATAATGCATAAAGTTCACGTGCTTGAGCGGACCAGGCAGCGCTGAGTGGTCCCGATTCTATTAGGACCATATCTCCATTTATGATGGCATACCCTGATCTTCTTTTTCCATCTACTACTTTGGATGATCCATCAATAAATAATTTTCCCCCTGTTTCTAATTCTGCCTCCTCGAGATCGGGTCGGATTTGGGTTGGCAATTCAATCGCTTCCATGCAGTTATGTTGTAGTTCTGTTAGGGGTTCCCCATATAGAAATTGGGCAGGACTCTGTGCAGCAGTTACTTTTAGTTCTAAATCAGGGGAGTGGATCAGGATGGCCTCATCCTTCAGCATCCTACTATCAGTTAACCATTTCTCAGCCTTTTGCTGGAGTACTCCCCTAACATTATGTGGAGTCTATATCTTCAGAGGTGCCCGAAAAGTGCCTTTTCTAGCTTCCTCAATCAGTAAGGCAGTAGCCACAATTGCCTGGAAGCACACTGGCCACCCCCTCCTCACAGGGTCTCATAGTTTGGAACAATATCCCACACGTTTCTTGATTCCTGCCCATTCTTGAGGTAGTACTCCATATGCAGTTTGGTTAGAAACATTTACAAATAAATAAAAGGGTCTTTCTAAATCTGGGAGGCTCAGCACTGGAGTTTCTATTAACGTTTTCTTGATCAACCTCAACTTTTCCTCATCTGCCTCATTCCACTTCATTTTTTTCTCCAGTCAATTTTTCATATAAAAACTTTGCCTTTTCACTAAACCCTTCAATCCAGGGCCTACAATATCCCAAGAGGCCCAGCAGTTGCCTCACTTCCTTCTTTGTTTTGGGTGATGACAGGGCTAAAATCCCAGATGCCCTGTCAGGATCCAATTTTTTCTTTCCTTGGCTAAGCCAATGTCCTAAGTACCCTATTTCCTTTTAGTGGTCCTCCGTGTCTCTTTTTCAGTCTCCCCACCTATTAATAGGTCATCCACATATTGCAACAATTTCACTTCCCCCTTTACCTCAAAAAGTTGAAACAATTTTTCTAAGGTTTGGCCAAATAAATTTGGCGATTCAGTAAATCCCTGAGGAAGTACAGTCCATCTAAGCTGTTGTCGCCTTCCTGTTTCGGGGTCTTCCCATTCAAAGGCAAAGTAATTCCGCGACCCTTCACTTAATGGGAAGGCCCAGAAAGCATCCTTCAAATCTATTACACTATACCATTTATGCTGAGGTGTTAGGTGGTTTACTAAAGTGTAGGGGTTAGCCACCACTGGAAATTTGGTTATGCTTCGCTGATTCACAGCCCTAAGATCCTGAACCAACCTATATGATCCATCAGCCTTTTTTACTGGCAAAATGGGGGTATTCTGTGGGGACATACACGGTTCCAGCATCCCCTTTTGGAGCAACCTGTCTATAACTGCTTTGAGTCTTTTCCCCTCCAATGGGATAGGATATTGCCTAATCCTTATTGGCTGTTGTGGATCCACTACTTCTACTACCAAGGGTTCCATATCTAATTTTCCTGAATCTCCCTCTTGATACCATACTTGTGGGTCTATTTCTCCCTCATCTTCTTGGGTTAGGGTATATAGCTGAATTTTTAGTTCTCCCCCCGGCTCTTGATTTCCAACCCTAATCTTAATAGTAAGTCCCTTCCTAACAGATTGTGCTCAGCCTCAGGCATCAGCAATAGGTCACTGAGACATAGAATCAGAGAAGAAACTATTTCTATATTTTCCAATAGAGGAACCTTGAAGGGCTCACCTTTTGCTCCTACTACCATGGTATTCCTCTTTCCTTCCTTAACCCCTTTTGGTAATTTTCTAATTGTTGATTTCTCCGCTCCAGTATCTACCAAAAATACACCTCTTCCCTCTGGGGACCTATCAATAATTTTATCAAGGGCTCACTCGATGTTCGGGTCCCAAAAGATATAGCCCCTGACACCCCTAGTCTTCCTTAAACATTTCTTCATCCTGTTTCTTTTTTTTTCCCCCTACTGTTCCTCTGCAGGTGCCCCTTTTTGCCACAATAGTAACAGATCGGGATTCTATCTTGCTGTCCTTTCCATTTAGCCATGGGTTCTCTTTCACCCTGGTTTTTTCCTGATCCTTTCCTGCTTTCCTGTCCACTTGGTTTTTGACATTCCCTTATTGCTGCCGTAAAAACATTTGCTTTTCCCTTCTGTTTTTCCCCATCTCTCCTCACACAGACCTTTTGTGCTTCCCTCAAGAATTCTTCTAATCCTTTTTCATGCCAATCATCAAGTTTCTCCAATTTCTTTCCGATGTCTTCCCAGGATTTTGCTACAAACTGGGTTCTCAACAGTGCCCCTCCTGCAGGGGAATCAGGATCTATCCCCGAGTACATCTGAAGGCTTTTTCTCAGCCTGTCTAACCCTTCAGTTGGAGATTCGTCTCTGCACTGACACTCATTAAAAGCTTTATTTATATTTTGTCCCCGTGGAACCGATTCCTTTATCCCTTGTAGCATTATGGTCCTAAGCTCCCTCATATTTTGCCTCCCCTGAGCAGCCTGATGATCCCACTTAGGGTTGGTATTTGGCCATTTCACATCCCCTGGAGGACCTCCCTGGTTTTGTCTTTCCCACAGTCTCATTCCTGCTTGCCTGATCATTCCTCTTTCTTCTCTAGTGAAGAGGATTCCTAACATGGACTGCATTTCTTCCCAGGTCTACGTGTTTGGACCTAGGAACTGGTCCAATCTTTCGGCAACTCCTAAAGGCTCATCTGAAAGGTTTCCCATTTCCTTCTTAAAATTTCTTACATCCGACGTCTTCAAAGGAACCACTACAAACCCTATTCCCCCCTGGTTCCCCCCAAGGGCTACCTCCCTCAAAGGGCAAAGGCCTCCTACATCATCAGTCCAGCCTCCCGTTTCACTTTCCTCCCTTTCTGTGGCCCATATCTTACTTCTAGTCCTTTGTGCAGGAGGAGAGGGATAGAGAACAGGGGCCACGGGCAATCGACTTTCAAAACGTGGCAGTTCTGGTTGCCATGAACAGGGAGGGGGTATATTATCCAGAGGTTCCCATTCTTCCTTTCCCCTGTCGGTTCTTGTATTTAAAGCGAGTATTTGTTTTGGGGGAAATGCGTTTGAGGCTCCTACCCATAGAGCCGCATCATCGCTTTCTTCTTGGTTAAAAGGCTCCTTGGAGTTAACATAGCCGTTTAATGCCTGACATACCCAATCCTCAAAGGATCCAAAAACTGGCCAAAAAACATGCGGCCTTAAAGGTTCCTTTGGCCATTTTATCACACAAAATTGAGCCATTTTCTCTTTATTTTTTCCTTTCCTCCATTCCCAAACATCCCAATATATTAACATTGTCCCTAATGGGCTCTCTGAGTCTCCCAGGTCAGAGAATCTACTTTCCCCCAGACCCATCCTGGAACCTTCAAGTAAGTTCTGAATCCCTGGAACCCTCTCAGAGGTTCCAAATCCCTGGAATCCTCTAAGAGGTTCCGAATCCCTGGAAGCTTCAAATAAGTTCCAAATCCCTGGAAACCTTAAAGAGGTTCTGAATCCCTAGCTGTGTTTGCGTAGAGGCGTCTTGCAAGTGGTTAACCCACCCACGAATTCCTGGACCGATCGCTTCGGTCCTTCACCGGCCGAGTCCCTCGCGGGAGATCAGAACCGTGCTTAGAAGACCTCCGCACTCACTTCAGAACTACGTTCCATCTCAGTCACACCCTTACACAGTCACACAGCCGAATCCCACCCAACCGAACGGTATACTCACAAATCCTCTTTGTTCGGGTCTTCGCGCGCAAGATTACGGGTCACTGATGGAGAGCTCTTTTTTTATTATTATTATTTTGTTACTTGCCTCTTATGTTCAAAATCTTGTTGAACTCTAGCGCCGCTATCGGCAAGGGCCACTAGATGGGGCACCTCCCTTTACCGGTCGCAGATCCAAAGTCCAAGATCACATCGGGGTCACCAATTTGTTATAAATGAAGTCTCAACTCTGAATTTAGTAGCATAAAAGAATATTTATAAAAGGCAAGTAAACAGCGCTGGGTGCACGGGGACTCTATGCTCTACCAACACGCACACGCACCCATCCAACTTCCCAAATCTATAGAGGACATTGCTGTTACATCATCTTTACAAGAAACCCCAGTATGCCTATACATACGGATATCCTATCCCCGCTTCATGTCAGAATTCTCTTTGTGGTGGTCCTTGTGGGTGAAAGGCTCACGGTTTCCCCATCACCATTAGCAACCTTTTGTTCCAGACTGCAGGAGCGGCTTCGACTGTCTCCTCTTCTTCTGCACATGCTCTGCCCACCACAAGGTTCCCGAAAGCAACAAAACGGGATTGCTTTTCCCACGTTCCGTTAACCCTTGAAATCACACTAATAATATTAGTATCATATAACATTCAACAATAAATGTTAACAGTTCTAACCAGCAACCCCCCCAGCAACTTCCATGCCTTAACAGTGGAGAAAACAAGCAACCCCAAACGGCAGGGCGTCGCCTCAATCACCCTTGTTTCCTCTAAACATTCCCAAATCTCCCCCTTCTTTATTAACATCAACCATTTTTCTGACACGAATTACCACTCCATATATAACAAGAACAAGGGTGGAAATCAGGTCTGACAGGGCGAGGGCATGCTGCAGTCAGAAAAGATGGCAGAATCAAATGGCGTCCGCTTAAGCCCATCAAACCACACCTTCAGAATAAAACTAAGGAAAACTGGGAGTTTCTGTTCACAGGACAGGATCATCGGACGACCCCGTAATCCGTATACCCCAGTGACAAGACAAGCCCAACAAGGATGGTTTGAATCATGGTTTAACCATTCACCGTGGTTAACCCCCCTGATATCTGCCTTAGTAGGGCCGATCGCAATGATCCTAACACTGATCTTTGGACCTTGTATACTAAACACGCTTGTGTCCTCTGTTAAAAGCCAGCTAGAGAAAGTTAACATCATGTTGGCAGAACACCAGCAACTGCTCAGAGTGTATTTACTCAGTGTTATCCCCAGTTATCCCAAGTTACACCCCATTATGACCAGTTACCCCCTAGTTTTCTCCTGTTTATTGTGCCTTATGCTTTTTATTCAAGCTACGATGTCTACGTCCGAAGATTGTTGTAAAGCATAGAACTAAGACAGGAGCAGAGTTTTTTTGATTGTTATATTTAAGCTAATTTAGTTACACATAGGGAGGGGGGAAATGTAGGTAGGTAGGGTCTGGCAGCCCAAAGATATCGCGCTGTACGGAAAGCTAGAGCCCCTCCCTTCATAGGCAATAGCGTGTAGTTTATGATGGAAGCAGACGCAAGTGTCGTTGTGAACCCAAGCTATATAACACTGTGCAACTCAGCAATAAACGCCATTTGCCATCGACCACATTGGCGTCCGTGAGCTGATGGCCCGAGCGGCCTGCGGTTGGTCGCCGTGCCGTTCCTGAACCAGGTCGCCACTGCCAATGAAGGCAACAAAGGAGCCCAGCGACGCCTCTGCTACTGGGACCCTGACAGACCAGGGGGCCAGCTCTTGCAAACGCAAAATGCCAAAGCTCAAACCCAGGCTACCGACGCCATCACCCCATCCACGGTGACCCGAGCTTTGATTGCCCGGAGCTGCAAGAACATCGTCAGAGGGTTCAGATTCCAACCTCTTGGCTTGGAGCTCCTGGCCAGCCTCTCGGGGTGGCCAAGAGCTGCGGTCCTGCTGGCTCCCGCTGCCCTGGGCTCCTCCAGGACCTAGTGGAGGCCAGGCAGAGGACATTTGCCATCTTCATGCTCATCCCCTGCAGGTCCCCCAGCTGATGGACATGGTGGTGTCCCCGGTGTCAGCCGTGGCCTCCCTGACCTTCTCTGACTGTGTCACCATCTTCCCCGAGTGAGCATCTTTGCGGCTGTGGCCGCTACTCGGGCTCGGTAGCATTTGCCCTTGCACCCATGAGTGCCCAGCCAGGGAGGTGGATGGGAAGCAACGCCTGCTTCCCATCGAGGCCTGGGCTTCTTTGTCGCCCACTTCCCAGGATGGTCCTTAAGGACAGTGACTCTATGGCAACGTCAAAGTGTCTCCGTGAGATCGGGGGCAGTGGTGGTGCCCTGGGTCACGCCGATCTCTTCTGGAGGAAGCATCCAATTCCAAGGACCCCTCTGCTTCTGGGACAGTGACACACCAGGGGGCCAGCTCTTCCAATGGCGAAATGCCAAAGCTCAAACCCAGGCTCCCAGTGCCGTGCCCTGTAGGTATTAGAGCCAGCCTGCCCAAGGCACCCAGCGACCCCTTGACTTCTGCGACACAAAGGGGCCACGTCTGCTCATCTTCAACCACCAAAGCTCGTACACAGGCTCTTCACACCGTTGCCTATAGGTATGAGCGCCAGCCTGCCAAAGGAGCCCAGCGACCCCTCTACTTCTGGGACACAGACCGCCCAAGGGGCCAGCTGTGTACATCTTCAACCACAAAAGCTCCTACCCAGGCCCCATACACGCTGTTGCCTATAGGTATTAGAGCCAAACCACCCAAGGAGCCAGGCGATGCCTCTACTACTGGGACACCGACACACCAGGGGGCCAGATCTGTGCATCAGCTGCCAAAGCTCAAACCAAGGGAGGGAAACGGCGGGACCTGAAGCCATCCACGGGGTCTGCGTGTGGGCAAAGAGCCCCAAAAACCTGTAGCAGTTTTTGCTCAGAGTCTCACTCCCTTCACAGAAATCCATCTGACAGAGGACGGCGAGACAGTGGAGGAAAACACAACGATGTTTCCAGCTGAGGGACCTTCTCCACGGCCTCCATGGCCAGGAACCTCCCCTTGCTGGGACAAGAGCTGGGAAGCTGCCCTCAGAGCAACGTGGAGAAAACCTGCACATCCCTGGAGGGGAAAGGAGAGGATGCGACGGCAGCTGGGGAGAAAAAGACAGCACCATTTCCATCCTGCTGGACGCTTTCACAACAGAACCTGCAAGTTAAAATGATTTTTCCAAGTGCTTCTGCTTGTCAAGTAAAATTCTGTACAGCAATTGCGGCACTTCAGACTCACTTGGGTTTGAGGGGGATTCTATTGCTCAAGAATTTCAACTTTTGATGGGAGAGCAGAGTGGGAGCAATTCGCTCAGACACCAAGCGATGGGAGAGAAGAAAGGACGAAATAGGCTCTTTCCTCTAGGAAATAGGAAAGGGGTGTTTAGAGCTGGCTTACCTGAACCATGGCTGAAGGACCGGAGCCCAGTCTCTTGCTCTCCACGTGCTGCTGCCTCAGCACCACGGAGGAGATGGGCATCTGGTTTTGGGGGGGTGTGCGCGTGTCTACCTTCTGGGGACAACTTCCAGGCTGCAAAACATTTAAGAAGTCAACCTAAGATTTCCCCTGGGGGGCAGAGGGCGCAAGATGGCTCCGTATCAAGTTCGCCAGCGCTGGGGCTGTGGCTCCAGTGCCAGAATGTGCTTGTGTATATTGGTCAAGGCTGTGCGTGTTTAAGAACTGCTTGTGATTTTGTAGAAGTAGATAAGGAGAACAGAACTCTCCATAGCAAATCTCACGCTAACTTTTCTCTTTGTAACTGTCAGAACCGTTGGCTGTGACTTTCTCTATTTGGCACCAGGGGTATCCCACCAGCCGATCAAGTCTAACAACACAATGGATCGTAAGTTACTACAATTTTAAAAGGCATTCAGGAAAATGGAGAGAAGACTCTAATCACCGGCCATCATGAGACAAAGGAAGTAAGCAGAGTTTTGCAGAGAGTAAAACAAGACCCAAATCACAACTGATGGGATACACTCTGGATGGTCGCCAACTGCAACTGGGATTTTGAACACCTCGAGACACCCAAGTATTGTTTTATTCCTATTAGTTGGTGTAAGTTTAATACTGTCTTTTGTATTGCTTGTTCGGAATTGGAAGTTGTTACAACGCACGTCCATGTTAGCTTCCTCCACAAACGTGCATGGCAAGCTATGGGGAACATATCATAAAGACCGGGAAGACAAATTTTCGTACTAAGTAAAAGAATTTACTAGATTGTCCAGAAAAGGGGGGAATGCCGTTGTATAAACTCACTTTAGGATAGAGTAAATCTTGTGGTTATAATAATGAGGACAAAATTGACGACATCTTGTGATCTGTCGACCCTCTCTTCTGTTGAGGCATCTTGTTATTAGAAACATCGCGCTGTCTGTCGCCCTTCAGTTCTGCTGGAACTTGAGCTAACTTGAGCCAAGTCGGCATTCCTGTGGCTTGGAAAACAACTGACTCAGCCCCCCCCAGCTCCGCCCAAACACCCTCAGGGTTCCCCCCAACACCTCAAGTCCCCATCCACAACACCCCCACAAGAAAATCCTCCAGAGCCCCGCCAAACACCCCCCGGCCACCCCATCCCCCAAAACCCTTCACCAGAGTCTCCACCCCCCCAGACACCCATAACACCCCCCTGCACCCCCAAACTCCCTCCAGAAACCTGACAGGGCCCCCTCAGCTCCCCCCCACAATCCACCAGGAGTCCCCAATCCTCTCAAGCCCCCCCACAAGCCTCCCCAAACAACCCAAAGACCTCCTGCAGACCTCCCTCCACCAAAACACCCCACGTTCCCCCAGTCCCGTATGTCCCAATGTCCCCCCATGTCGCCCCACTCCCATACGTCCCCTCCATGTCCCCTCGAGCCCCCGCTGTCCCTACCACGTCTAGGCATCCCCAAATCCCATGTCCCACCCCAGCCCCAAGTCCCCCCCATGTCCCCCCTGTGTCCCCATTTCCCCCCAACCCACGTCCCCTCCGTGTCCAAATGTCCCCCCAGTCCCATATGTCCCAGTGTCCCCCACGGCTCCACGCCCTCCCCCCCTCAGGTCCCACCAATCTCCCTCCACCTACGATTCCACTTCTGAGGCTGCTCTGATGTCTCTAATTCTAGGATTCTGGGATTTCTCCTATTCTGCCATTTCTGCCATTCCGCGATTCTGTTCCTATGATTCCAGTTTCTCCAATTTTAGGACTCGATTGCGCGACTCCTCCGATTCCTCCGACTCTTTGATGTCCTCCCCCCAGCACAGAGGGGCCTGGGCAGGCAGCAGCCTGTTGGTGCCGCCGTCACCGCGGGCAGCAGCCAGCACTGCCCGTGTCACCACGATGTCACCGCGACACGGCCATCGACAAGAGGCTGCGCGATGGGTCCTGCGCCAGCGGTACCGAGATGTTCGGGCAGGAGGAGCTCCCAGGTGGCTGATGCCAGCAAGGAGCAAGCTGCTCGCACCAGGTGGACCACGTTAGACTGCTGGGAGAACAGTGCTATGGAGCACGTCTCTGCGATATGAGGCGTCAGTGACCAAGGTGCGAGCACCCCCAGCACTACAGGAGCGCGGCTGAGCCCCGTCTGGGGCTTTCTGTGGGGAGGACCTGGCTCTGTGGTCAACTCGGGGGGTCTCCGTTTGGGGACGGAGATGTGACGGCTCTTTTCCTCTGCCACCAAAACACGGGGGTGGGGGTGCTGGAAGGCTGGCAGCCACCAGAAGCAGCATGTGACCTGATTTTCCTTGCCTTCCAGAGCGATCTTCTATCTGGGATGCTGTGTCAGCCTACATCCGGGAGCACCTCCAGCTGCGCCAGGTGGGTTGGCACCTACGTCGCCCTTGTTCCCCACCCCAAAAGCAGGAAACTCACCCCAAAAGGCCCCACCAAGAGACCAATAGGTATCGCACAAGTGCGGTGTTGCTTCTGGTAGGTTGGTGTGGTATCTCAGGGCTCACCCCAGTTGCTGGGAGCCCCTGGGTCCCCTCAGCCTGGCTCCCAACAGCGGGAAGTGCACAGCAGGGCCCGAAGCACCGTTCCTGGATGAGACCACCTCCGGCTGATCCTTAACCTTCGGCCCTTCCGTTCTCTGCCACTTGCAGGGCGTCCGAATTCCCACTCTTGTCTGCTTTGCCGTTGTTTCTAAACGGGTCGAGGTTGGGAACAAGTCCCTTACGGTGCAGTGGCCCACGTTCCGCCTGGCCAGGAGCCTCATCGTTGCCCACAGCCTCACAGCCGACAAGGAGTACCTGCCAGGTAAGAGGGTGCAGGAATCCCTTGCTGCATGGATCTCAGGTGCTTCTCAGAAGCAAAGCACTGCCTGCACGGAGCAGGTCCCAAACTGAAGCCTTTCTGGGTGACGACTGCCATGAGCAGCACTAGGGAACACGCGGGGAAGGGCCGCTGGTGACCGACTCCATCCCTCTCGTGTCGTTTTCCAGGCCATAAGGAGCTGGAGCCCCTCCATCTCCCTGAGGTGGCTGCAGCTGCCTCCGTGTCCTGGAAGAAGGTGGAGAGCTGCATCCAAGGCACCACGTCCCTCATCTCTCGCAGCCTGGGGAAGGGGGACAACATCGCCCTTGTCCTGAAGGACATGGGGGTGCTCTGCATCGAAGGCACGAGGGTAGAAATCAAGTTCTATCGTGACTTCTTGGAGAGCCTGTCAGAGCAGGGGAGCCTTCAGAAGGCTCTTTTCAAGGTGAGGGTTTTGTTTTCCCCACGGCCTGGGCAGCCTCACACACGGGCAGCAGCAATGCTTGCCCTTGGCCCAGCAAGACCTCTTGGCTTGGAGCTCTTGGCCAGCCTCTTGGGGTGGCCAAGAGCTGCGGTCCTGCTGGCTCCCGCTGCCCTGGGCTCCTTCAGGACCTAGTGGAGGCCAGGCAGAGGACATTTGCCATCTCCTTGCTCCTCCCCTGCAGGTTCCCCAGCTGACGGACATGGTGGTGTCCCAGGTGTCAGCTGTGGCCTCCCTGACCTTCTCTGGCCGTGCAATCATCTTCCCCCAGTGAGTATGTTTGTGGCTGTGGCCGCTGCTCGGGCTCGGTAGCGTTTGCTCCTTGCCAAATGTGTCCGTGAGCTGGTGAGCGTGGGGAGTGGTGGTGCCCTGAGTCATGCCGATCTCTTCTTTTGCCAGCTATATAATGGACAAAGCGCCCCAGCTATCACCCGGGGAGCGTCTCAAGGCCCGCAGGGATGACAGGCAGGAGAAGGAACGGGCTGTGTTGTCGTCTTCCAGCCAAGGTGAGAGATACAAAGCGGCTGCTGGCTCCTCTTGTGCCACAGCTTCATGCCAGCTCAGCACAGCCTCTTGTCTCCGGGCCTCCAAAATGGAGCCCTGGTATGTGACGTGCCCAAGGTGCCTGTCCCTGGGTGCTGCAGGAGGTTGGGGATCCAAAACACCCCTAAATTGGCTGTACCCAGCTCCTCTCTGCCAGAACTTGGCCCCCAAACCACATCACGGCCTAAGATTGAGCCGGCTGAGGCTGGTGCCAAGGAGGGCCGAGGCCCCTGCAGATGGAGGCTGGGAGGGGAGCACAGCGGCCCCTGGGACAGCGCAGGAGGAGGCCTCAGCACCCGGCGTGTCCCGGCTACAGCAGAGTCATGGAAATTTGCTTCTGACATCTCTCCTTCCCGATTCCAGAGAAACGGCCTGAACTGCCACCCTTCCTGTCGTGCAGGTGGAGGAATTCTTTTGGCCTTGTCCTTTCGGCAGGCTGCCGCTGATGCCCAAGCTGCCTCCTGCCATAAAGGAGCTTTTGCACAACCAGCTGCAGACAGGAACTGTGCCCAAAACAGAGCCCAGGAGGAAATGGAAACAAGAGCCCAAAACAGCAACCGGTGCAAGACCAGGGCCGGGCAAAGGCTGAAAGATGTGGAAAATGTCAGGAGAGCAAGGGCCAAAAAGCAGCAAAAGCCCCTCCTGAAGTCAGGAAGCTATCCAGCCTGGAAGCCCTGCCAGAGACGGAGCGAGTGAAGCGCCCCGAATCTCAGAAAGCCCCAGGCCCGCTAGAAACACCCATCGTGCCCATGCTGTCCCTGCCGAGCTCGGAGGGCAGCATGCCTCAGGAGCCCAGCGACGACACCGCTACTACTGGGACACAGACGGACCAGGGGGCCAGCTCTTCAAAACTGCAAATGCCAAAGCTCAAACCCAGGCTCCCGACGCCGTGCGCTGTACGTGTGAGTGCCAGCCTGCCCAAAGAGCCCAGCGACCCCTCTGTTTCTGGGACACAGATACACCAGGGGGCCAGCTCTGCGCAACTTCAAGAAGCAAAGCTCCTGCCCAGGCTCTCAACGCCGCTGCCCGTAGGTAAGAGAGCCAGCCTGCCCAAGGAGCCCAGCGATGCCTCTCCCACTGGGACAGACATGCACCAGGAGGCCAGCTCTGCTCAACATCAACCACCGAAGCTCCTCTTCAGGCCCTGCACGCCATTGCCAAAGGCAAAAAAGAGCCAGTCCGCCCAAGAAGCAGAAAATGCCAAAGTTCAAACCTTTGTCCTTGGAGCTGTGCCCTTATCCTATCAGAGCCAGACCACCCGGATGTAGGCTGACACTGCATCCTCAGCCACCAGAGCTCAAACCCAGGCTCCCGCCGCCGCCACCCAGTCCAAGGTGACCCGAGCTTTGATTGCTCGGAGCTGCAAGAACGCCGTCAGAGGTGGCAAAACAGGTGAGTGATCCACATCCCTGTTCCTTTGGGGGCTCAAGCCTTGGAGGCAAGTAGTTCTGGGGACAGTGGGGCCTCTCCAACGAGATCTCAGTTTGGAGCCGGGGGTTGGCTCGATCCAAGAGGAACCTTGGGCTCCTCCATGGCTAGCCTCAAGTCCCTCAAGCTCCCTTCTGTTGCCACGCAGACACAGCAGACACACGTTATTTGGCAGCATTTAGAAGGCCTAAGGAAGCAGGAGGCTGCTCTTGGCCCGAGAGGAGAGTGTGTGTTTGCAGCTGGGTGCTGGTTTCCAGGCCGGGTGGGAAGAGAGGGGCTTTGTGGGTGGGCCTGGCAGAGCTGAACCCTGCTGCTGGCCGGGTCTGGGGATGGGGGGAGCAGAGGGAGGGAAACGGCGGGACCTGAAGCCATCCGCGGGGCCCGCGTGTGGGCAAAGAGCCCCAAGAACCTGTAGCAGTTTTTGATCAGAGTCTCACTCCCTTCACAGAAATCCATCTGACAGCGGACGGCGAGACAGTGGAGGAAAACACAACGATGTTTCCAGCTGAGGGACCTTCTCCACGGCCTCCATGGCCAGGAACCTCCCCTTGCTGGGACAAGAGCTGGGAAGCTGCCCCCAGAGCAACGTGGAGAAAACCTGCACATCCCTGGAGGGGAAAGGAGAGGATGCGACGGCAGCTGGGGAGAAAAAGACAGCACCATTTCCATCCTGCTGGACGCTTTCACAACAGAACCTGCAAGTTAAAATGATTTTTCCAAGTGCTTCTGCTTGTCAAGTAAAATTCTGTACAGCAATTGCGGCACTTCAGACTCACTTGGGTTTGAGGCGGATTCTATTGCTCAAGAATTTCGACTTTTGATGGCTAGCCTTGTTTGGGTAAAGGCTCATCGGTGGCTTTTGATGGCAAACTGCAGGCTTTGATGGTCAGCTTAGTCCAAGTACTGAATGCTTCTGCCCCTGAGCCCCGCATCTGAAACTCCCAGCAAAGAATCAGCTACCGTTTACTGCGAACCCTCTAACCTTACTTAGCTTTCCGTCTTCCCTTGACATTTCTCTCTGTATTTTTTCCCCGGACCTGCTCTTATTTCTTTTTGCTCTGTTTCCTGACTGTGTTTTCGCAGCCCTCTGCACCCTTTCTGGTGAGTGCTTTTTCCTCATCAGCCCCGAGGGAAGTGGCAGAGTTGAGGGCACAAATCTTTTCCTCGCCTATTTCCAGGGGGCTTTCTTAACGCTCCCCCTGAGGCCTCCTGTCTTCATTTTGCCTCGACTCCCCCCAAATCCTCATCCCAGTGGCGGAAGGCTCTCTCAAGCACCTCTTGGGGCAGGGGAGGACGAGGAGCAGCAGGTGGAGGAGCTCTGTTTCTCCCCCCTCAGTTCTCCTGGAAAAGCTCTTCCTCTGTGCTGGCTTCTCCCCTTCTGCCGTGGCAGTGCCCCCTCCTGCCTCGTCCTGGTGCTTCCCTGCTCTGAGAGATGGAGCAAGGATGTTCTCATCTTGACACCCTCTCAGCCCTCCCTCCCTCCTCTCCTCACTGCTGGCCACTTTGGGAGAGCAGAGCGGGAGCAATTTGCTCAGACACCAAGTGACGGGAGAGAAGAAAGGACGAAATAGGCTCTTTCCTCCAGGAAATAGGAAAGGGGTGTTTAGAGCTGGCTTACCTGAACCATGGCTGAAGGACCGGAGCCCAGTCTCTTGCTCTCCACGTGCTGCTGCCTCAGCACCACGGAGGAGATGGGCATCTCCTTTTGGGGGGTGTGCGCGTGTCTACCTTCTGGGGACAACTTCCAGGCTGCAAAACATTTAAGAAGTCAACCTAAGATTTCCCCTGGGGGGAAGAGGGCGCAAAATGGCTCCATATCAAGTTCGCCAGCGCTGGGGCCGTGGCTCCAGTGCCAGAATGGTTCCTTCTACGAGCTCACCCGTCACGTTTCGTTCTTAACTGTCCCAGTCCCTACTGTCCCTCAACCCTAACTGCTAACCCAAAGGCCAAACTCAAAATAACCCCAAATCCAAAAAACATGCCAAAACCCAAACCATGAACCTTAACCTCCAACAGGAAGCCCTACCCATAATCTCAACCAAAAACCCAATCCTACACCTTCTAACCCCTCCCCTAAGGATACCTGCCATCCCTCAATGCCAAAACAGAACTCAAGCCTTTCACCCTAACACTTAACCCCATGCATAAACCCCAAACTTAACCCGTATTCTTGCACTCCAACTCTAAATCCCGAAGAAATAATCACAAACCATAATCCCCAACCCAGAACTTTGCCCCTCAACCCCTTTCCCAAACCACTACCCCTAGCACTAACCTCTACCCTAACCCTAAACCCGAACCCAGGGACCTGCAGGCTGGGAGGTGTCCGGGAGCACAGCTGAGGTGGGACCAGCGCCTGGTGACGCTGGCGACGCTGTCACCCTGCCTGGCCACAGCACAGCTGTGTCACCCACCCCAACGGCTCCAGCGACCACAGCTTCCCCCAGCACCTCCCAGTTGGGTGACCCCAAACTGCTGACACACGAGGGCAGTGCAGCCCGAGGGACCCAGGTGGGCTGGGACACCACGCACAGGGACCTCAGGACACTCACCGGTGGTCTGGGGCAGGAACGGGCCCAGAACTGGGGGCAGACACCACGTCCTGCCACCACCACCCAGGGGTCCTGCTGTCCCCAGGGACCCCCAGGACCCAGAGAAGCTCCCCACTGCCCCCAGGGAGCCCATCAGCAGCACTGAGGGCACACCCAGCCACGTGCTGGGCTTTCGGAAAGTTTTTCCCTCAAAATCACACAACACAGCACAAACCTCTCACCTGCTGCAGTTCTTCAACATCACTTTTTAACCCCAGCGTCACTGCGCCAACCCAGCCGCAAAGACACCGACGCCACCAGCAGCATGTGGAAACCTCCCCCACCCCCCTATCCCTTGTAGGGAAAATGGTTGCACATCCTGAACAGTTCTCTACGTATTCCTACTGCCAAGCAAAGCCCTGTTCAGTGGAGGCAAAATAGGTCAAGAAAGGGCTTTTCCACTTGTGGGAACTGAAGTGTTTTTGCAGAGTTACATTGTTTAGAAGGAGGGAATGTGGTACTGAGATATGCTTACAGTGATAAGAAAGTTTAGCAGGCGACCTTGTAAAATGCAGACAATCAGACTCCTTAGGACAATTAGGTGAAAATCACGGTGTCAAGTCAGGTAAGTGAAGAAGCATGACCACTTCAAGCAGTAAAAATGTCAAAAGAAATTTGAAATTTAACAGGCCAGCGACTGAAGGCCATGCATTGTTTGTGAAGCATTAGATAGATTGTGAATCTGGATTACCCCCTCAGTGGGGAAACAGGGGAGGGTCCTGCCATCAAAAGGTATACAAACTGTGTTTTGGAACTAGTAGATGCGCTCTCTCCTGCTTGTGGGGCGCCCGCCATTGCAATCGCGAATAAATTGCTACTTCACTGAGATCCTCGCCTGAGCCTAAGTTATTGGCTACGGAGTGTTTCTCACACACTCATTGCTGACTCGGAAAAGCTCCAGAAGAGTTGGTGCTGGGTATGGACACGGAGGGCTGGAGATGGCAGAGACAGGTTTTGGTTTCTGTTTTCCTCCCCCACAATCACAACTTTTGGCTCCCCAAGGCTGGGGCTGCCCTGCACGGGCATGGGGAGGAGCAGCTGTGGCAGCCGGCAAACGCAGCCACAAATTACCCAGGACAAGCAAAAGCAAAGAAAACCACCCCAAGCAGAACGTGACCTCCTTTCTCACCCGCTCCCTCTCTGCCTTTCTCGGCTTTTCACTCACCAAAACGACAAATGGGGCTTAGCCACGCACCACAGCCTGCGGCTCACGACCAAACCCAGCACATTCGGGTTGTCAGAGCTTTCCAATTCCCCAAACGCTGGCTTCTGCACGCATTTTAGCGGCCCCCCCTCAGCCAGAGACCAGCCCCGCCGTTATTTCTGGGGGAGGGCAACTGTAAAGGGAATACAAATGCAAACCAGCGGCACCTCTCCGGCCTCAAAATGGCGGCCGCGCGTCTGGGGAAAGCCTCCGTGAGGGGACGCCTCTGCTCACAGCGCTGCCCCCTGGGCCCCACAACCAAAGCAAAGAAGAACACCGGCAGAAAAAGGCCAAAAACGGGTGAAAACGGGTTACTGGGCCGGCCGGGGAGGCTGCAGCAGGGCTGCGACGCCTGGACGAGGCGGCGGCGGCTCTTCAGCGCCTCAGCCGCGGCCCGTGAGCGCCGCCATTTGGGAGAGGAGGGAAAGCGGCGGAGGGGGCGATGGGCGGGAAAACCCTCGCCCCTGATTGGCTGGTGATGGCTGGAGGCGGGAAGTGGCAGCCACTCAGGAAGCGGGGCGGGCAGCAGCCGCACCTTGATTGGCTGAGAGCTGCCGCCTCAGCGAGGGCGGGAAGCCTGAGGCGCCTCCGGAGCCTGGGGACCCCCAAAAAGGTACCCCCAAAAACCCCCAGGGGCCCCCCCAACAATTCAGGCCCCCACCCAAAACCCCTCAGGGCTCCCCCCAAACACCCCCTGGCCACCCAACCATCTTCCAGAGCGCCCCTAAACACCCCCAGGACCTCCCCAACTCCTCCTAGGCCCCCTTCAGGCCCCCGCACAAAACACCCAGCCCCCCCCAACCTCTCCGTGTCCCCAAAGCATCCCCAGGACCCTCTCGAATCCCCTCATGGCTCCTCCAACCCCCCCAAGAGCCCCTTCGGGCCCCCCAAATGCCTCCAGGACCCCTCCAACCCCCCCCCCAGGACTCCCCTGAACCCCCAGGGCCCTCCCAGATTCCCCCAAATCACCCAGCCCCCCCTGAAACCCCTGAGAGACCCCCAGACATCTTCAGCACCCCTCCCAAAGCGCCTCCAAACCCCCCAAGGGCCCCTAGACTGCCCCCCAAAAGCCTCCAGGACCCCCCAGCCCTGCCCCCTCCCCCTCAAGCCCTCCCCCCAACCATCCCCAAGAGCCCCCCTCCCCCCAAGGGTCCCCAGACCTCCGCCCCGACACCTCACGACTCTCCCACGCTCCGTCAACAACATGGCTGCCCCCCCTTGGGAAAAGCCCCTTTATTGCCCCCAACCGCGGCCCCGCCCCTGCCTGGAAGCGCTGCGATTGGTGGGGAGAGGGAGAAGGGGCGGGGCTTGTGCTTGGAGCGCTGAGCCACGCCCCTCTCCAGCGGAGGGGGGAGAGCCCCGCGGCAGGGGGCGTGGCCCAGCCCCAGAGGAGGGGCGGGGCTCATGCAGGATCAGACCAATCAGGTGAGAGGGGGGCGTGGGTTGACGTGGCAAGGGCTTGGGAGCGGGGGGCCGGAGGGGTGGTTGCTGTGAGCAGGATCTGGAAGCTGCCCCGTGGTTGGGAAGGGCCCCGCTGGTTTGCAGAGCTGAGCCACTAAGCGATGTTGTTTTGCGCCTCTGTGAGAGCAGGTTTAAGACAGGGGAAAAAACGCTGCGCCACACAGCAGCTGCGAGAGTGAGAGGAGCGAGGAAGAGCCTTGCAGGCGCCAAGGGCAGTGAAGAGGGAGGGGGAGGGGGAGGGGGAGAGGTGCTCCAGGCATGGAGCAGAAGTCCCCTGCGGCCTGTGGGGAGGCCCGTGGTGAAGCAGGCTGTCCCCCTGCAGCCCATGGTGGAGCAGGGTTCCACGCTGCAGCCCGTGGAGGAGCCCACGGTGGAGCAGGTGGCCCTGCACCGACGGAGGCTGCGGCCTGTGGCAGAGCCCTGCCCGAGCAGATTCCGGGCCGGAGCTGTAGCCCGTGGAGAGGAGCCCACGCAGGAGCAGGTGAGCTGGCAGGAGCTGCTGCCCGTGGGGGAGCCAGGTTGGAGCAGTCTGCTCCTGAGGGATGGAGCCCGTGGTACAGACCCCTATCTGGAGCGGTTCTGGAAGAGCTGCTGCCTGTGGGAAGCCCACGCCGGATGAGTTCATCAAGGACTGCATCCCGTGGGTGGTGTTTCCACCCCCTCCCACGATACACAGCCAGCACACAATACTTCTGGAGTCCGTTTCAGTGTCAGTTTCAGGTCCTCAGGTCCTGGCGCTACTTCCCACTTATCCTCGTGGACTGGTCCTTTCACGCGGCTGGCATGAGTCCACCCCTTCTCCGCTGTCGGGACGGCCGTTTCTGTGGTAGGGGCCTTCCCATCGTGGTGTTAAAGACGTCTCTTTCCAAGTCTTAATTAAAACCTTGTCCCCGGGTTTTATCTTGTGAATTGCTGTGTCTAACGGAGGGCGTTGCGCTACCAAACCTTTTGCCCGGAGCTCTATCCGTTGGTTCATGAGTTGTATTAAATAAGGTCTTAACTGGGCATCCTGTAATTGGGGGCGATCAAGTGGCAATTCCAAGCCATAGGGCATACCATATAGCATTTCAAAAGGAGAAATTCCTACCTCAGTCCTGGGCTGTGTCCGTATGCTTAACGGTGCAAGAGGTAAACATTTTACCCAAGAAGCTTTTGTTTCCAGCATTAGTTTAGTTAGTTGTTTTTTAATGTCGCCATTCATTCGCTCTACCTTTCCAGCACTTTGGGGATGCCACGGAGTGTGGTATTCCCAGCTTGTTCCTAGAGCTTTCATAGTCTCTCGAGACGCTTTGGAGACAAAATGAGGGCCTCGGTCAGAGTCAATTGTTTCTACAATTCCATATCTAGGAATAATATTCTCAAGTAGTATTTTTCCCACGGTTTGAGCCGTGGCCCTTGCCGTCGGAAAAGCTTCAACAAAATGTGTAAGATGATCTACAATCACGAATAGGTATTTGAACCTCCCTGTTTTTGGGAGGTCTGTAAAGTCCAGTTGAATTTTAGCAAATGGTCGGTGAGCCAATTCCCGACCTCCCGATACTTTTTCTCTCAAGTGTTGGGCGTTTACCTTTCTGCAAGTTAAACAATCATTTACAATTCGTTTTGCTATATTATACATTCCAAGACACATATACTTTATTGCAAATTGATCCACCAATGCTTGAGTTCCCCAGTGGGTGTTTTTGTGAAACCTTTGTAATAGCCTCAGAGCTGCGGATTTTGAAAGCATTTCCCGTCCGTCGGGTAGCACCCATTTGCCTTCATCTGTTTCTTTTATTCCCATTTGAATCATTTTGCTCTTTTCTTGTAATGTGAAGCTAAGCAGAGTATAAATTGGCCTATGATGGGAACAATGTGACTATTTCTTCCCGTCCTCCCATTCGTAATCATAGCATGGAAATTTCCTTAAATCATTCCTGCAGTCTGAGCAGTCTTCCCTTGTTTTTAGAATTCGCACGGTCATTAGTGCCGCTCTTTTAGCCTCCTGGTGTGCCAAATGATTCCCTGTGATCTGAGGGGTGAGGCCCCGCTGGTGTCCTTTAACGTGTACTACAGCAATGTCTTTAGGTCCTCTGATAGCCTGTAAGACTTGGGTAATCGGTTCTTGGTGTACTAATCCCTTTCCCTGTGAATTGATGAGCCCTCGCTCTTCCCATATTTTACCAAATGTATGTACTACCCCGCATGCGTCTTTTGAATCTGTATATATTGTGCCACTTTTGCCCTTTGACAGTCTTAAGGCCCGTAGTACAGCATAGAATTCGCAAGCCTGGGCAGACCAACTTGGACTTAAAGGTCCGGATTCAATTATTTCAAAAGTTTTCCCATTCCCTAATGCGTACCCCGATTTGCGCTTCCGTCCCGCTATTCGTGAAGAACCATCTCCATATATCTGTTCCCCTATACGTAACTCTTCTTCCTCCAAATCAGGTCTCAGTTTTGTTTGCTCTTCTGTATTTTGGAGGCAATCATGTTCTAAGGGCTCGTTCGGTTCCCCATAAAGAAACTGAGCAGGGTTTTGTAGGGAAGTTGTTGTTAATGTTAGTTTTGGGGAGGAAATTAAAATTCCTTCATATTTTAGTAAGCTGGCATCTGTGAACCATTTTTCTGCTTTTTGCTGTAGTACTCCCCGGATATTGTGTGGGGATATCACCTTGATCTCTCCTCCGAAGGTAATTTTCTGTGCTGCTTCTCCTAATAAAGCAGCTGCTACTACTACCTGTAAACAACTTGGCCAGCCCCGACTAACCGGGTCCAGCCATTTAGATAGATAAGCCACAGGCTTTTTACTCCCTGCCCATTCTAGGGCTAATACTCCATCTGCAGTGCCCTCAGTGCTGTTAACAAATAAGAAAAACGGTCTCCTCAAATCCGAAAGACTCAACGCTGGAGGGCGTGCTAATTCTTCTTTCAATTTTTCTAATTGTTTTTCGTCTTCTTTGGTCCATTTTAGCAACCCATCCTTAGTCAATTTCTTAGAAAGAAATGTAACTTTGCCGCTGTAATCTTCACTCCATTGTCTACAATAGCCAGTCAACCCTAATAGTTGTCGTATGTCGCGTTTAGGGGTGTAGCTGATTAACCGTTACGGGCCCGGTCGTATTCCGGGTACTGAACCGGTCGGACATTCACCAAAAACGCATTAACCGTCTGGGGGTCTGCTTGGATTCAGAACACTGAACTATCACGGATAACCACCCTTACCCTCGTTGCACTTAATGAGAGCTATGACAATGCAATCAAGTATGGTTTATTACAGCAACAGATAATCAGGTTCTTTTGGATTGCCAGCGGTAGTGACAAAAACAAGCTAGCGTGCATGAAATACACAGGTGTTACAGGCGTTACAGGTGCACGGCCTAGAAATAAACGCGTTAAAAAGATCAAAGACTCTAGAGAGACTTATAAGCAAGTATTCAGATCTCACCCAAAGGCGTCCCAATGGGGGGGGGGGGGAAGAGAGGCTCAGCCCGTCGACTGATCCCAGGAGTCAGGAGGTCCTAAGGATGTTGTATTTCCTCGGGATGGTATCTCCCCTGACGGTGGTATCTTCCCTGACATCCCCTCTCTCTTGGGCCAATTTATCTTATTTTCTATCCTTTAGGTGGAGCTTGAGTGGCTCTAGTCAAGCATCTCTTAGTTATGATTGGTGTAAAGTTCTCCCGTCTCCGTTTAAAGTAATAGGCTCCGAGAAATTCAGGGCGCATGCTCGGTGAGGGGTGGTCGCACCTTGGAGGCGGGTAGCTTTTGGGATGGAGGTGTGTTTTGGTATTATAATGATCTAGGGTACAGCATTTGTCAAAACATGACATGTCTTTGTCTCAGGGTGGCAAAAAGTGCCTGCCCTGAAAGCCTCTTCAGTGCTGTACCTTTTCCTTAAAAATGTGAATGTTAGTTTTATTCTCCTAGTTACTTCAGGCAATTACACCACAGTCGTACCTGCCTCTTAGTTCATGGGGTCATTAAAGCCAATATCCCACTGATTCTGTCTGGGTCTAATTTCTTAGTTCCCTCACTTAGTCGGTGGCCCAAGTATTTTACCTCTTGTTCTACAAACTGCAGCTTCGATTTCGAGACTTTCAGTCCCTGCAGGCTAAGAAAGTTCAACGGCTGTATGCTGGCCTGCCTAACAGTATCTTCGTCTCTCCCTGCTAATAACAAATCACCTACATGCTGTACTAATGTTACTCCTGGTGGCTTATCGTAGCTTTGTAAAATTTGCTCCGGGGCTTGTCCAAATAAATTAGGTGATTCAGTGAATCCTTGAGGAAGGACAGTCCACCGTAATTGTTGCTTTCGGTGGGTATCTGGGTCTTCCCATTCAAAGGCAAAATAATCCCTACTACCTTCCTCCAGAGGACATGCCCAAAATGCATCCTTTAAATCCACTCCGCTATACCACTGATCATCTGGGTGCAATTGACCTAATAGGGTATGGGGATTTGCCACAACAGGAAATCTGGTCACGGTTCTCTTACTGATTTCTCTTAGATCATGTACCAATCTATATTTGCCATCTTTCTTTTTCACTGGTACTACTGGAGTATTAAACGGGGACATACAAGGTTCTAGCAACCCTTGTTGTAACAACCTTTGAGTTTCAGGCTTTAACCGTTGTCTGCCTTCCTCAGACAGGGGGTATTGTTTAATTCTCGTTGGTGCACCCGGGTTGGTTATAGTTACCTTAAAAGGCTTAATATCTAATCTTCCTACACTTCCTGGAGTGTACCAGATTTTATAATACAAAAGACAATGAACAAACATTTATTGTGTATTACAATCCCTCCTTTTTCTTTTGGTCCCTCTTTTTGTTCACTGAATCTCTGCAATGCCTGGCTGCTAAGAACCAATGTTTCCTCGATTCCTTCGTTGGTACTTATTGGTTCATATTTGGCACGCATGAGCATTAGATGTGCCGCTTCTAAACGACCTTTTACAATCGCAATCAGTTTATTAAAAATACATGGCCCGAAAGTTAGCGCTACTATTAATTACAATAAGGGTCCTGCTATAGTTGATAGTAAAGTAGTAAGCCAAGGTGAATAATTAAACCAAGATTCATACCAGTTCTGTCGGTCTTCATATTCCCGTTTTCTCCTCTCCAATCCTTCCCTGAGCTTGGCCATGGTATCCCTTACCACTCCAGTATGAATCACAGAATCACAGAATTGCTAGGTTGGAAGAGACCTCAAGATCATCGAGTCCAACCTCTGACCTAACACTAACAGTCCCCACTAAACCATATCCCTAAGCTCTACATCTAAACGTCTTTTAAAGACTTCCAGGGATGGTGACTCCACCACTTCCCTGGGCAGCCTGTTCCAATGTCTGACAAACCTAATGGTCAGCATACATGCAACATTCTTCTTTCAGGGTTACACACGACCCGCCCTGTTGTAGAAATACCAAATCTAATCCTCTACGATTTTGTAGCGCTACCTCTGAGAGTGACCTAACAGATTTTTCCAGGGCTGAGATAGATTGTTCAATCCGGGCCAGGTCCTCGTCCACAGCAATGCGTAAAGAGGTGAACTCTTGATTTTGCTTGACTAATGAAGCAACTCCAGTACTGACCCCTGCTCCTCCCAAGATTCTTAAAGTGGCCAGAGTTAAAGCTGTAAACGATTCCCTTTTTTCCAAATGATAATTTGCTGCCGTGTGCTGAGTATACATATAATCCTCAGAATGGTATAAAATCCTTGGTATAATTATTACCTGTATACAGAAATCATGAGACGCATTAAAGAGTTGTAGCGATAGACAAGGAGTTACACCTACTGACGAGCAAACCCACCCAGCGTTGTTAGCCGGGATTAACCATTCAGCTGATTGTTTCCCATTCTCCGTGATGTTCCATAGGTGGCGCTTCCCCCCAGGAACCGTGCCCGCACACCTACCACCTCCAGTGACTTGTGTTAGTGTTACTCCTATATCTCTTCCCCAATTGCATTGTAGAGGGTTGCTCTCGTTTGTGCGGGTGGGCTCCCCAAAGTCCCCTATAGCATCATAATATGGGGGCCTTATACTAAAACATAACCAGCAATGTTCTGTCCTATTTGGGTTTATTTTGTTTAATAGTTGGTAGCTGGCATTCATGATTCCCCATATATTATTCTCAGCTATGTTATCATTTTTGGCTTTGTCTGAGCTTGTAAGGCTACTGAGGGTTGGCACTGTAGCATTTTCTGCAGGCTGGATTCTCTGAACACTTCTTGATAATACCTCATTTGGTCCTATTGCCTGGGGTTTATCAGCAGCCTCCTTCTTTATTAGTACAAGCCCTCTGCTGTCGGGCCCATTTTCATAATGTCTTCCACATTTATTGTGTATTCCAGGTGGGACCCCACAACACAGGGGACGAGAGTGACCGAGAAGGAGCGGCAGAGAAGAAGTGCGGTAGAGTGACCATAACCCCCATTCCCCTGCGCCGCTCGGGGGGAGGAGGTGGAAGAGGGTGGATGGGGGGGGAAGGTGCTTTTGGTTTCTTTCCTTTGTTTTGATTCAAAGATGGAAGCCGAAATTCCTTGAAGTGGTATATTCTTTATTGCAGCGCTGGATGCACGGGGGATCTCTCCAGCTATCGTGCATACCCAAAGCGGAAAGCAGTCTTGAATTTCTACAATCAATCTATCAATATTCTACAAGCGCCTCTACGTATTCATTCCCTATCCCCGCCTGCCCTGGCTTCTCATGCTAATTAGCCTTTTGGCACCTTGCGCCTGCGTCGAGCCTCCCAAGCCTTGTGGGCAGGGGTCTTTGGGAGGAAGACGCCGAGTCTTCCTCACAGTGTACTTTTCACCTTTGGTCAGGGTTGTGCTGAGTTGGCACGTTTCTGAATTGCAAGAGCTGGCTGTTGCTAATTCTTCCGTTTGTTGGCTCTTTCTCATGAATTGCAATGTCCAGTTTCGAGCTTTATAGTCCTTCCATTTGTTTCTCTGTCCGCCTGCCGCTTCCTTCTCGTGAGTTCCAGTGTCTTGTTTCGAAATACACAGTCCTTGTCTGGGGATTGTCCTTGCCTCCTCAATGCCTTCTTAATCAGTTTCTCACTTCTCTAGCTTGTTAGTAATAAGCAATAACTCTTCCTATCTCCTTCTGCCGAGTCTGTTTTGCCCGTTACAAGAATTACTGCGTGATCTCCTTGTCCTTATCTCCACTTTGAGCCCTTTTCATCATATTTTCTCCCCATTCCTCTTTGAGGAGGGGGAGGGAGAGAGCGGCTGTGGTGGAGCTCGGCTGCCCACTCGAGCGGAACCACGATAGAGGGGCCGTGCACCCCCCACCCCATAGATCCCCTCTGGGTGCCCCCACCCCATAGAAGCCCCCCCAGGTGCTCACCACCCCATAGAATCCCCCCCTACCCCACAGACCCTCCCCGTGGCCCCATACGTTCCCTTATGGCCTCCCCATGCCATATGGCCCCACGGACCCCCAATGTCCTCCTGTGCCCCCCCAGTCCCATGTGTCCCCATGTCCCCTCCACGTTCCCTCCATGCCCCCCATCCCATGTCCCCATAATGTCCCCCATGTCCCCACATGTCCCATGCCCTCCCCATGTCCCCGCGTGTACCCCCAGTCCCCACATGTCCCCTCATGTCCACACCTCCCCCCATGTCCCCATTCCCCCCACCCACGCTCCCGTGTCCCTGTCCCACCCATGTCCCCCCAAATCCCCACGTCCCCCCCACGTCCCCACATTCCCCCATGTCCCCTTGCCCCCCAAGTCCCCCCGTCCCCCCTATCCCCACGTGCCCTGCATGTCCCCCATCTCCCACGCCTCCCCATACCCCCCCCCACACCCCGGCGGGCCCCCAGCCCGTGGTGCCCCAGTAGAGGGCCAGCACCTGCTCCACGGGGCTGCCTTCAACCCCCCCAGGCACCCCTAAACACCCCCCAGACCCCCACACACCCCGAAACTCCCTCCAGAAACCTGCCAGGGCCCCCTCAGCTCCCCCGCACAATCCACCAGGAGCCCCCAAACCTCTCAAGCCCCCCCACAAGCCTCCCCAAACAACCCAAAGACCTCCTGCAGACCTCCCTCCACCAAAACACCCCACGTTCCCCCAGTCCCATATGTCCCAATGTCCCCCCATGTCGCCCCACTCCCATACGTCCCCTCCATGTCCCCTCGAGCCCCCGCTGTCCCTACCATGTCTAGGCATCCCCAAATCCCATGTCCCACCCCAGCCCCAAGTCCCCCCCATGTCCCCCCTGTGTCCCCATTTCCCCCCAACCCACGTCCCCTCCGTGTCCAAATGTCCCCCCAGTCCCATATGTCCCAGTGTCCCCCATGGCTCCACGCCCTCCCCCCCTCAGGTCCCACCAATCTCCCTCCACCTACGATTCCACTTCTGAGGCTGCTCTGATGTCTCTAATTCTAGGATTCTGGGATTTCTCCTGTTCTGCCATTTCTACCATTCCACGGCTCTATTCCTATGATTCCAATTTCTCCAATTTCTCCAATTTCAGGACTCGATTCCGCGACTCCTCCGATTCCTACAACTCTTTGATGTCCTCCCCCCAGCACAGAGGTGCCTGGGCAGGCAGCAGCCTGTTGGTGCCGCCGTCACCGCGGGCAGCAGCCAGCACTGCCCGTGTCACCACGATGTCACCGCGACATGGCCATCGACAAGAGGCTGCGCGATGGGTCCTGCGCCAGCGGTACCGAGACGTTCGGGCAGGAGGAGCTCCCAGGTGGCTGATGCCAGCAAGGAGCAAGCTGCTCGCACCAGGTGGACCACGTTAGACTGCTGGGAGAGATGGAGGCTGGGAGGGGAGCACAGCGGCCCCTGGGACAGCGCAGGAGGAGGCCTCAGCACCCGGCGTGTCCCGGCTACAGCAGAGTCATGGAAATGTTCTGCTGACATCTCTCCTTCCCGATTCCAGAGAAACGGCCTGAACTGCCACCCTTCCTGTCGTGCAGGTGGAGGAATTCTTTTGGCTCTGTCCTTTCGGCAGGCTGCCAGTGATGCCCAAGCTGCCTCCTGCCAAAAAGGAGCTTTTGCGCAACCAGCTGCAGGAAGAAACTGCGCCCAAAACAGAGCCCAGAAGGAAATCGAAACGAGCCTGAAACAGCACCCAAAGAGCAGGCGCAAGACCGGGGCCAGGCAAAGGCTCGAAAATCTGCAAAACGGCAGAAGAGCAAGGGCCAAAAAGCAGCAAAGGGCCAAAAAGCCCCTCCTCAAGTCAGGAAGCTATCCATCCTGGAAGCCCTGCCAGTGACGGAGTGAGTGAAGCGCCCCGAATCTCAGAAAGCCCCAGGCCCGCTAGAAACACCCATCGTGTCCGTGCTGTCCCTGCCGAGCTCGGAGGGCAGCCTGCTTCAGGAGCCCAGCGACGACAGCGGCAGATTCCAGCGAGGGAGCTCCAGCTCCCAAAGACTGCCGAAGTTACGGGCTGGGAGGTTCTGGTCCGTGCTTCCAGACCGCCCGAAGATGGAAGCATCCAATTCCAAGCCCTCTACTGCTGGGACAGTGACACGGCAGGGGGCAAGTTCTGAGCATCAACTGCCAAAGCTCGTACCCAGGCTCCCTACAGCGTGGCCTGTAGGTATTAGAGCCAGCCCGAGCACCTGTACTACTGGGACACAGACGGAGCAGGGGCCAGGTCTTCACAACTGGAAATGCCAAAGCTTGAACCCAGGCCCTCTACACCATCGCCTGTAGGTAAGAGAGCCAGCCTGCCAAAGGAGCCCAGCGAAGCCTCTCCTACTGGGACAGAGACAGACCAGGGGGCCAGCTCTGAGCATCTGCAACCACCAAAGCTCAAGTTCCCAGGACGGTCCTTAGGGACAGGGCCTCTATGGCAACGTCAAAGTATCTCCGTGAGATCGGGGGGGGGGGGTGGTGCCCTGGGTCACGCCGATCTCTTCTGGAGGAAGCATCCAATTCCAAGGACCCCTCTGCTTCTGGGACAGTGACACACCAGGGGGCCAGCTCTTCCAATGGCAAAATGGCGAAGCTCAAACCCAGGCTCCCGACGCCGTTGCCTGTAGATAGTAGAGCCAGCCTGCCGAAGGAGCCCAGCGACCCCTCTACTTCTGGGACACAGACCGACCAGGGGGCCATCTTTGAGCTTCAGCAACGACCAAAGCTCCAATTCGGGCCCTCTCCGCGAATGCCTACAGGTAGTAGAACAAGTCCGCCCAAGAAGTACAAAATGCCAAAGTTCAAACCTTAGTACGTGGAGCTGTGCCCTTATCCTATTAGAGCCAGACTGCCCAGGGAGCCCAGCGACACCTCTATTTCTGGAACACCGATGGACCAGGGGGCCAGCTCTGAGCATCTTCAGTCGCCAGAGCTCAAACCCAGGCTCCCAACACCGCCGCCCAGTCCAAGGTGACCCGAGCTTTGATTGCCCGGAGCTGCAAGAACGCTGTCAGAGGTGATCCACATCCCTGTTCCCTTGGGGGCTCAAGCCTTGGAGGCAAGTAGTTCTGGGGACAGTGGGGCCTCTCCAACGAGATCTCAGTTTTGAGCCGGGGGTTGGCTCGATCCAAGCAGCACCTTGAACTCCTCCATGGCTAGCCTCAAGTCCCTCAAGTTCCCTTCTGTTGCCACGCAGACACAGCAGACACACGTTATTTGGCAACATTTAGAAGGACTGACAAAGCAGGAGGCTGCTCTTGGCCCGAGAGGAGAGTGTGTGTTTGCAGCTGGGTGCTGGTTTCCAGGCCGGGTGGGAAGAGAGGGGCTTTGTGGGTGGGCCTGGCAGAGCTGAACCCTGCTGCTGGCTGGGTCTGGGGATGGGGTGAGCAGAGGGAGGGAAACGGCGGGACCTGAAGCCATCCGCGGGGTCCGCGTGTGGGCAAAGAGCCCCAGAAACCTGTAGCAGTTTTTGATCAGAGTCTCACTCCCTTCACAGAAATCCATCTGACAGCGGACGGCGAGACAGTGGAGGAAACACGATGATGTTTCCAGCTGAGGGACCATCTCCACGGCCTCCATGGCCAGGAACCTCCCCTTGCTGGGACAAGAGCTGGGAAGCTGCCCCCAGAGCAACGTGGAGAAAACCTGCACATCCCTGGAGGGGAAAGGAGAGGATGCGACGGCAGCTGGGGAGAAAAAGACAGCACCATTTCCATCCTGCTGGACGCTTTCACAACAGAACCTGCAAGTTAAAATGATTTTTCCAAGTGCTTCTGCTTGTCAAGTAAAATTCTGTACAGCAATTGCGGCACTTCAGACTTACTTGGGTTTGAAGGGGATTCTATTGCTCAAGAATTTCAACTTTTGATGGCTAGCCTTGTTTGGGTAAAGTCTCATCGGTGGCTTTTGATGGCAAATTGCAGGCTTTGATGGTCAGCTTAGTCCAAGTACTGAATGCTTCTGCCCCTGAGCCCCGCATCTGAAACTCCCAGCAAAGAATCAGCTACCGTTTACTGCGAACCCTCTAACCTTACTTAGCTTTCCGTCTTCCCTTGACATTTCTCTCTGTATTTTTTCCCTGGACCTGCTCGTATTTCTTTTTGCTCTGTTTCTTGACTGTGTTTTCGCAGCCCTCTGCACCCTTTCTGGTGAGTGCTTTTTCCTCATCAGCCCCGAGGGAAGTGGCAGAGTTGAGGGCACAAATCTTTTCCTCGCCTATTTCCAGGGGGCTTTCTTAACGCTCCCCCTGAGGCCTCCTGTCTTCATTTTGCCTCGACTCCCCCCAAATCCTCATCCCAGTGGCGGAAGGCTCTCTCAAGCACCTCTTGGGGCAGGGGAGGACGAGGAGCAGCAGGTGGAGGAGCTCTGTTTCTCCCCCCTCAGTTCTCCTGGAAAAGCTCTTCCTCTGTGCTGGCTTCTCCCCTTCTGCCGTGGCAGTGCCCCCTCCTGCCTCGTCCTGGTGCTTCCCTGCTCTGAGAGATGGAGCAAGGATGTTCTCATCTTGACACCCTCTCAGCCCTCCCTCCCTCCTCTCCTCACTGCTGGCCACTTTGGGAGAGCAGAGCGGGAGCAATTTGCTCAGACGCCAAGCGATGGGAGAGAAGAAAGGACGAAATAGGCTCTTTCCTCTAGGAAATAGGAAAGGGGTGTTTAGAGCTGGGTCAGTGAGCAGGGCACAAGGCTTCTCGTTTCCTGCTCATTTCTTGTATCCTGGGGCCTCTTCAGCACGTGTCATCTCCTGCTCTTGTGAGGATGTTCCCAAATCTGTCTTTTCTTCAGTCCACGATCACTTCCACACCGGCAGCCGGGGTGCCAGGAGGAGCCGTGCTGCAGCACCAAGCACTCCCGAAGCAGCTCGCACCCCTCCATACGCTGCCAGTATCTCTTGTTTGGGGGGTTGGTTTCAGATGCTCTTCATCCCAGACTCCCAAATCCTTGGGGTTGACCTCAAATCTCCCCTGGAGCTTTCTGCCAGAGGCTCCAGGTGGGGCCATTCGCCCTGCCTCTGCTATAAAGCAGACTTTAGACTTTTTTATACCTTTTGTCCTACCTGAAGTAGCCCAAGGGCTACTGCGTGAACGGTGTCCTGCTTAATTCGCTCAAAGGCTTCTCGTTGCTCGGCTTCCTGCTTGGAATTGTTCTGCTGGGTCACTTGGTAGAGAGGGCTACGAATCACACCACAATTTAGATCAGATTAACCATATAAAATTGAATCGTTCTCGCCTAATCCTTAGGTTTAGTGCTTCTGAATGTCTGGTAATTTTCCTCCTTTTTAAACCTGAGGCCCCTCCTCGAGCCTCCCGAGTCTGAGGATCTGCTTTGTCCCTGACCCATTCCTGGCACTTCTTGTTATAGAAAAAAACACCTTCCGAAGTCCTGGCTGGGCCAGTAGCTAAAGGGGTGTTGGGAGTGTTATCCCACCCATGAATACCTAGAACGATCGCTTCGGTCCTTCCCCGGCCGAGTCCCTCGTGGGATATCAGAACCGCGGTTAGAAGACCTCCGCACTCGCTTCGGAACTGAGTTCCGTCTCAGTCACCCCCTTACACACAGTCACACAACCGAACCCCCCCAACCAAAGGGCATACTCACGCAACGATAAATCTTTGTTGGGGTCTTCGTGCGCAGAGTTACGGGTTTAAACCAGAGGAGGGGAGAGCTCTTTGTTCTTTCCTTGCCTCTTATGTTCGTAATCCTGCTGGGCTCCGGACTGCTCCCGGCAAAGGGTCACAATGAAACAAGGCTGGGGGCACCTCCCTTAGCCGTTCACAGCCTTGGGACCCAAGAGGATCACGTCAGGGTCACCAAATTGTTAGAAATTCCGAGTCAATCTAGCTTTATAAGCTTTATTTATGGGGTTAATAAAAGGCAAGCAACAGCACAGGGTGCGCGGGGAGTCTGGGCTCCTCCAACACACACACACACGTTACATCAGGCGGCTGGTTTTTATGCTGCTAGGCTAATACATATTCATCACTACTTCTAGAAAAGGCAGGGTTATTTGAATTAGTTCCTGGAATCTGGACCCTCCCTCTGGCGCATGCGTATCAGTCTCCGGTGCTCCCTCTGGGGGTCTCTCGTGCTGAAGGCTCATAGTCTTCCTCCCAGGCTTTCTCCTTGTCCTTCTCCTTTGTCCATCTTGGCCGCATGTCAGAGACTTGCGCAGCGTCCCATGCAATAATCACAATAGAGAGCAGTTATTCTGAAACCCCTTTGTTCTCTTATCCCCGGATGTCAGAGACCCGAGGTTTACCCTTCAAGCCCTCTATTGACATGAATTGCTGGGACATTCCTTACAATCCCTCATCTGCTTATTAATCTTCTCAATTTGTGTCTCTTCAACTTTTGCCAGTAACAACTGGATTTCCTCGGTCGGTTCTTGGGGGGTCCGTTTCTTAAGCATCATTCTTGACACATCACCTTTCTTCTCTACCGAAGTCATCACAAATTGGGTACTATTTATTATTTGGCATATCAATAACGTAAAGCAAGGCATCATACAAGGTATAAACAATAACATCATTACACCACAGAAAAATGAAAATGACATCCTTTTAACCTGTGGTCCACCGGGCAGCCATGAAAACAAATCCCAATCCGTACCCTTCCAAGTTTGTACTGGGATGTGGGCTAATTTCCTAATTTCCTTTGTTATCCGCCTTACCCACTTTTCCATTATCATCAATTTGTAAACAACAATTAGAATCGTTCAGTTTTCCACACGCTCCCCCTTCTTCTGCTAGTAAATAGTCTAAAACCCTTCTGTGTTGAAAGATGGCATTCCTCATCTGGGTGGCTTGGTCAGCCAAATGATCCAAAGACGTCGCTGTTTGATTGGTTACAATTTGGAGGACAGCTTGCAACCTAATTATTTGATTCCAATTATCAATAGGTTCTCAAGCCCCCCATACTACCTCATTTGGGTTCCAGGTAGCTGGTCCATAATGCTGTATGATTCAGGAGGCCATTCATTCTCTCCCCATTTTTGGGCACTACCCCCAGCTAAGGAAGCATAACTAGATCGTTTGACTCTGTTCAGATCATCATATAATCTTCCTAAATGATTTCCTTGTATTTGTGACTATAAAAAGAACCAGGGTCTTATATGCCTGTACAAAGCTGCACAAATCACAGACAGACACGGAGTGGATAGACGCAGAAAAAAGGCTGGCACTATGGATAAGGAGGTAGCCCTCAACTTACTGCAATGCTTTTTAGAAAAGTGAGGGGTAGAAGGAGTTAAGCATATTACAGGGCTTATAGCCTTTGGGGTAGCAAAGGGGTTTTTTTGTAACCCTGAATCATACTTTGATGTGGAAGAATGGAGAGCATATGGGGACTGCTTGTGGAATTTAGCTATACATGTAGATGATGAGAAAATGGTTGAAAAACGAATGAAACCGTGGCGGGAAACTGTTAATAGTTTGAAAAGATACAAGTTAGAACAGCAAGTTGCTGCTGTGGCTACCCAGCAATTAGGAGGTCAGCCCTAAGAATCAGAGGGACTGTTCTCGGCGGGGGGCGATTACTCGCCTATACCACCGTCTGGGAGACCGATAACTGTTAAGCCACGGCACCCGTCGCCGGGGCGTCACCACCCCCCTCTCCTAGTAAAAGCCCGGACGCAGATCAGGAGACATGGCCTACGGCGCCACCCCCTCCGACCACGGTCGAAACTGGGATACAAGTCTCAGGAGCAGAAAACGGGGTCTCCGACAGCGAGGAGGAGGTGGTGGGGCGACTCATTTTAAAACCCAAAGAGGATACACCCAGGGAGAGCCGTAAGGCTCCCATTAAGCCACTGCCAAAGCCCCCCCCCCACAGGAGATAGAAAGGGTTAATTGCCAGGCGATAGCCAGAGAGGTGGCAGACGCTCAGGACTTTGAATTGCTGAGCCCTGCTTGCTGATCAGGCTTTCCCAGTAACCTATGGACAAGGGGCTGCAGGGCTGCAGGGAGCTCACACCCCGCTTGATTGGAAACTACTATCCCAGCTGAGAGCCACAGTAAATGAGAGTGGGTTGCACAGTGAGCCGACCAAGCAGCTGCTTAATTACATTTGGGGCAGCAGTATTTTATGTCCCGAGGACATCAAAACTATTCTAAGAATGATTATGACACAATCTGGTCAGCTGCTATGGCAGGCTCACTGGCAACGTGTATGTGATATCAGTGCTCACACACCCCGACCAACGGGAGATCCTTTAAAATACATAACTACCGAGCAATTAATGGGGGTTGGGAGGTTTGCATTGGCGGATATGCAGGTACAGTTAGGGCCGGGGTTATGCCTAGAGAGCATGAGGGCAGCCCGTGCAGTACTCCAACCCCGCTCTACCGGCCCACTATGAGATGGCGTTGCCACCCACGACCCCAACACCTGCCCCGCCTGCGATGCAGCCCACCCACAGTCAGACACCGCCAGATCACAACAACTACAACCAGCCACATTGGGAGATACTCTACAAACATTGGAACTATCTGCCGTTGTGTGAGCCTTCATGGAATGGATGACAATTTGTGGAGACCGAGCATGGCAGGGGATACCGGCGAATGCGTACAGAGGTCCCTGCTACCTTGGTCGATCAGGATTATTTGCATGTCGCCACCAGGACTGGTTGAGTATCTCCAAGACGACGTCCAGTAAGTGAAAAGAGACACTCATGGTCCAGTAAGTGAAAAGAGACACTCATGGTCTAACACCTGACTGTAAAGATGATGTTGAATTATGATCAGCAACGACACGAATATTTGCCTCCTTCTTCATACCAGGACTAGCAGCCACGTGGTCACTGACACAGATAGAAAAGTTGGCGTGCTGGACAGTGAAACAGTTCAACGCAACTACCAACATCCTCTCTCAAATGATGGATGATATGGACAGTCTATGACACTCAGTGTTGCTGTATCGGGCAGCCATTGATTTCTTGCTGCTGGCCCAAGGACACGGTTGTGAGGACTTTGAAGGAATGTGCTGTTTTAATTTGTCAGATCATAGTGAGTCGATCCATAAAAGGTTGGATTGGCTAAAAGAACATGTGAATGAATGTTAACCCGTTTGATACCTGGTTGAAATCCTTGTTTGGTGACCTTTCCCTTTGGCTTCTATCCCTTATTAAGGAGGGTTTGACATTGCTGCTTATTATACTGCAGATAATCATTGTTGTCAAGATAGCTTATCATTGTATTATGAAGGCGGTAACAAAGATGACAAAAAAGAAAAAGGGGGAATTGTTGAAGACTGGCTCAAAGAGCAAGGGCACGGGTCCCTAGAGGAATTGTACAAGCAAGGCAAAGAAAATGCAGAGTTTATAGCCATGGAGTGGGCCGGATGAGAAGCATTCTTGTGCAAATATGCAAGGAGCACTCTGTCCTTGAGAGAGAGAGAAACGGGGATGTGAGGCCTGGGAAAACAAGGGAGTAGCTTATGCGCTGTAACCGCAAGTAGGAGAAACAATATTGTTTGCAACACTTTTAGGCTTAGCCACTAGGCTAGTGACCAGTAGGCATAATTATAGTTGTGTGTATAAATATACGGCTATCTGCGCAATAAAGTTGACGCTTGTATTACCACTCATATTGAGTCGATCACTTGCTTCCCCGCGCCGTTAATCGGAGGGTCTCGCACCCGCATGTACCCCACATAGCGTATTGCCAACCAGTTTTCGGGTAGCCTCTTGTAGGCATGTTTGCCACACGCCCAATAATGACCCTTTAGAGCCCACGTCCCATTTGGAAAAGGACCATCCCATCCTTCTTTATTTATTGGAGCGTGAAAATACAGTGTTCTCGTTACCAAGTGGTCCTGTTACAATGTCTGCCCCATTTGTACTCGTATATGCACACCTCCAAGCTCCCGCATTGGATTCCCGCTTACAATTACAATCAAGTTTTCCTTGGCGGCCTGTCATATTACGAGCTGACCAGAAATGTTTAAAGAAAACTCACCTCCCATTCTCATCCTGCCATCTCCAGGGGTAGACCCTTACCACATGCTGTTCCTTAGTGGTGTTATCACGCTGACGGCTCAAGATCTGAGCGTCAAATTGGCCCCCTGCTTGTGCTCTTGCCACGGTTTCACAGCCAGATCCCAAAAATTCCCTGTATGAGCATTTCAGCCAAGTGCCCTTTCTCAGCTGGACATGTGTGGCGTTCCATTTCGCACTACGTGCTGTACAGTTTAGAGGTCCACATTCAGGACCAGTACAATCATATCCGGGAGACAGAGTCCAATTACAAATGCTTTTTCCTACCGCTAACGTTCCTGTTCTGTTTAAACAGTATCTACGCCGATCTGACGAGTGCAATTGCCATGGGCCTCCTTCCTCTTTCCAAAATTGTGTCCCATTATGAACTTCACTCAAATTATTAACCCATTACTTGGGTTCGACCGGGCCAGCTACCCAGGGCCAGCTTTCAGTTCCCCCCCAGTCCTCCACAAACCCAGCAGTTACTAAGGTTAAAGGTCTTGGCCACTTCCTCCCCCAGAATGAAAGAGTTATTCCTCCAGTCTTGCCCATGGCTCAACTGCCCCTGTAAAAACAATACCAGTAGTATAGCATTTCTTATCCTTTGCAATGCTGAGGGTCTTGGAAACGCCTTCAATCAAGGGCTTGGGCCTGCTTTCAGGGTTCATTTGGGCTTGTGTTACTGTTCAGCTTTTTGGGGTGATCCAGCTCCTGGAAAACTAAGCACAATTGTACATGGGTTTTTAAAAAAAGGTTCTTATGTTATTTTCTCAGGACAACCGGGCTTTAGTGCGGGAGAAGTCCGGTCGAGGCCCTCTCACTCGGCAGTCAATACCCATAGGGGTTGCCTCTCTCGGTAGACCATACACACCGCAGTGGAGGGTCCTGCCCCGGTCTTGTCTTCTCCCTTTCCTCCCTTCAGGCTTGTCCTCTTGGTCTGGTACCCTTAATTCATGCAGAGCCTCGTTGCCAGAAAATTTCCCTTTTCCCTTCATTGTTGTAGTTGTTTCTCTGTCATGATCACGTATTTCTGACTTTCATAATTCTCTATCAAAGAATAGTCCAATGGCATTCCTTGGGAATACGGCATTCCATATGACATCTCGTAAGGTGAGATATCTGTTTCACTATGGGGCATAGTCCTTATGTTCAATAATGCCAATGGCAAACATCCGAGACAGTTGGGTTGCCATCATTAATTTAGCCAATTGTTGTTTAATCGTTTGATTCGTTCTCTCAACTCGTCATGAGCTTTGTGGATGCCATGGAGTATGGTATTCCCATTTAATGCCTAGGGCTGTGGTTAAGTCCCGTAACACCTTAGATGTGAAACGTGTCCCCTGGTCAGAGTCAAAACTCCCTACCAACCCAAAACGTGGTGTTATATTTTCCAACAGAATTTTAGCTACCATAGCGGCAGTTGCCCTCGCCACAGGGTAGGCCACTATCCAGTGGGTTAGTTGATCCACTATCACCAACAAATATTTATATCGTCCTCTTTTTGGTAGCTCGGTGAAATCAACCTGTACTCTTGCGAATGGCCTGTATGTGATCCTCCGTCCCCCAGTAGGTTCTTGCCTCACACTTTTCTGATTTATTTTCGGACATGTTAGACACCCTTGAGTAATTTGCCGAGCAATCTCATATATCCCAACGCACCCCTAAAATTTTAAAAACGGATCGCTCCATGCTTGAATTCCCCAAAGGATTTGCAAGTGCATCCAAAATAGCAGCTCCTTTGCTTGACTCTTAGGCGTATCTCGGCCATCCGGTGGGATCCGCTTTTCTTCCTCCTTTTCCAAAGATTGTAATAACTTTTCCAAAGTTTGTTCAAACAGCTTAGGAGACTCGGTAAACCCCTGTGGTAGTACTGTCCATCGTAACTGCTGTCTCCTTCGTCTTTCTGGGTCCTCCCATTCAGAAGCAAAATAATCCCTAGATTTTCTTCTAATGGACATGCCCCAAAAGCATTCTTCAGGTCTGTTACACTACTCCAAATATGTTGTGGGGCCAAATAATTTAATAGTGCATAAGGATTTGCCACTACCGAGAATTTAGTCACTGTTCTTTGATTTACAGCTCTTAGATCTTGGACCTATCGGCATGTCCCATCAGCTTTCTTTACGGGTAATATAGGCGTATTATGGGGGAACGTACATGGTTCTAAAGTCCCTCCTTGGAATAGCCGAACTATGACTGGTTTTAATCCCTTCCTTCCTTCTAATGGCATGGGATACTGTTTTACAGGTTTCTGGAGTTCTGTTACTTCTACCATTAGGGGTTCCACTTCCAACTTTCCCAATTCCCCTTCCTTATACCATACTCGGGGATCTATATCACCCTCATCTTCTTCTGTTAATGTAAATAACCAGATTTTCCCATTCTCCCCTATAAGCTTTAAGCCATTTTGATAATCAAATCCCTCCCCAATAGGTTATATTCTGCTTCTGGAACAAGCAAGAGATCATTAAGACCCACACAGGTCTCAGATTCCACATCAACGTTTTATAATACTGACACAGGGAAGGACTCCCCTTCTGCCCCTACCACAGACATTTGCTTTTGCCCCTTTTTGAGTCCCCTTGCTGTATTCTGAATAGTCAATCTTTTGGCCCCTGTATCTACCCGAGCTCTAAACACCCCTTTCCTATTTCCTAGAGGAAAGAGCCTATTTCGTCTTCGGTGTCAGGTAGCAAGGAGTAGGTGGTGGGCAGAATACGCCCCCTCTCCTGCTGCTGACCTTGATCTCTGCAGCGTTTTGCTTTCTTTCCTGGGAGAAAGTGACTGCTTGTCTAATTACTCAGTTCTTTCCTCTCTGTGATTCCCAGGTCCTTTCTTCTCTCCCATTGCTTGGTGTCTGAGCAAATTGCTCCTGCTCTGCTCTCCCAAAGTGGCCAGCAGTGAGAAGAGGAGGTAGGGAGGGCTGAGAGGGTGTCAAGATGAGAACATCCTTGCTCCATCTCTCAGAGCAGGGAAGCACCAGGACGAGGCAGGAGGGGGCACTGCCACGGCAGAAAGGGAGAAGCCAGCACAGAGGAAGAGCTTTTCCAGGAGAACTGAGGGGGGAGAAACAGAGCTCCTCCACCTGCTGCTCCTCGTCCTCCCCTGCCCCAAGAGGTGCTTGAGAGAGCCTTCCGCCACTGGGATGAGGATTTGGGGGGAGTCGAGGCAAAATGAAGACAGGAGGCCTCAGGGGGAGCGTTAAGAAAGCCGCTGGTGCGCGTGGCGTGAGCCATCACCGAGCAGAGCGGTGCCGTGGGCTGGCAGCAGCCTGGAAATAGGCGAGGAAAAGATTTGTGCCCTCAACTCTGCCACTTCCCTCGGGGCTGATGAGGAAAAACCTGAAGTAGCCCAAGGGCTACTGCGTGAACGGTGTCCTGCTTAATTCGCTCAAAGGCTTCTCGTTGCTCGGGTTCCTGGTTGGAATTGTTCTGCTGGGTCACTTGGTAGAGAGGGCTACGAATCACACCACAATTTAGATCAGAGGTGAGGAGGAAATTCTTCCCTTGGGGGGTGGCGAGGCACTGGGACGTTTTCACTCCCTCTCTGCCAGGGCAACGTCCTGGACCAGTTCTTCTGCCAGATCCCCCAGATCCTCGAGCTCTCTTGCTCCAACTCCTACCTCAGGGAGGTCAGGCTTCTTGTGCTCGGGGTCTCTCTTGCCTTCGGGTGCTTTGTTTTCATCCTGCTGTCCTACGTGCAGATCTTCGGGGCCGTGCTGAGGATCCCCTCCGAGCAGGGCCGGCACAAAGCCTTCTCCACGTGCCTCCCTCACCTGGCCGTGCTCTCCCTGTTCAGCAGCACGGCCATGGGCACCTACCTGAAGACCCCCTCCATCTCCTCGCCTCGGCTTTCTGGAACAAAACAATCTCCCCTTTTTACCTGCAGTGCCTGAAGACTGTTCTTTGAAACAGTACCAGCTGTTCTTTGAAGGCTGGTAACAAACACAGGCACAAGCAGCTTTTCCAGGAGCAAAGCGCTCTCCTACAGCACCTTGGGACCTGCTGGAGACCCAGGGATGCGTTTAGGGCTGACCACCAGGCTCTAATGGCAATGGAGCAGGTTTCTTTTCAGCTGTGCCCAGCCACAGGACGAGGGGCAATGGGCACCAAGTGAAGCCCAGGACGTTCTGGCTCAATGTGAGGGGGCACTTCTGCACTGGGAGGGTGGCAGAGCACTGGGACAGGCTGCCCAGAGGGGCTGTGGAGTCTCCTTGTCTGGACTGGGCGATCTTCAGAGCTCCCTTCCAGCCTCGGGCGATTCTGTGCCACGCAGAGGAAGGAAGAGCCCTGAAAGGGCAGCACCGCTCTGAAACTGGTCAGCTGTGGTGCAAGGGGCCTCGAGCGCAGGCCGGGATCTCACCCCCAAGGCACAGGATTGCTCTGTAAAACCCAGCAAGGCTTCCGCCAGCACAGGAGCCCCCTGCGCTTCACCTGCCTGTGCTCACAGCTGGCAATTACCTGCACTAACGAGGCCACCGGGACTCGCTCCCAGGGCTGGGCCTCATTAAGCCTTCAGTAACACTCAGAGCCGCTTCTCACTTCTCCGTGCAGCCTCCTCTCGGCACCAAAGACACCACGGGGATCAGTCCAGCGCAGAACGCCCGCCTCTGCCTCGTCCCTCCACAGAATTCTCTTGAAGTCCAGCTAATGAACACCACGAGAGCAAAGCTACGACGAGGGGAGAGAATTAACTCCGTGGCACTGAGTGAAGTAACTTACTGAATTAACTACGTGGCACCAGCCCAGGCTTCTCCTGCGTGCACTTTGCTCCGTTTCCGTCTGTTCCTCAGGGGAGCTTCAAGGCGGAGGAGGCTCCTGGGGCTCCAACTCTTGGTGCTGCGGTCGCACCAGTTCGCGCCCAGCAAGGTCCTGCAGAGAAAGCTCCGCTTGGAGACGCACAGGGTGTTTCAGGAAGGCGCCGTGGTTTCCCTCCGAAGCTCTGGGCAAGGAGAAGAGATTCCCCAAACTCAACATATTTCCAGCTCCAGAGAGCCTCAAGCACTATTGAATGCCCACTTTAAACTCCACCAGCAGCCAACACACAGCCAGTCACTGCCTAATGGCAGCCCAACCAAGCCACCCGTCAGCATGTGCACATGGAACGTGAAGACGCTCGGAAAGACCAAGATTCTAATTAAAGGTGTGTTAATGTGAAGAAAACAAAGAGAAATGGAGCAGATGCTGCACATTCCTCGTGGGTACTTATGTTTCTGTGTGATGGTGGTGGAGCTGAGTATCTGTGAGCAGAATCAGTGCGTAATTTGCACTAGTGGCGTCCCACAGGGCTCGGTGCTGGGGCCAGTCCTCTTTAATATCTTCATCGATGATCTGGACGAGGGCATCGAGTGCACCCTCGATGACACCAAGTTAGGTGCGTGTGTCGATCTGCTTGAGGGTAGGAAAGCTCTGCAGGAGGATCTGGATAGGCTGCACCGATGGGCTGAGGTCAACTGCATGAAGTTCCACAAGGCCAAGTGCCGGGTCCTGCACCTGGGGCGCAATAACCCCAAGCAGAGCTACAGGCTGGGAGAGGAATGGTTGGAGAGCTGCCAGGCAGAGAAGGACCTGGGAGTGATGGTGGATAGTCGGCTGAATATGAGCCAGCAGTGTGCTCAGGTGGCCAAGAAGGCCAACGGCATCCTGGCTTGTATCAGGAACGGTGTGACCAGCAGGGCTAGGGAGGTGATCGTCCCCCTGTACTCAGCTCTGGTGAGGCCGCACCTCGAGAACTGTGTTCAGTTTTGGGCCCCTCGCTACAAGAAGGACATCAAGGTGCTTGAGCGAGTCCAGAGAAGGGCGAGGAAGCTGGTGAGGGGCCTGGAGAACAAGGCCTACGAGGAGCGGCTGAGGGAGCTGGGCTTGTTCAGCCTGGAGAAGAGGAGGCTCAGGGGCGACCTTATCGCTCTTTATAGGTACCTCAAGGGAGGCTGTAGCGAGGTGGGGGTTGGCCTGTTCTCCCACGTGCCTGGTGACAGGACGAGGGGGAATGGGCTTAAGTTGAGCCAGGGGAGTTTTAGGTTAGATGTTAGGAAGAACTTCTTTACTGAAAGGGTTGTGAGGCACTGGAACAGGCTGCCCAGGGAAGTGGTGGAGTCACCATCCCTGAAGTCTTCAAAAGATGTTTAGATGTAGAGCTTAGGGATATGGTTTAGTGGGGACTGTTAGCGTTAGGTCAGAGGTTGGACTCGATGATCTTGAGGTCTCTTCCAACCTAGAAATTCTGTGATTCTGTGATTTAGGTTGGAAAGGATTTTGGAATTTCCCAAATGGTGGCTTTTTCACGCATTTTCGCGTGAAATATGCATTTGGCATGGTACATGCTCATGGAGCGATTTGGAAAGAACGTGGATTGCTGACCGCTCAGGGAAAACAGATAAAACATGCTGAAGAATTTTTAAAATTGTTACAGGCAGTAAAACAACCAGAAAAGGTAGCTATCATGCATTGTCGGGGACACCAAAATTGCCGATTTTGAAATTGGAAATGGATTGGCAGATCAGGAGGCTAAGCGGGCAGCTGAAATAACTGAGGTGAAGGCATTGTCTTTGATACCAGATGGTAAAATCCAAGCTATATACATGAACCAAAAGCCAAATTATACCAAAGAAGACGTAAAATTAATTGAAGATTTGAAAGGTAAAATGAAACCAGATGGATGGGTATATGTAAAAGATAACCGCGTAATAATACCCTCTAATTTGACATGGCCCAGAGTTCTTACAGAACACAATAAAACACACTGGGGAGCTGACACATTGCATAAGAGCCTGAGTCAGACCTTAGTGGGACGAAATTTATATACAACGATAAAACAAGTAACTCAGCAATGTAGCATTTGTTTACACAATAACCCCAATACCAAGAAGAGAATAAAATTTGGAATAATCGGTAAAGGAAATTATCCGGGGCAACAGCGGCAAATTGATTTTTCAGAACCCCCTAGAAAAGGGGGGTATCGCTATTTACTGGTTCTGACTGACACGTTTTCAGGAAGGCCCGAAGCCTTTCCCTGTCGAACAAAGAAAGCAAGAGAAGTGGTTGAAGTCTTGGTAAATGAAATAATACCATGCTTTGTGTTGCAGGAAGCACGGCCGAAAGCACGACAGACACCAGTAGAGTCCGATCATGCTCCATTTTATTGCCCGAATAGCCTAACTTTTATAGTGAACTTAAGAGGGGCAGACAGTGATTCACACAAGATTATTGGTCAAAAGCACTCAGACAAACAACTACAAGAAAACAACCCCCTTGTGATTAGCAGTCACGTAGACCTTGTCCTTGAAGCCCCATGCTGGTAACAATATTTTTCTAAATTCCTCACTTGGGCGATGTGGGAACACTGTCATGGGAACTTCTCAGTTGCCCTGGTAGCTTGGTTTGCTCAGCTGCAGCAAGCCATGGGATTTTTGCCGTTTCAAAAAATCCTTCAACAGCTTTGGGATTCCAGTAGCAATGTCTTCTGATAGAGGTTCACATTTTTGTGCACAAGTGGTACAACAGATAAGTAAGATTCTAAAGGTAGATTGGCAACTACATACTGTACTGGCTCTGGCTGGAATGGTAACTTTCCCTGCAGCAGCCCATACAGTGCCATACTCTGCACTTGTAGCTGGAACAGCAGTGTTATCACACCAGTGTTGTGTCTCCTGCTGAGCAGTGCTGGCACAGCATCGGGCCTCTCTCTAACCCTCCTAGGGGGTGGGCAAAAAGGGAGAGGAGAAACATCACCAGGGCAGCTGACCTAAACCAACCAAAGGGATATTCCATACCAGGTGATGTCACACTCAGCAAGAAAAGGTGGAAACAGGCAGCAGAGCGGAGGGGTGGGCGCTCCTTGTGAAAACGTCGGTCCTCCTCCCGAACACCGGCTACGTGCGTTGAGGCCCTGCTTCAAGGACGCGCTCAAGCATCGCTCATTTGTGGGAAGTAGAGGTAAGTTCTGTCCTCTGCACTTCCACATAGCCTTCATTTGTTTTATTTGTTTGTTTTCCTTCCTTTATTTTTATTTCCCCTTTCCCCCTCCCTGTTCCCTTTCCCTTTACTTAAATTGTTTAGTTCATAATAATCTTTATTTAATTATTATAATTATTTCCCTTTAATTAAAGCGTCCTTATCTCAACCCGCGAGTCGTTCTTTGCTTTATTTCTCCCCCTCCTCATCTAAAGAGGGGGAGTGAGAGAGCGGTTGTGGGGTTTAGCTGCCCAGCACGGTAAAACCACAACACATACTCCTTATAGACCACAGACAAGTGGACAGGTAGAAAAAACGAACCATTTAGTTAAACAACAAGTAGCTAAAATTGGACAAGAAGCTAATTTGACATGGCCTCAATCCCTCCCTTTAGCATTACTTAGAATCAGAGTTAAACCTCGAATAAAAGAGAATTTGAGTCCCTTTGAAATCTTAGATGGAAGGCCGTATCAATTTCTATTTAGTGGAGAGGATCTAACGCAGTTGGGATCAGAATATTTATATGCTTATATAGCTGAACTTCAGAAACAATTAAGTACATCCATTTGTTTTAGGGAGCAGGGCTAGAGGGTTGGATCAAGCAAGCCACCCCTTTAAGCCTGGGGATTATGTCTATATAAAGACTTTTTCAGGACAACCCCTAGAGGAAAAATGGAATGGACCGTATCAAGCGTTGCTGACAACTCACACTGCTATCAAGATTAGAGAACAAGCCGCTTGGATCCACCATTCCCGAGTGAAGAAAGCTCCAGAAGCCCCCTGCAAAGTAATGCCAGGTGACGATGAACTGAAACTGAAACTTAGTCGAACAAAACGAGGACATGACGGTCGGGAGTATTTGGGAATAGTTGGCAGAAATGGTGTTGCTAGAGTTGTTTTGTTTCTATGGCTTATAGTTGTAATTGTGATTCAGGAAGGTGCCTCTATGGTAACAGAGAATGGTGAGTGGCCTTGGACCGCAGCTGTAACAACAGAGGAGAAGAGCATTAATGGAAAGTTAGCACTTATGGTCATCTGGTGAACAAATGGTAACCATTTCTATAAACCATCAGAATGGCGAAAATTAGGGGAAGAGTGGACACACCAAAGAAAACCACGGGGGCCGAAATTAAAATAGGGTGCCGAATGATTAATGGAACGACCCTCGAGAAAGTAACGGGGATTTTAGTCTGGTAAATTTTACCTATGATCCCATTGTTAACATGGCTACTGCCTTCGTGCTTACTATACGTAATGCCACAGTTTATGTTATCCCCCCGATCATTGATTAAACCGTGAGAAGACAGTGCTCTGTCCTTCGGAGCACAGAACATGGGCACGGATGGAGAATGGGAAACGGCAGCCTGGAAATCTAGAGTCATGTGTTAGCCGGGAACAACAAGGAGTTATTGGTGAAAGCAATACAATTGATGCTCAGGAGGTATGCCTTGACACGGAGCAAGGTGTTTGCCACTTTGAAATTCATCCAAATCCTAGTCAAAAGACTGTGCTTGTGTATATTGGTCAAGGCTGTGCGTGTTTAAGAACTGCTTGTGATTTTGTAGAAGTAGATAAGGAGAACAGAACTCTCCATAGCAAATCTCACGCTAACTTTTCTCTTTGTAACTGTCAGAACCGTTGGCTGTGACTTTCTCTATTTGGCACCAGGGGTATCCCACCAGCTGATCAAGTCTAACAACACAATGGATCGTAAGTTACTACAATTTTAAAAGGCATTCAGGAAAATGGAGAGAAGACTCTAATCACCGGCCATCATGAGACAAAGGAAGTAAGCAGAGTTTTGCAGAGAGTAAAACAAGACCCAAATCACAACTGATGGGATACACTCTTTGGATGGTCGCCAAAAATAGACGACATCTTGTGATCTGTCGACCTTCTGTTCTGTTGAAGCATCTTGTTAATTGAAACATCGCGCTGTCTGTCACCCTTCAGTTCTGCTGAAACTTGAGCTAACTTGAGCCAACTCGGCATTCCTGGAGCTAACTTGAGCCAAGTCGGCATTCCGGCGGCTTGGAAAACAACTGACTCAGCCCCCCCGGCTCCGCCCAAACACCCTCAGGGTCCCCCCCAAAGCCCACCAGCCTCCCCCGCAACACAAACCAGGGCCCCCCCTAAACACCTCAAGACTCATCCGCAACCCCCCCATGAGAAAATCCTCCAGAGCCCCTCTACCACTGCAAGGGCCCCTGACCAACATCCCCCGGCCACCCCGGCCCCCCCAACCCTTCACCAGAGCCTCCCCCCTCCCCAGACACCCATAACACCCCCCAGCACCCCCAAACTCCCTCCAGAAACCTGACAGGGCCCCCTCAGCTCCCCCCCACAATCCACCAGGAGCCCCCAAACCTCTCAAGCCCCCCCACAAGCCTCCCCAAACAACCCAAAGACCTCCTGCAGACCTCCCTCCACCAAAACACCCCACGTTCCCCCAGTCCCATATGTCCCAATGTCCCCCCATGTCGCCTCACTCCCATACGTCCCCTCCATGTCCCCCATATCCCCTCGAGCCCCCGCTGTCCCTACCACGTCTAGGCATCCCCAAATCCCACGTCCCACCCCAGCCCCACATCCCTCCCATGTGCCACCCATGTCCCCACGTGTCCCACGTCCCCCCAACCCACATCCCCTCCGTGTCCAAATGTCACCCCAGTCCCATACGTCCCAGTGTCCCCCATGGCTCCACGCATACTTTTTCTCTTGTGTCCCTTTTCCGCTATCCCTTTCTTGTAGGGTTAGGACTACATCATGCTTCCTAAGAGCTGCTTCCCTAGCTTCTCTATCCGCTAGGTTATTATTCCCTCTTATGTGGAAGCCAGTTCCCTTTTGATGTCCTCTGACATGTACCACAGCAATCTCCCTAGGCCCTCTCAACGCCTGCAATATTTGAGTAACTAAAGGTTGGTGAATCAGCCCTTTTCCCTGTGTGCCTATGAGTCCCCTTTCTTCCCAAATTTTCCCAAATGGGTGGACTATTCCACAAGCATATTTAGAGTCTGTATAAATAGTGCCACTTTTTCCTTTCAATACTTCTAGGGCTCGTAATAATGCATAAAGTTCACGTGCTTGAGCGGACCAGGCAGCGCTGAGTGGTCCCGATTCTATTAGGACCATATCTCCATTTATGATGGCATACCCTGATCTTCTTTTTCCATCTACTACTTTGGATGATCCATCAATAAATAATTTTCCCCCTGTTTCTAATTCTGCCTCCTCGAGATCGGGTCGGATTTGGGTTGGCAATTCAATCGCTTCCATGCAGTTATGTTGTAGTTCTGTTAGGGGTTCCCCATATAGAAATTGGGCAGGACTCTGTGCAGCAGTTACTTTTAGTTCTAAATCAGGGGAGTGGATCAGGATGGCCTCATACTTCAGCATCCTACTATCAGTTAACCATTTCTCAGCCTTTTGCTGGAGTACTCCCCTAACATTATGTGGAGTCTATATCTTCAGAGGTGCCCGAAAAGTGCCTTTTCTAGCTTCCTCAATCAGTAAGGCAGTAGCCACAATTGCCTGGAAGCACACTGGCCACCCCCTCCTCACAGGGTCTCATAGTTTGGAACAATATCCCACACGTTTCTTGATTCCTGCCCATTCTTGAGGTAGTACTCCATATGCAGTTTGGTTAGAAACATTTACAAATAAATAAAAGGGTCTTTCTAAATCTGGGAGGCTCAGCACTGGAGTTTCTATTAACGTTTTCTTGATCAACCTCAACTTTTCCTCATCTGCCTCATTCCACTTCATTTTTTTCTCCAGTCAATTTTTCATATAAAAACTTTGCCTTTTCACTAAACCCTTCAATCCAGGGCCTACAATATCCCAAGAGGCCCAGCAGTTGCCTCACTTCCTTCTTTGTTTTGGGTGATGACAGGGCTAAAATCCCAGATGCCCTGTCAGGATCCAATTTTTTCTTTCCTTGGCTAAGCCAATGTCCTAAGTACCCTATTTCCTTTTAGTGGTCCTCCGTGTCTCTTTTTCAGTCTCCCCACCTATTAATAGGTCATCCACATATTGCAACAATTTCACTTCCCCCTTTACCTCAAAAAGTTGAAACAATTTTTCTAAGGTTTGGCCAAATAAATTTGGCGATTCAGTAAATCCCTGAGGAAGTACAGTCCATCTAAGCTGTTGTCGCCTTCCTGTTTCGGGGTCTTCCCATTCAAAGGCAAAGTAATTCCGCGACCCTTCACTTAATGGGAAGGCCCAGAAAGCATCCTTCAAATCTATTACACTATACCATTTATGCTGAGGTGTTAGGTGGTTTACTAAAGTGTAGGGGTTAGCCACCACTGGAAATTTGGTTATGCTTCGCTGATTCACAGCCCTAAGATCCTGAACCAACCTATATGATCCATCAGCCTTTTTTACTGGCAAAATGGGGGTATTCTGTGGGGACATACACGGTTCCAGCATCCCCTTTTGGAGCAACCTGTCTATAACTGCTTTGAGTCTTTTCCCCTCCAATGGGATAGGATATTGCCTAATCCTTATTGGCTGTTGTGGATCCACTACTTCTACTACCAAGGGTTCCATATCTAATTTTCCTGAATCTCCCTCTTGATACCATACTTGTGGGTCTATTTCTCCCTCATCTTCTTGGGTTAGGGTATATAGCTGAATTTTTAGTTCTCCCCCCGGCTCTTGATTTCCAACCCTAATCTTAATAGTAAGTCCCTTCCTAACAGATTGTGCTCAGCCTCAGGCATCAGCAATAGGTCACTGAGACATAGAATCAGAGAAGAAACTATTTCTATATTTTCCAATAGAGGAACCTTGAAGGGCTCACCTTTTGCTCCTACTACCATGGTATTCATTCCTCTTTCCTTCCTTAACCCCTTTTGGTAATTTTCTAATTGTTGATTTCTCCGCTCCAGTATCTACCAAAAAATACACCTCTTCCCTCTGGGGACCTATTAATAATTTTATCAAGGGCTCACTCGATGTTCGGGTCCCAAAAGATATAGCCCCTGACACCCCTAGTCTTCCTTAAACATTTCTTCATCCTGTTTCTTTTTTTTTCCCCCTACTGTTCCTCTGAAGGTGCCCCTTTTTGCCACAATAGTAACAGATCGGGATTCTATCTTGCTGTCCTTTCCATTTAGCCATGGGTTCTCTTTCACCCTGGTTTTTTTCCTGATCCTTTCCTGCTTTCCTGTCCACTTGGTTTTTGACATTCCCTTATTGCTGCCGTAAAAACATTTGCTTTTCCCTTCTGTTTTTCCCCATCTCTCCTCACATAGACCTTTTGTGCTTCCCTCAAGAATTCTTCTAATCCTTTTTCATGCCAATCATCAAGTTTCTCCAATTTCTTTCCGATGTCTTCCCAGGATTTTGCTACGAACTGGGTTCTCAACAGTGCCCCTCCTGCAGGGGAATCAGGATCTATCCCCGAGTACATCTGAAGGCTTTTTCTCAGCCTGTCTAACCCTTCAGTTGGAGATTCGTCTCTGCACTGACACTCATTAAAAGCTTTATTTATATTTTGTCCCCTTGGAACCGATTCCTTTATCCCTTGTAGCATTATGGTCCTAAGCTCCCTCATATTTTGCCTCCCCTGAGCAGCCTGATGATCCCACTTAGGGTTGGTATTTGGCCATTTCACATCCCCTGGAGGACCTCCCTGGTTTTGTCTTTCCCACAGTCTCATTCCTGCTTGCCTGATCATTCCTCTTTCTTCTCTAGTGAAGAGGATTCCTAATATGGACTGCATTTCTTCCCAGGTCTACGTGTTTGGACCTAGGAACTGGTCCAATCTTTCGGCAACTCCTAAAGGCTCATCTGAAAGGTTTCCCATTTCCTTCTTAAAATTTCTTACATCCGACGTCTTCAAAGGAACCACTACAACCCCTATTCCCCCCTGGTTCCCCCCAAGGGCTACCTCCCTCAAAGGGCAAAGGCCTCCTACATCATCAGTCCAGCCTCCCGTTTCACTTTCCTCCCTTTCTGTGGCCCGTATCTTACTTCTAGTCCTTTGTGCAGGAGGAGAGGGATAGAGAACAGGGGCCACGGGCAATCGACTTTCAAAACGTGGCAGTTCTGGTTGCCATGAACAGGGAGGGGGTATATTATCCAGAGGTTCCCATTCTTCCTTTCCCCTGTCGGTTCTTGTATTTAAAGCGAATATTTGTTTTGGGGGAAATGCGTTTGAGGCTCCTACCCATAGAGCCGCATCATCGCTTTCTTCTTGGTTAAAAGGCTCCTTGGAGTTAACATAGCCGTTTAATGCCTGACATACCCAATCCTCAAAGGATCCAAAAACTGGCCAAAAAACATGCGGCCTTAAAGGTTCCTTTGGCCATTTTATCACACAAAATTGAGCCATTTTCTCTTTATTTTTTCCTTTCCTCCATTCCCAAACATCCCAATATATTAACATTGTCCCTAATGGGCTCTCTGAGTCTCCCAGGTCAGAGAATCTACTTTCCCCCAGACCCATCCTGGAACCTTCAAGTAAGTTCTGAATCCCTGGAACCCTCTCAGAGGTTCCAAATCCCTGGAATCCTCTAAGAGGTTCCGAATCCCTGGAAGCTTCAAATAAGTTCCAAATCCCTGGAAACCTTAAAGAGGTTCTGAATCCCTAGCTGTGTTTGCGTAGAGGCGTCTTGCAAGTGGTTAACCCACCCACGAATTCCTGGACCGATCGCTTCGGTCCTTCACCGGCCGAGTCCCTCGCGGGAGATCAGAACCGTGCTTAGAAGACCTCCGCACTCACTTCAGAACTACGTTCCATCTCAGTCACACCCTTACACAGTCACACAGCCGAATCCCACCCAACCGAACGGTATACTCACAAATCCTCTTTGTTCGGGTCTTCGCGCGCAAGATTACGGGTCACTGATGGAGAGCTCTTTTTTATTATTATTATTTTGTTACTTGCCTCTTATGTTCAAAATCTTGTTGAACTCTAGCGCCGCTATCGGCAAGGGCCACTAGATGGGGCACCTCCCTTTACCGGTCGCAGATCCAAAGTCCAAGATCACATCGGGGTCACCAATTTGTTATAAATGAAGTCTCAACTCTGAATTTAGTAGCATAAAAGAATATTTATAAAAGGCAAGTAAACAGCGCTGGGTGCACGGGGACTCTATGCTCTACCAACACGCACACGCACCCATCCAACTTCCCAAATCTATAGAGGACATTGCTGTTACATCTTTACAAGAAACCCCAGTATGCCTATACATACGGATATCCTATCCCCGCTTCATGTCAGAATTCTCTTTGTGGTGGTCCTTGTGGGTGAAAGGCTCACGGTTTCCCCATCACCATTAGCAACCTTTTGTTCCAGACTGCAGGAGCGGCTTCGACTGTCTCCTCTTCTTCTGCACATGCTCTGCCCACCACAAGGTTCCCGAAAGCAACAAAACGGGATTGCTTTTCCCACGTTCCGTTAACCCTTGAAATCACACTAATAATATTAGTATCATATAACATTCAACAATAAATGTTAACAGTTCTAACCAGCAACCCCCCCAGCAACTTCCATGCCTTAACAGTGGAGAAAACAAGCAACCCCAAACGGCAGGGCGTCGCCTCAATCACCCTTGTTTCCTCTAAACATTCCCAAATCTCCCCCTTCTTTATTAACATCAACCATTTTTCTGACACGAATTACCACTCCATATATAACAAGAACAAGGGTGGAAATCAGGTCTGACAGGGCGAGGGCATGCTGCAGTCAGAAAAGATGGCAGAATCAAATGGCGTCCGCTTAAGCCCATCAAACCACACCTTCAGAATAAAACTAAGGAAAACTGGGAGTTTCTGTTCACAGGACAGGATCATCGGACGACCCCGTAATCCGTATACCCCAGTGACAAGACAAGCCCAACAAGGATGGTTTGAATCATGGTTTAACCATTCACCGTGGTTAACCCCCCTGATATCTGCCTTAGTAGGGCCGATCGCAATGATCCTAACACTGATCTTTGGACCTTGTATACTAAACACGCTTGTGTCCTCTGTTAAAAGCCAGCTAGAGAAAGTTAACATCATGTTGGCAGAACACCAGCAACTGCTCAGAGTGTATTTACTCAGTGTTATCCCCAGTTATCCCAAGTTACACCCCATTATGACCAGTTACCCCCTAGTTTTCTCCTGTTTATTGTGCCTTATGCTTTTTATTCAAGCTACGATGTCTACGTCCGAAGATTGTTGTAAAGCATAGAACTAAGACAGGAGCAGAGTTTTTTTGATTGTTATATTTAAGCTAATTTAGTTACACATAGGGAGGGGGGAAATGTAGGTAGGTAGGGTCTGGCAGCCCAAAGATATCGCGCTGTACGGAAAGCTAGAGCCCCTCCCTTCATAGGCAATAGCGTGTAGTTTATGATGGAAGCAGACGCAAGTGTCGTTGTGAACCCAAGCTATATAACACTGTGCAACTCAGCAATAAACGCCATTTGCCATCGACCACATTGGCGTCCGTGAGCTGATGGCCCGAGCGGCCTGCGGTTGGTCGCCGTGCCGTTCCTGAACCAGGTCGCCACTGCCAATGAAGGCAACAAAGGAGCCCAGCGACGCCTCTGCTACTGGGACCCTGACAGACCAGGGGGCCAGCTCTTGCAAACGCAAAATGCCAAAGCTCAAACCCAGGCTACCGACGCCATCACCCCATCCACGGTGACCCGAGCTTTGATTGCCCGGAGCTGCAAGAACATCGTCAGAGGGTTCAGATTCCAACCTCTTGGCTTGGAGCTCCTGGCCAGCCTCTCGGGGTGGCCAAGAGCTGCGGTCCTGCTGGCTCCCGCTGCCCTGGGCTCCTCCAGGACCTAGTGGAGGCCAGGCAGAGGACATTTGCCATCTTCATGCTCATCCCCTGCAGGTCCCCCAGCTGATGGACATGGTGGTGTCCCCGGTGTCAGCCGTGGCCTCCCTGACCTTCTCTGACTGTGTCACCATCTTCCCCGAGTGAGCATCTTTGCGGCTGTGGCCGCTACTCGGGCTCGGTAGCATTTGCCCTTGCACCCATGAGTGCCCAGCCAGGGAGGTGGATGGGAAGCAACGCCTGCTTCCCATCGAGGCCTGGGCTTCTTTGTCGCCCACTTCCCAGGATGGTCCTTAAGGACAGTGACTCTATGGCAACGTCAAAGTGTCTCCGTGAGATCGGGGGCAGTGGTGGTGCCCTGGGTCACGCCGATCTCTTCTGGAGGAAGCATCCAATTCCAAGGACCCCTCTGCTTCTGGGACAGTGACACACCAGGGGGCCAGCTCTTCCAATGGCGAAATGCCAAAGCTCAAACCCAGGCTCCCAGTGCCGTGCCCTGTAGGTATTAGAGCCAGCCTGCCCAAGGCACCCAGCGACCCCTTGACTTCTGCGACACAAAGGGGCCACGTCTGCTCATCTTCAACCACCAAAGCTCGTACACAGGCTCTTCACACCGTTGCCTATAGGTATGAGCGCCAGCCTGCCAAAGGAGCCCAGCGACCCCTCTACTTCTGGGACACAGACCGCCCAAGGGGCCAGCTGTGTACATCTTCAACCACAAAAGCTCCTACCCAGGCCCCATACACGCTGTTGCCTATAGGTATTAGAGCCAAACCACCCAAGGAGCCAGGCGATGCCTCTACTACTGGGACACCGACACACCAGGGGGCCAGATCTGTGCATCAGCTGCCAAAGCTCAAACCAAGGGAGGGAAACGGCGGGACCTGAAGCCATCCACGGGGTCTGCGTGTGGGCAAAGAGCCCCAAAAACCTGTAGCAGTTTTTGCTCAGAGTCTCACTCCCTTCACAGAAATCCATCTGACAGAGGACGGCGAGACAGTGGAGGAAAACACAACGATGTTTCCAGCTGAGGGACCTTCTCCACGGCCTCCATGGCCAGGAACCTCCCCTTGCTGGGACAAGAGCTGGGAAGCTGCCCCCAGAGCAACGTGGAGAAAACCTGCACATCCCTGGAGGGGAAAGGAGAGGATGCGACGGCAGCTGGGGAGAAAAAGACAGCACCATTTCCATCCTGCTGGACGCTTTCACAACAGAACCTGCAAGTTAAAATGATTTTTCCAAGTGCTTCTGCTTGTCAAGTAAAATTCTGTACAGCAATTGCGGCACTTCAGACTCACTTGGGTTTGAGGGGGATTCTATTGCTCAAGAATTTCAACTTTTGATGGGAGAGCAGAGTGGGAGCAATTCGCTCAGACACCAAGCGATGGGAGAGAAGAAAGGACGAAATAGGCTCTTTCCTCTAGGAAATAGGAAAGGGGTGTTTAGAGCTGGCTTACCTGAACCATGGCTGAAGGACCGGAGCCCAGTCTCTTGCTCTCCACGTGCTGCTGCCTCAGCACCACGGAGGAGATGGGCATCTGGTTTTGGGGGGGTGTGCGCGTGTCTACCTTCTGGGGACAACTTCCAGGCTGCAAAACATTTAAGAAGTCAACCTAAGATTTCCCCTGGGGGGCAGAGGGCGCAAGATGGCTCCGTATCAAGTTCGCCAGCGCTGGGGCTGTGGCTCCAGTGCCAGAATGTGCTTGTGTATATTGGTCAAGGCTGTGCGTGTTTAAGAACTGCTTGTGATTTTGTAGAAGTAGATAAGGAGAACAGAACTCTCCGTAGCAAAACTCACGCTAACTTTTCTCTTTGTAACTGTCAGAACCGTTGGCTGTGACTTTCTCTATTTGGCACCAGGGGTATCCCACCAGCCGATCAAGTCTAACAACACAATGGATCGTAAGTTACTACAATTTTAAAAGGCATTCAGGAAAATGGAGAGAAGACTCTAATCACCGGCCATCATGAGACAAAGGAAGTAAGCAGAGTTTTGCAGAGAGTAAAACAAGACCCAAATCACAACTGATGGGATACACTCTGGATGGTCGCCAACTGCAACTGGGATTTTGAACACCTCGAGACACCCAAGTATTGTTTTATTCCTATTAGTTGGTGTAAGTTTAATACTGTCTTTTGTATTGCTTGTTCGGAATTGGAAGTTGTTACAACGCACGTCCATGTTAGCTTCCTCCACAAACGTGCATGGCAAGCTATGGGGAACATATCATAAAGACCGGGAAGACAAATTTTCGTACTAAGTAAAAGAATTTACTAGATTGTCCAGAAAAGGGGGGAATGCCGTTGTATAAACTCACTTTAGGATAGAGTAAATCTTGTGGTTATAATAATGAGGACAAAATTGACGACATCTTGTGATCTGTCGACCCTCTCTTCTGTTGAAGCATCTTGTTATTAGAAACATCGCGCTGTCTGTCGCCCTTCAGTTCTGCTGGAACTTGAGCTAACTTGAGCCAAGTCGGCATTCCTGTGGCTTGGAAAACAACTGACTCAGCCCCCCCGGCTCCGCCCAAACACCCTCAGGGTTCCCCCCAACACCTCAAGTCCCCATCCACAACACCCCCACAAGAAAATCCTCCAGAGCCCCGCCAAACACCCCCCGGCCACCCCATCCCCCAAAACCCTTCACCAGAGTCTCCACCCCCCCAGACACCCATAACACCCCCCTGCACCCCCAAACTCCCTCCAGAAACCTGACAGGGCCCCCTCAGCTCCCCCCCACAATCCACCAGGAGTCCCCAATCCTCTCAAGCCCCCCCGCAAGCCTCCCCAAACAACCCAAAGACCTCCTGCAGACCTCCCTCCACCAAAACACCCCACGTTCCCCCAGTCCCGTATGTCCCAATGTCCCCCCATGTCGCCCCACTCCCATACATCCCCTCCATGTCCCCTCGAGCCCCCGCTGTCCCTACCACGTCTAGGCATCCCCAAATCCCATGTCCCACCCCAGCCCCAAGTCCCCCCCATGTCCCCATGTGTCCCACGTCCCCTCCGTGTCCAAATGTCCCCCCAGTCCCATATGTCCCAGTGTCCCCCATGGCTCCACGCCCTCCCCCCCCGCAGGTCCCACCAATCTCCCTCCACCTACGATTCCACTTCTGAGGCTGCTCTGATGTCTCTAATTCTAGGATTCTGGGATTTCTCCTATTCTGCCATTTCTGCCATTCCGCGATTCTGTTCCTATGATTCCAGTTTCTCCAAATTCTCCAATTTTAGGACTCGATTGCGCGACTCCTCCGATTCCTCCGACTCTTTGATGTCCTCCCCCCAGCACAGAGGTGCCTGGGCAGGCAGCAGCCTGTTGGTGCCGCCGTCACCGCGGGCAGCAGCCAGCACTGCCCGTGTCACCACGATGTCACCGCGACACGGCCATCGACAAGAGGCTGCGCGATGGGTCCTGCGCCAGCGGGTACCGAGATGTTCGGGCAGGAGGAGCTCCCAGGTGGCTGATGCCAGCAAGGAGCAAGCTGCTCGCACCAGGTGGACCACGTTAGACTGCTGGGAGAACAGTGCTATGGAGCACGTCTCTGCGATATGAGGCGTCACTGACCAAGGTGCGAGCACCCCCAGCACTACAGGAGCGCGGCTGAGCCCCGTCTGGGGCTTTCTGTGGGGAGGACCTGGCTCTGTGGTCAACTCGGGGGGTCTCCGTTTGGGGACGGAGATGTGACGGCTCTTTTCCTCTGCCACCAAAACACGGGGGTGGGGGTGCTGGAAGGCTGGCAGCCACCAGAAGCAGCATGCGACCTGATTTTCCTTGCCTTCCAGAGCGATCTTCTATCTGGGATGCTGTGTCAGCCTACATCCGGGAGCACCTCCAGCTGCGCCAGGTGGGTTGGCACCTACGTCGCCCTTGTTCCCCACCCCAAAAGCAGGAAACTCACCCCAAAAGGCCCCACCAAGAGACCAATAGGTATCGCACAAGTGCGGTGTTGCTTCTGGTAGGTTGGTGTGGTATCTCAGGGCTGACCCCAGTTGCTGGGAGCCCCTGGGTCCCCTCAGCCTGGCTCCCAACAGCGGGAAGTGCACAGCAGGGCCCGAAGCACCGTTCCCGGATGAGACCACCTCCGGCTGATCCTTAACCTTCGGCCCTTCCGTTCTCTGCCACTTGCAGGGCGTCCGAATTCCCACTCTTGGCTGCTTTGCCGTTGTTTCTAAACGGGTCGAGGTTGGGAACAAGTCCCTTACGGTGCAGTGGCCCACGTTCCGCCTGGCCAGGAGCCTCATCGTTGCCCACAGCCTCACAGCCGACAAGGAGTACCTGCCAGGTAAGAGGGTGCAGGAATCCCTTGCTGCATGGATCTCAGGTGCTTCTCAGAAGCAAAGCACTGCCTGCACGGAGCAGGTCCCAAACTGAAGCCTTTCTGGGTGACGACTGCCATGAGCAGCACTAGGGAACACGCGGGGAAGGGCCGCTGGTGACCGACTCCATCCCTCTCGTGTCGTTTTCCAGGCCATAAGGAGCTGGAGCCCCTCCATCTCCCTGAGGTGGCTGCAGCTGCCTCCGTGTCCTGGAAGAAGGTGGAGAGCTGCATCCAAGGCACCACGTCCCTCATCTCTCGCAGCCTGGGGAAGGGGGACAACATCGCCCTTGTCCTGAAGGACATGGGGGTGCTCCTGCATCGAAGGCACGAGGGTAGGAAATCAAGTTCTATCGTGACTTCTTGGAGAGCCTGTCAGAACAGGGGAGCCTTCAGAAGGCTCTTTTCAAGGTGAGGGTTTTGTTTTCCCCACGGCCTGGGCAGCCTCACACACGGGCAGCAGCAATGCTTGCCCTTGGCCCAGCAAGACCTCTTGGCTTGGAGCTCTTGGCCAGCCTCTTGGGGTGGCCAAGAGCTGCGGTCCTGCTGGCTCCCGCTGCCCTGGGCTCCTTCAGGACCTAGTGGAGGCCAGGCAGAGGACATTTGCCATCTCCTTGCTCCTCCCCTGCAGGTTCCCCAGCTGACGGACATGGTGGTGTCCCGGGTGTCAGCTGTGGCCTCCCTGACCTTCTCTGGCCATGCAATCATCTTCCCCGAGTGAGTATGTTTGTGGCTGTGGCCGCTGCTCGGGCTCGGTAGCGTTTGCTCCTTGCCAAATGTGTCCGTGAGCTGGTGAGCGTGGGAGTGGTGGTGCCCTGAGTCACGCCGATCTCTTCTTTTGCCAGCTATATAATGGACAAAGCGCCCCAGCTATCACCCGGGGAGCGTCTCAAGGCCCGCAGGGATGACAGGCAGGAGAAGGAACGGGCTGTGTTGTCGTCTTCCAGCCAAGGTGAGAGATACAAAGCGGCTGCTGGCTCCTCTTGTGCCACAGCTTCATGCCAGCTCAGCACAGCCTCTTGTCTCCGGGCCTCCAAAATGGAGCCCTGGTATGTGACGTGCCCAAGGTGCCTGTCCCTGGGTGCTGCAGGAGGTTGGGGATCCAAAACACCCCTAAATTGGCTGTACCCAGCTCCTCTCTGCCAGAACTTGGCCCCCAAACCACGTCACGGCCTAAGATTGAGCCGGCTGAGGCTGGTGCCAAGGAGGGCCGAGGCCCCTGCAGATGGAGGCTGGGAGGGGAGCACAGCGGCCCCTGGGACAGCGCAGGAGGAGGCCTCAGCACCCGGCGTGTCCCGGCTACACCAGAGTCATGGAAATTTGCTTCTGACATCTCTCCTTCCCGATTCCAGAGAAACGGCCTGAACTGCCACCCTTCCTGTCGTGCAGGTGGAGGAATTCTTTTGGCTCTGTCCTTTCGGCAGGCTGCCGCTGATGCCCAAGCTGCCTCCTGCCATAAAGGAGCTTTTGCACAACCAGCTGCAGACAGGAACTGCGCCCAAAACAGAGCCCAGGAGGAAATGGAAACAAGAGCCCAAAACAGCAACCGGTGCAAGACCAGGGCCGGGCAAAGGCTGTAAAGATGTGGAAAATGTCAGGAGAGCAAGGGCCAAAAAGCAGCAAAAGCCCCTCCTGAAGTCAGGAAGCTATCCAGCCTGGAAGCCCTGCCAGAGACGGAGCGAGTGAAGCGCCCCGAATCTCAGAAAGCCCCAGGCCCGCTAGAAACACCCATCGTGCCCATGCTGTCCCTGCCGAGCTCGGAGGGCAGCATGCCTCAGGAGCCCAGCGACGACACCGCTACTACTGGGACACAGACGGACCAGGGAGCCAGCTCTTCAAAACTGCAAATGCCAAAGCTCAAACCCAGGCTCCCGACGCCGTGCGCTGTACGTGTGAGTGCCAGCCTGCCCAAAGAGCCCAGCGACCCCTCTGTTTCTGGGACACAGATACACCAGGGGGCCAGCTCTGCGCAACTTCAAGAAGCAAAGCTCCTGCCCAGGCTCTCAACGCCGCTGCCCGTAGGTAAGAGAGCCAGCCTGCCCAAGGAGCCCAGCGATGCCTCTCCCACTGGGACAGACATGCACCAGGAGGCCAGCTCTGCTCAACATCAACCACCGAAGCTCCTCTTCAGGCCCTGCACGCCATTGCCAAAGGCAAAAAAGAGCCAGTCCGCCCAAGAAGCAGAAAATGCCAAAGTTCAAACCTTTGTCCTTGGAGCTGTGCCCTTATCCTATCAGAGCCAGACCACCCGGATGTAGGCTGACACTGCATCCTCAGCCACCAGAGCTCAAACCCAGGCTCCCGCCGCCGCCACCCAGTCCAAGGTGACCCGAGCTTTGATTGCTCGGAGCTGCAAGAACGCCGTCAGAGGTGGCAAAACAGGTGAGTGATCCACATCCCTGTTCCTTTGGGGGCTCAAGCCTTGGAGGCAAGTAGTTCTGGGGACAGTGGGGCCTCTCCAACGAGATCTCAGTTTGGAGCCGGGGCTTGGCTCGATCCAAGAGGAACCTTGGGCTCCTCCATGGCTAGCCTCAAGTCCCTCAAGCTCCCTTCTGTTGCCACAGAGACACAGCAGACACACGTTATTTGGCAGCATTTAGAAGGCCTAAGGAAGCAGGAGGCTGCTCTTGGCCCGAGAGGAGAGTGTGTGTTTGCAGCTGGGTGCTGGTTTCCAGGCCGGGTGGGAAGAGAGGGGCTTTGTGGGTGGGCCTGGCAGAGCTGAACCCTGCTGCTGGCCGGGTCTGGGGATGGGGTGAGCAGAGGGAGGGAAACGGCGGGACCTGAAGCCATCCACGGGGTCCACGTGTGGGCAAAGAGCCCCAAGAACCTGTAGCAGTTTTTGCTCAGTCTCACTCCCTTCACAGAAATCCATCTGACAGCGGACGGCGAGACAGTGGAGGAAAACACAACGATGTTTCCAGCTGAGGGACCTTCTCCACGGCCTCCATGGCCAGGAACCTCCCCTGGCTGGGACAAGAGCTGGGAAGCTGCCCTCAGAGCAACGTGGAGAAAACCTGCACATCCCTGGAGGGGAAAGGAGAGGATGCGACGGCAGCTGGGGAGAAAAAGACAGCACCATTTCCATCCTGCTGGACGCTTTCACAACAGAACCTGCAAGTTAAAATGATTTTTCCAAGTGCTTCTGCTTGTCAAGTAAAATTCTGTACAGCAATTGCGGCACTTCAGACTCACTTGGGTTTGAGGGGGATTCTATTGCTCAAGAATTTCGACTTCTGATGGCTAGCCTTGTTTGGGTAAAGGCTCATCGGTGGCTTTTGATGGCAAACTGCAGGCTTTGATGGTCAGCTTAGTCCAAGTACTGAATGCTTCTGCCCCTGAGCCCCGCATCTGAAACTCCCAGCAAAGAATCAGCTACCGTTTGCTGCGAACCCTCTAACCTTACTTAGCTTTCCGTCTTCCCTTGACATTTCTCTCTGTATTTTTTCCCCGGACCTGCTCTTATTTCTTTTTGCTCTGTTTCTTGACTGTGTTTTCGCAGCCCTCTGCACCCTTTCTGGTGAGTGCTTTTTCCTCATCAGCCCCGAGGGAAGTGGCAGAGTTGAGGGCACAAATCTTTTCCTCGCCTATTTCCAGGCTGCTGCCAGCCCACAGCACTGCTCTGCTCGGGGGTCGCTCACGCCACACGCGCCAGCGGCTTTCTTAACGCTCCCCCTGAGGCCTCCTGTCTTCATTTTGCCTCGACTCCCCCCAAATCCTCATCCCAGTGGCGGAAGGCTCTCTCAAGCACCTCTTGGGGCAGGGGAGGACGAGGAGCAGCAGGTGGAGGAGCTCTGTTTCTCCCCCCTCAGTTCTCCTGGAAAAGCTCTTCCTCTGTGCTGGCTTCTCCCCTTCTGCCGTGGCAGTGCCCCCTCCTGCCTCGTCCTGGTGCTTCCCTGCTCTGAGAGATGGAGCAAGGATGTTCTCATCTTGACACCCTCTCAGCCCTCCCTCCCTCCTCTTCTCACTGCTGGCCACTTTGGGAGAGCAGAGCGGGAGCAATTTGCTCAGACACCAAGCAATGGGAGAGAAGAAAGGACAAAATAGGCTCTTTCCTCCAGGAAATAGGAAAGGGGTGTTTAGAGCTGGCTTACCTGAACCATGGCTGAAGGACCGGAGCCCAGTCTCTTGCTCTCCACGTGCTGCTGCCTTAGCACCACGGAGGAGATGGGCATCTCCTTTTGGGGGGTGTGCGCGTGTCTACCTTCTGGGGACAACTTCCAGGCTGCAAAACATTTAAGAAGTCAACCTAAGATTTCCCCTGGGGGGAAGAGGGCGCAAAACGGCTCCGTATCAAGTTCGCCAGCGCTGGGGCCGTGGCTCCAGTGCCAGAATGGTTCCTTCTACGAGCTCACCCGTCACGTTTCGTTCTTAACTGTCCCAGTCCCTACTGTCCCTCAACCCTAACTGCTAACCCAAAGGCCAAACTCAAAATAACCCCAAATCCAAAAAACATGCCAAAACCCAAACCATGAACCTTAACCTCCAACAGGAAGCCCTACCCATAATCTCAACCAAAAACCCAATCCTACACCTTCTAACCCCTCCCCTAAGGATACCTGCCATCCCTCAATGCCAAAACAGAACTCAAGCCTTTCACCCTAACACTTAACCCCATGCATAAACCCCAAACTTAACCCGTATTCTTGCACTCCAACTCTAAATCCCGAAGAAATAATCACAAACCATAATCCCCAACCCAGAACTTTGCCCCTCAACCCCTTTCCCAAACCACTACCCCTAGCACTAACCTCTACCCTAACCCTAAACCCGAACCCAGGGACCTGCAGGCTGGGAGGTGTCCGGGAGCACAGCTGAGGTGGGACCAGCGCCTGGTGACGCTGGCGACGCTGTCACCCTGCCTGGCCACAGCACAGCTGTGTCACCCACCCCAACGGCTCCAGCGACCACAGCTTCCCCCAGCACCTCCCAGTTGGGTGACCCCAAACTGCTGACACACGAGGGCAGTGCAGCCCTCGAGGGACCCAGGTGGGCTGGGACACCACGCACAGGGACCTCAGGACACTCACCGGTGGTCTGGGGCAGGAACGGGCCCAGAACTGGGGGCAGACACCACGTCCTGCCACCACCACCCAGGGGTCCTGCTGTCCCCAGGGACCCCCAGGACCCAGAGAAGCTCCCCACTGCCCCCAGGGAGCCCATCAGCAGCACTGAGGGCACACCCAGCCACGTGCTGGGCTTTCGGAAAGTTTTTCCCTCAAAATCACACAACACAGCACAAACCTCTCACCTGCTGCAGTTCTTCAACATCACTTTTTAACCCCAGCGTCACTGCGCCAACCCAGCCGCAAAGACACCGACGCCACCAGCAGCACTGTGGAAACCTCCCCCACCCCCCTATCCCTTGTAGGGAAAATGGTTGCACATCCTGAACAGTTCTCTACGTATTCCTACTGCCAAGCAAAGCCCTGTTCAGTGGAGGCAAAATGGGTCAAGAAAGGGCTTTTCCACTTGTGGGAACTGAAGTGTTTTTGCAGAGTTACATTGTTTAGAAGGAGGGAATGTGGTACTGAGATATGCTTACAGTGATAAGAAAGTTTAGCAGGCGACCTTGTAAAATGCAGACAATCAGACTCCTTAGGACAATTAGGTGAAAATCACGGTGTCAAGTCAGGTAAGTGAAGAAGCATGACCACTTCAAGCAGTAAAAATGTCAAAAGAAATTTGAAATTTAACAGGCCAGCGACTGAAGGCCATGCATTGTTTGTGAAGCATTAGATAGATTGTGAATCTGGATTACCCCCTCAGTGGGGAAACAGGGGAGGGTCCTGCCATCAAAAGGTATACAAACTGTGTTTTGGAACTAGTAGATGCGCTCTCTCCTGCTTGTGGGGCGCCCGCCATTGCAATCGCGAATAAATTGCTACTTCACTGAGATCCTCGCCTGAGCCTAAGTTATTGGCTACGGAGTGTTTCTCACACACTCATTGCTGACTCGGAAAAGCTCCAGAAGAGTTGGTGCTGGGTATGGACACGGAGGGCTGGAGATGGCAGAGACAGGTTTTGGTTTCTGTTTTCCTCCCCCACAATCACAACTTTTGGCTCCCCAAGGCTGGGGCTGCCCTGCACGGGCATGGGGAGGAGCAGCTGTGGCAGCCGGCAAACGCAGCCACAAATTACCCAGGACAAGCAAAAGCAAAGAAAACCACCCCAAGCAGAACGTGACCTCCTTTCTCACCCGCTCCCTCTCTGCCTTTCTCGGCTTTTCACTCACCAAAACGACAAATGGGGCTTAGCCACGCACCACAGCCTGCGGCTCACGACCAAACCCAGCACATTCGGGTTGTCAGAGCTTTCCAATTCCCCAAACGCTGGCTTCTGCACGCATTTTAGCGGCCCCCCCTCAGCCAGAGACCAGCCCCGCCGTTATTTCTGGGGGAGGGCAACTGTAAAGGGAATACAAATGCAAACCAGCGGCACCTCTCCGGCCTCAAAATGGCGGCCGCGCGTCTGGGGAAAGCCTCCGTGAGGGGACGCCTCTGCTCACAGCGCTGCCCCCTGGGCCCCACAACCAAAGCAAAGAAGAACACCGGCAGAAAAAGGCCAAAAACGGGTGAAAACGGGTTACTGGGCCGGCCGGGGAGGCTGCAGCAGGGCTGCGACGCCTGGACGAGGCGGCGGCGGCTCTTCAGCGCCTCAGCCGCGGCCCGTGAGCGCCGCCATTTGGGAGAGGAGGGAAAGCGGCGGAGGGGGCGATGGGCGGGAAAACCCTCGCCCCTGATTGGCTGGTGATGGCTGGAGGCGGGAAGTGGCAGCCACTCAGGAAGCGGGGCGGGCAGCAGCCGCACCTTGATTGGCTGAGAGCTGCCGCCTCAGCGAGGGCGGGAAGCCTGAGGCGCCTCCGGAGCCTGGGGACCCCCAAAAAGGTACCCCCAAAAACCCCCAGGGGCCCCCCCAACAATTCAGGCCCCCACCCAAAACCCCTCAGGGCTCCCCCCAAACACCCCCTGGCCACCCAACCATCTTCCAGAGCGCCCCTAAACACCCCCAGGACCTCCCCAACTCCTCCTAGGCCCCCTTCAGGCCCCCGCACAAAACACCCAGCCCCCCCCAACCTCTCCGTGTCCCCAAAGCATCCCCAGGACCCTCTCGAATCCCCTCATGGCTCCTCCAACCCCCCCAAGAGCCCCTTCGGGCCCCCCAAATGCCTCCAGGACCCCTCCAACCCCCCCCCCAGGACTCCCCTGAACCCCCAGGGCCCTCCCAGATTCCCCCAAATCACCCAGCCCCCCCTGAAACCCCTGAGAGACCCCCAGACATCTTCAGCACCCCTCCCAAAGCGCCTCCAAACCCCCCAAGGGCCCCTAGACTGCCCCCCAAAAGCCTCCAGGACCCCCCAGCCCTGCCCCCTCCCCCTCAAGCCCTCCCCCAACCATCCCCAAGAGCCCCCCTCCCCCCAAGGGTCCCCAGACCTCCGCCCCGACACCTCACGACTCTCCCACGCTCCGTCAACAACATGGCTGCCCCCCCTTGGGAAAAGCCCCTTTATTGCCCCCAACCGCGGCCCCGCCCCTGCCTGGAAGCGCTGCGATTGGTGGGGAGAGGGAGAAGGGGCGGGGCTTGTGCTTGGAGCGCTGAGCCACGCCCCTCTCCAGCGGAGGGGGGAGAGCCCCGCGGCAGGGGGCGTGGCCCAGCCCCAGAGGAGGGGCGGGGCTCATGCAGGATCAGACCAATCAGGTGAGAGGGGGGCGTGGGTTGACGTGGCAAGGGCTTGGGAGCGGGGGGCCGGAGGGGTGGTTGCTGTGAGCAGGATCTGGAAGCTGCCCCGTGGTTGGGAAGGGCCCCGCTGGTTTGCAGAGCTGAGCCACTAAGCGATGTTGTTTTGCGCCTCTGTGAGAGCAGGTTTAAGACAGGGGAAAAAACGCTGCGCCACACAGCAGCTGCGAGAGTGAGAGGAGCGAGGAAGAGCCTTGCAGGCGCCAAGGGCAGTGAAGAGGGAGGGGGAGGGGGAGGGGGAGAGGTGCTCCAGGCATGGAGCAGAAGTCCCCTGCGGCCTGTGGGGAGGCCCGTGGTGAAGCAGGCTGTCCCCCTGCAGCCCATGGTGGAGCAGGGTTCCACGCTGCAGCCCGTGGAGGAGCCCACGGTGGAGCAGGTGGCCCTGCACCGACGGAGGCTGCGGCCTGTGGCAGAGCCCTGCCCGAGCAGATTCCGGGCCGGAGCTGTAGCCCGTGGAGAGGAGCCCACGCAGGAGCAGGTGAGCTGGCAGGAGCTGCTGCCCGTGGGGGAGCCAGGTTGGAGCAGTCTGCTCCTGAGGGATGGAGCCCGTGGTACAGACCCATATCTGGAGCGGTTCTGGAAGAGCTGCTGCCTGTGGGAAGCCCACGCCGGATGAGTTCATCAAGGACTGCATCCCGTGGGTGGTGTTTCCACCCCCTCCCACGATACACAGCCAGCACACAATACTTCTGGAGTCCGTTTCAGTGTCAGTTTCAGGTCCTCAGGTCCTGGCGCTACTTCCCACTTATCCTCGTGGACTGGTCCTTTCACGCGGCTGGCATGAGTCCACCCCTTCTCCGCTGTCGGGACGGCCGTTTCTGTGGTAGGGGCCTTCCCATCGTGGTGTTAAAGACGTCTCTTTCCAAGTCTTAATTAAAACCTTGTCCCCGGGTTTTATCTTGTGAATTGCTGTGTCTAACGGAGGGCGTTGCGCTACCAAACCTTTTGCCCGGAGCTCTATCCGTTGGTTCATGAGTTGTATTAAATAAGGTCTTAACTGGGCATCCTGTAATTGGGGGCGATCAAGTGGCAATTCCAAGCCATAGGGCATACCATATAGCATTTCAAAAGGAGAAATTCCTACCTCAGTCCTGGGCTGTGTCCGTATGCTTAACGGTGCAAGAGGTAAACATTTTACCCAAGAAGCTTTTGTTTCCAGCATTAGTTTAGTTAGTTGTTTTTTAATGTCGCCATTCATTCGCTCTACCTTTCCAGCACTTTGGGGATGCCACGGAGTGTGGTATTCCCAGCTTGTTCCTAGAGCTTTCATAGTCTCTCGAGACGCTTTGGAGACAAAATGAGGGCCTCGGTCAGAGTCAATTGTTTCTACAATTCCATATCTAGGAATAATATTCTCAAGTAGTATTTTTCCCACGGTTTGAGCCGTGGCCCTTGCCGTCGGAAAAGCTTCAACAAAATGTGTAAGATGATCTACAATCACGAATAGGTATTTGAACCTCCCTGTTTTTGGGAGGTCTGTAAAGTCCAGTTGAATTTTAGCAAATGGTCGGTGAGCCAATTCCCGACCTCCCGATACTTTTTCTCTCAAGTGTTGGGCGTTTACCTTTCTGCAAGTTAAACAATCATTTACAATTCGTTTTGCTATATTATACATTCCAAGACACATATACTTTATTGCAAATTGATCCACCAATGCTTGAGTTCCCCAGTGGGTGTTTTTGTGAAACCTTTGTAATAGCCTCAGAGCTGCGGATTTTGAAAGCATTTCCCGTCCGTCGGGTAGCACCCATTTGCCTTCATCTGTTTCTTTTATTCCCATTTGAATCATTTTGCTCTTTTCTTGTAATGTGAAGCTAAGCAGAGTATAAATTGGCCTATGATGGGAACAATGTGACTATTTCTTCCCGTCCTCCCATTCGTAATCATAGCATGGAAATTTCCTTAAATCATTCCTGCAGTCTGAGCAGTCTTCCCTTGTTTTTAGAATTCGCACGGTCATTAGTGCCGCTCTTTTAGCCTCCTGGTGTGCCAAATGATTCCCTGTGATCTGAGGGGTGAGGCCCCGCTGGTGTCCTTTAACGTGTACTACAGCAATGTCTTTAGGTCCTCTGATAGCCTGTAAGACTTGGGTAATCGGTTCTTGGTGTACTAATCCCTTTCCCTGTGAATTGATGAGCCCTCGCTCTTCCCATATTTTACCAAATGTATGTACTACCCCGCATGCGTCTTTTGAATCTGTATATATTGTGCCACTTTTGCCCTTTGACAGTCTTAAGGCCCGTAGTACAGCATAGAATTCGCAAGCCTGGGCAGACCAACTTGGACTTAAAGGTCCGGATTCAATTATTTCAAAAGTTTTCCCATTCCCTAATGCGTACCCCGATTTGCGCTTCCGTCCCGCTATTCGTGAAGAACCATCTCCATATATCTGTTCCCCTATACGTAACTCTTCTTCCTCCAAATCAGGTCTCAGTTTTGTTTGCTCTTCTGTATTTTGGAGGCAATCATGTTCTAAGGGCTCGTTCGGTTCCCCATAAAGAAACTGAGCAGGGTTTTGTAGGGAAGTTGTTGTTAATGTTAGTTTTGGGGAGGAAATTAAAATTCCTTCATATTTTAGTAAGCTGGCATCTGTGAACCATTTTTCTGCTTTTTGCTGTAGTACTCCCCGGATATTGTGTGGGGATATCACCTTGATCTCTCCTCCGAAGGTAATTTTCTGTGCTGCTTCTCCTAATAAAGCAGCTGCTACTACTACCTGTAAACAACTTGGCCAGCCCCGACTAACCGGGTCCAGCCATTTAGATAGATAAGCCACAGGCTTTTTACTCCCTGCCCATTCTAGGGCTAATACTCCATCTGCAGTGCCCTCAGTGCTGTTAACAAATAAGAAAAACGGTCTCCTCAAATCCGAAAGACTCAACGCTGGAGGGCGTGCTAATTCTTCTTTCAATTTTTCTAATTGTTTTTCGTCTTCTTTGGTCCATTTTAGCAACCCATCCTTAGTCAATTTCTTAGAAAGAAATGTAACTTTGCCGCTGTAATCTTCACTCCATTGTCTACAATAGCCAGTCAACCCTAATAGTTGTCGTATGTCGCGTTTAGGGGTGTAGCTGATTAACCGTTACGGGCCCGGTCGTATTCCGGGTACTGAACCGGTCGGACATTCACCAAAAACGCATTAACCGTCTGGGGGTCTGCTTGGATTCAGAACACTGAACTATCACGGATAACCACCCTTACCCTCGTTGCACTTAATGAGAGCTATGACAATGCAATCAAGTATGGTTTATTACAGCAACAGATAATCAGGTTCTTTTGGATTGCCAGCGGTAGTGACAAAAACAAGCTAGCGTGCATGAAATACACAGGTGTTACAGGCGTTACAGGTGCACGGCCTAGAAATAAACGCGTTAAAAAGATCAAAGACTCTAGAGAGACTTATAAGCAAGTATTCAGATCTCACCCAAAGGCGTCCCAATGGGGGGGGGGGGGGAAGAGAGGCTCAGCCCGTCGACTGATCCCAGGAGTCAGGAGGTCCTAAGGATGTTGTATTTCCTCGGGATGGTATCTCCCCTGACGGTGGTATCTTCCCTGACATCCCCTCTCTCTTGGGCCAATTTATCTTATTTTCTATCCTTTAGGTGGAGCTTGAGTGGCTCTAGTCAAGCATCTCTTAGTTATGATTGGTGTAAAGTTCTCCCGTCTCCGTTTAAAGTAATAGGCTCCGAGAAATTCAGGGCGCATGCTCGGTGAGGGGTGGTCGCACCTTGGAGGCGGGTAGCTTTTGGGATGGAGGTGTGTTTTGGTATTATAATGATCTAGGGTACAGCATTTGTCAAAACATGACATGTCTTTGTCTCAGGGTGGCAAAAAGTGCCTGCCCTGAAAGCCTCTTCAGTGCTGTACCTTTTCCTTAAAAATGTGAATGTTAGTTTTATTCTCCTAGTTACTTCAGGCAATTACACCACAGTCGTACCTGCCTCTTAGTTCATGGGGTCATTAAAGCCAATATCCCACTGATTCTGTCTGGGTCTGATTTCTTAGTTCCCTCACTTAGTCGGTGGCCCAAGTATTTTACCTCTTGTTCTACAAACTGCAGCTTCGATTTCGAGACTTTCAGTCCCTGCAGGCTAAGAAAGTTCAACGGCTGTATGCTGGCCTGCCTAACAGTATCTTCGTCTCTCCCTGCTAATAACAAATCACCTACATGCTGTACTAATGTTACTCCTGGTGGCTTATCGTAGCTTTGTAAAATTTGCTCCGGGGCTTGTCCAAATAAATTAGGTGATTCAGTGAATCCTTGAGGAAGGACAGTCCACCGTAATTGTTGCTTTCGGTGGGTATCTGGGTCTTCCCATTCAAAGGCAAAATAATCCCTACTACCTTCCTCCAGAGGACATGCCCAAAATGCATCCTTTAAATCCACTCCGCTATACCACTGATCATCTGGGTGCAATTGACCTAATAGGGTATGGGGATTTGCCACAACAGGAAATCTGGTCACGGTTCTCTTATTGATTTCTCTTAGATCATGTACCAATCTATATTTGCCATCTTTCTTTTTCACTGGTACTACTGGAGTATTAAACGGGGACATACAAGGTTCTAGCAACCCTTGTTGTAACAACCTTTGAGTTTCAGGCTTTAACCGTTGTCTGCCTTCCTCAGACAGGGGGTATTGTTTAATTCTCGTTGGTGCACCCGGGTTGGTTATAGTTACCTTAAAAGGCTTAATATCTAATCTTCCTACACTTCCTGGAGTGTACCAGATTTTATAATACAAAAGACAATGAACAAACATTTATTGTGTATTACAATCCCTCCTTTTTCTTTTGGTCCCTCTTTTTGTTCACTGAATCTCTGCAATGCCTGGCTGCTAAGAACCAATGTTTCCTCGATTCCTTCGTTGGTACTTATTGGTTCATATTTGGCACGCATGAGCATTAGATGTGCCGCTTCTAAACGACCTTTTACAATCGCAATCAGTTTATTAAAAATACATGGCCCGAAAGTTAGCGCTACTATTAATTACAATAAGGGTCCTGCTATAGTTGATAGTAAAGTAGTAAGCCAAGGTGAATAATTAAACCAAGATTCATACCAGTTCTGTCGGTCTTCATATTCCCGTTTTCTCCTCTCCAATCCTTCCCTGAGCTTGGCCATGGTATCCCTTACCACTCCAGTATGAATCACAGAATCACAGAATTGCTAGGTTGGAAGAGACCTCAAGATCATCGAGTCCAACCTCTGACCTAACACTAACAGTCCCCACTAAACCATATCCCTAAGCTCTACATCTAAACGTCTTTTAAAGACTTCCAGGGATGGTGACTCCACCACTTCCCTGGGCAGCCTGTTCCAATGTCTGACAAACCTAATGGTCAGCATACATGCAACATTCTTCTTTCAGGGTTACACACGACCCGCCCTGTTGTAGAAATACCAAATCTAATCCTCTACGATTTTGTAGCGCTACCTCTGAGAGTGACCTAACAGATTTTTCCAGGGCTGAGATAGATTGTTCAATCCGGGCCAGGTCCTCGTCCACAGCAATGCGTAAAGAGGTGAACTCTTGATTTTGCTTGACTAATGAAGCAACTCCAGTACTGACCCCTGCTCCTCCCAAGATTCTTAAAGTGGCCAGAGTTAAAGCTGTAAACGATTCCCTTTTTTCCAAATGATAATTTGCTGCCGTGTGCTGAGTATACATATAATCCTCAGAATGGTATAAAATCCTTGGTATAATTATTACCTGTATACAGAAATCATGAGACGCATTAAAGAGTTGTAGCGATAGACAAGGAGTTACACCTACTGACGAGCAAACCCACCCAGCGTTGTTAGCCGGGATTAACCATTCAGCTGATTGTTTCCCATTCTCCGTGATGTTCCATAGGTGGCGCTTCCCCCCAGGAACCGTGCCCGCACACCTACCACCTCCAGTGACTTGTGTTAGTGTTACTCCTATATCTCTTCCCCAATTGCATTGTAGAGGGTTGCTCTCGTTTGTGCGGGTGGGCTCCCCAAAGTCCCCTATAGCATCATAATATGGGGGCCTTATACTAAAACATAACCAGCAATGTTCTGTCCTATTTGGGTTTATTTTGTTTAATAGTTGGTAGCTGGCATTCATGATTCCCCATATATTATTCTCAGCTATGTTATCATTTTTGGCTTTGTCTGAGCTTGTAAGGCTACTGAGGGTTGGCACTGTAGCATTTTCTGCAGGCTGGATTCTCTGAACACTTCTTGATAATACCTCATTTGGTCCTACTGCCTGGGGTTTATCAGCAGCCTCCTTCTTTATTAGTACAAGCCCTCTGCTGTCGGGCCCATTTTCATAATGTCTTCCACATTTATTGTGTATTCCAGGTGGGACCCCACAACACAGGGGACGAGAGTGACCGAGAAGGAGCGGCAGAGAAGAAGTGCGGTAGAGTGACCATAACCCCCATTCCCCTGCGCCGCTCGGGGGGAGGAGGTGGAAGAGGGTGGATGGGGGGGGAAGGTGCTTTTGGTTTCTTTCCTTTGTTTTGATTCAAAGATGGAAGCCGAAATTCCTTGAAGTGGTATATTCTTTATTGCAGCGCTGGATGCACGGGGGATCTCTCCAGCTATCGTGCATACCCAAAGCGGAAAGCAGTCTTGAATTTCTACAATCAATCTATCAATATTCTACAAGCGCCTCTACGTATTCATTCCCTATCCCCGCCTGCCCTGGCTTCTCATGCTAATTAGCCTTTTGGCACCTTGCGCCTGCGTCGAGCCTCCCAAGCCTTGTGGGCAGGGGTCTTTGGGAGGAAGACGCCGAGTCTTCCTCACAGTGTACTTTTCACCTTTGGTCAGGGTTGTGCTGAGTTGGCACGTTTCTGAATTGCAAGAGCTGGCTGTTGCTAATTCTTCCGTTTGTTGGCTCTTTCTCATGAATTGCAATGTCCAGTTTCGAGCTTTATAGTCCTTCCATTTGTTTCTCTGTCCGCCTGCCGCTTCCTTCTCGTGAGTTCCAGTGTCTTGTTTCGAAATACACAGTCCTTGTCTGGGGATTGTCCTTGCCTCCCCAATGCCTCCTTAATCAGTTTCTCACTTCTCTAGCTTGTTAGTAATAAGCAATAACTCTTCCTATCTCCTTCTGCCGAGTCTGTTTTGCCCGTTACAAGAATTACTGCGTGATCTCCTTGTCCTTATCTCCACTTTGAGCCCTTTTCATCATATTTTCTCCCCATTCCTCTTTGAGGAGGGGGAGGGAGAGAGCGGCTGTGGTGGAGCTCGGCTGCCCACTCGAGCGGAACCACGATAGAGGGGCCGTGCACCCCCCACCCCATAGATCCCCTCTGGGTGCACCCACCCCATAGAAGCCCCCCCAGGTGCTCACCACCCCATAGAATCCCCCCCTACCCCACAGACCCTCCCCATGGCCCCATACGTTCCCTTATGGCCTCCCCATGCCATATGGCCCCACGGACCCCCAATGTCCTCCTGTGCCCCCCCAGTCCCATGTGTCCCCATGTCCCCTCCACGTTCCCTCCATGCCCCCCATCCCATGTCCCCATAATGTCCCCCATGTCCCCACATGTCCCATGCCCTCCCCATGTCCCCGCGTGTACCCCCAGTCCCCACATGTCCCCTCATGTCCCCACCTCCCCCCATGTCCCCATTCCCCCACCCACGCTCCCGTGTCCCTGTCCCACCCATGTCCCCCCAAATCCCCACGTCCCCCCCACGTCCCCACATTCCCCCATGTCCCCTTGCCCCCCAAGTCCCCCCGTCCCCCCTATCCCCACGTGCCCTGCATGTCCCCCATCTCCCACGCCTCCCCATACCCCCCCCCACACCCCGGCAGGCCCCCAGCCCGTGGTGCCCCAGTAGAGGGCCAGCACCTGCTCCACGGGGCTGCCTTCAACCCCCCCAGGCACCCCTAAACACCCCCCAGACTCCCACACACCCCGAAACTCCCTCCAGAAACCTGCCAGGGCCCCCTCAGCTCCCCCCCACAATCCACCAGGAGCCCCCAAACCTCTCAAGCCCCCCCACAAGCCTCCCCAAACAACCCAAAGACCTCCTGCAGACCTCCCTCCACCAAAACACCCCACGTTCCCCCAGTCCCATATGTCCCAACGTCCCCCCATGTCGCCCCACTCCCATACGTCCCCTCCATGTCCCCTCGAGCCCCCACTGTCCCTACCATGTCTAGGCATCCCCAAATCCCATGTCCCACCCCAGCCCCAAGTCCCCCCCATGTCCCCCCTGTGTCCCCATTTCCCCCCAACCCACGTCCCCTCCGTGTCCAAATGTCCCCCCAGTCCCATATGTCCCAGTGTCCCCCATGGCTCCACGCCCTCCCCCCCTCAGGTCCCACCAATCTCCCTCCACCTACGATTCCACTTCTGAGGCTGCTCTGATGTCTCTAATTCTAGGATTCTGGGATTTCTCCTGTTCTGCCATTTCTACCATTCCACGGCTCTATTCCTATGATTCCAATTTCTCCAATTTCTCCAATTTCAGGACTCGATTCCGCGACTCCTCCGATTCCTACAACTCTTTGATGTCCTCCCCCCAGCACAGAGGTGCCTGGGCAGGCAGCAGCCTGTTGGTGCCGCCGTCACCGCGGGCAGCAGCCAGCACTGCCCGTGTCACCACGATGTCACCGCGACATGGCCATCGACAAGAGGCTGCGCGATGGGTCCTGCGCCAGCGGTACCGAGACGTTCGGGCAGGAGGAGCTCCCAGGTGGCTGATGCCAGCAAGGAGCAAGCTGCTCGCACGAGACGTTCCACGTTAGACTGCTGGGAGAGATGGAGGCTGGGAGGGGAGCACAGCGGCCCCTGGGACAGCGCAGGAGGAGGCCTCAGCACCCGGCGTGTCCCGGCTACACCAGAGTCATGGAAATGTTCTGCTGACATCTCTCCTTCCCGATTCCAGAGAAATGGCCTGAACTGCCACCCTTCCTGTCGTGCAGGTGGAGGAATTCTTTTGGCTCTGTCCTTTCGGCAGGCTGCCAGTGATGCCCAAGCTGCCTCCTGCCAAAAAGGAGCTTTTGCGCAACCAGCTGCAGGAAGAAACTGCGCCCAAAACAGAGCCCAGAAGGAAATCGAAACGAGCCTGAAACAGCACCCAAAGAGCAGGCGCAAGACCGGGGCCAGGCAAAGGCTCGAAAATCTGCAAAACGGCAGAAGAGCAAGGGCCAAAAAGCAGCAAAGGGCCAAAAAGCCCCTCCTCAAGTCAGGAAGCTATCCATCCTGGAAGCCCTGCCAGTGACGGAGCGAGTGAAGCGCCCCGAATCTCAGAAAGCCCCAGGCCCGCTAGAAACACCCATCGTGTCCGTGCTGTCCCTGCCGAGCTCGGAGGGCAGCCTGCTTCAGGAGCCCAGCGACGACAGCGGCAGATTCCAGCGAGGGAGCTCCAGCTCCCAAAGACTGCCGAAGTTACGGGCTGGGAGGTTCTGGTCCATGCTTCCAGACCGCCCGAAGATGGAAGCATCCAATTCCAAGCCCTCTACTGCTGGGACAGTGACACGGCAGGGGGCAAGTTCTGAGCATCAACTGCCAAAGCTCGTACCCAGGCTCCCTACAGCGTGGCCTGTAGGTATTAGAGCCAGCCCGAGCACCTGTACTACTGGGACACAGACGGAGCAGGGGCCAGGTCTTCACAACTGGAAATGCCAAAGCTTGAACCCAGGCCCTCTACACCATCGCCTGTAGGTAAGAGAGCCAGCCTGCCAAAGGAGCCCAGCGAAGCCTCTCCTACTGGGACAGAGACAGACCAGGGGGCCAGCTCTGAGCATCTGCAACCACCAAAGCTCAAGTTCCCAGGACGGTCCTTAGGGACAGGGCCTCTATGGCAACGTCAACGTATCTCCGTGAGATCGGGGGGGGGTGGTGGTGCCCTGGGTCACGCCGATCTCTTCTGGAGGAAGCATCCAATTCCAAGGACCCCTCTACTTCTGGGACACTGACACACCAGGGGGCCAGCTCTTCCAATGGCAAAATGGCGAAGCTCAAACCCAGGCTCCCGACGCCGTTGCCTGTAGATAGTAGAGCCAGCCTGCCGAAGGAGCCCAGCGACCCCTCTACTTCTGGGACACAGACCGACCAGGGGGCCATCTTTGAGCTTCAGCAACGACCAAAGCTCCAATTCGGGCCCTCTCCGCGAATGCCTACAGGTAGTAGAACAAGTCCGCCCAAGAAGTACAAAATGCCAAAGTTCAAACCTTAGTACGTGGAGCTGTGCCCTTATCCTATTAGAGCCAGACTGCCCAGGGAGCCCAGCGACACCTCTATTTCTGGAACACCGATGGACCAGGGGGCCAGCTCTGAGCATCTTCAGTCGCCAGAGCTCAAACCCAGGCTCCCAACACCGCCGCCCAGTCCAAGGTGACCCGAGCTTTGATTGCCCGGAGCTGCAAGAACGCTGTCAGAGGTGATCCACATCCCTGTTCCCTTGGGGGCTCAAGCCTTGGAGGCAAGTAGTTCTGGGGACAGTGGGGCCTCTCCAACGAGATCTCAGTTTTGAGCCGGGGGTTGGCTCGATCCAAGCAGCACCTTGAACTCCTCCATGGCTAGCCTCAAGTCCCTCAAGTTCCCTTCTGTTGCCACGCAGACACAGCAGACACACGTTATTTGGCAACATTTAGAAGGACTGACAAAGCAGGAGGCTGCTCTTGGCCCGAGAGGAGAGTGTGTGTTTGCAGCTGGGTGCTGGTTTCCAGGCCGGGTGGGAAGAGAGGGGCTTTGTGGGTGGGCCTGGCAGAGCTGAACCCTGCTGCTGGCTGGGTCTGGGGATGGGGTGAGCAGAGGGAGGGAAACGGCGGGACCTGAAGCCATCCACGGGGTCCGCGTGTGGGCAAAGAGCCCCAGAAACCTGTAGCAGTTTTTGCTCAGAGTCTCACTCCCTTCGCAGAAATCCATCTGACAGCGGACGGCGAGACAGTGGAGGAAACACGATGATGTTTCCAGCTGAGGGACCATCTCCACGGCCTCCATGGCCAGGAACCTCCCCTTGCTGGGACAAGAGCTGGGAAGCTGCCCTCAGAGCAACGTGGAGAAAACCTGCACATCCCTGGAGGGGAAAGGAGAGGATGCGACGGCAGCTGGGGAGAAAAAGACAGCACCATTTCCATCCTGCTGGACGCTTTCACAACAGAACCTGCAAGTTAAAATGATTTTTCCAAGTGCTTCTGCTTGTCAAGTAAAATTCTGTACAGCAATTGCGGCACTTCAGACTTACTTGGGTTTGAAGGGGATTCTATTGCTCAAGAATTTCAACTTTTGATGGCTAGCCTTGTTTGGGTAAAGTCTCATCGGTGGCTTTTGATGGCAAATTGCAGGCTTTGATGGTCAGCTTAGTCCAAGTACTGAATGCTTCTGCCCCTGAGCCCCGCATCTAAAACTCCCAGCAAAGAATCAGCTACCGTTTGCTGCTAACCCTCTAACCTTACTTAGCTTTCCGTCTTCCCTTGACATTTCTCTCTGTATTTTTTCCCCGGACCTGCTCTTATTTCTTTTTGCTCTGTTTCTTGACTGTGTTTTCGCAGCCCTCTGCACCCTTTCTGGTGAGTGCTTTTTCCTCATCAGCCCCGAGGGAAGTGGCAGAGTTGAGGGCACAAATCTTTTCCTCGCCTATTTCCAGGGGGCTTTCTTAACGCTCCCCCTGAGGCCTCCTGTCTTCATTTTGCCTCGACTCCCCCCAAATCCTCATCCCAGTGGCGGAAGGCTCTCTCAAGCACCTCTTGGGGCAGGGGAGGATGAGGAGCAGCAGGTGGTGGAGCTCTGTTTCTCCCCCCTCAGTTCTCCTGGAAAAGCTCTTCCTCTGTGCTGGCTTCTCCCCTTCTGCCGTGGCAGTGCCCCCTCCCCTCCTGCCTCGTCCGGGCACTTCCCTGCTCTGAGAGATGGAGCAAGGATGTTCTCATCTTGACACCCTCTCAGCCCTCCCTCCCTCCTCTTCTTACTGCTGGCCACTTTGGGAGAGCAGAGCGGGAGCAATTTGCTCAGACGCCAAGCGATGGGAGAGAAGAAAGGACGAAATAGGCTCTTTCCTCTAGGAAATAGGAAAGGGGTGTTTAGAGCTGGGTCAGTGAGCAGGGCACAAGGCTTCTCGTTTCCTGCTCATTTCTTGTATCCTGGGGCCTCTTCAGCACGTGTCATCTCCTGCTCTGGTGAGGATGTTCCCAAATCTGTCTTTTCTTCAGTCCACGATCACTTCCACACCGGCAGCCGGGGTGCCAGGAGGAGCCGTGCTGCAGCACCAAGCACTCCCGAAGGAGCTCGCACCCCTCCATACGCTGCCAGTATCTCTTGTTTGGGGGGTTGGTTTCAGATGCTCTTCATCCCAGACTCCCAAATCCTTGGGGTTGACCTCAAATCTCCCCTGGAGCTTTCTGCCAGAGGCTCCAGGTGGGGCCATTCGCCCTGCCTCTGCTATAAAGCAGACTTTAGACTTTTTTATACCTTTTGTCCTACCTGAAGTAGCCCAAGGGCTACTGCGTGAACGGTGTCCTGCTTAATTCGCTCAAAGGCTTCTCGTTGCTCGGCTTCCTGCTTGGAATTGTTCTGCTGGGTCACTTGGTAGAGAGGGCTACGAATCACACCACAATTTAGATCAGATTAACCATATAAAATTGAATCGTTCTCGCCTAATCCTTAGGTTTAGTGCTTCTGAATGTCTGGTAATTTTCCTCCTTTTTAAACCTGAGGCCCCTCCTCGAGCCTCCCGAGTCTGAGGATCTGCTTTGTCCCTGACCCATTCCTGGCACTTCTTGTTATAGAAAAAAACACCTTCCGAAGTCCTGGCTGGGCCAGTAGCTAAAGGGGTGTTGGGAGTGTTATCCCACCCATGAATACCTAGAACGATCGCTTCGGTCCTTCCCCGGCCGAGTCCCTCGTGGGATATCAGAACCGCGGTTAGAAGACCTCCGCACTCACTTCAGAACTGAGTTCCGTCTCAGTCACCCCCTTACACACAGTCACACAACCGAACCCCCCCAACCAAAGGGCATACTCACGCAACGATAAATCTTTGTTGGGGTCTTCGTGCGCAGAGTTACGGGTTTAAACCAGAGGAGGGGAGAGCTCTTTGTTCTTTCCTTGCCTCTTATGTTCGTAATCCTGCTGGGCTCCGGACTGCTCCCGGCAAAGGGTCACAATGAAACAAGGCTGGGGGCACCTCCCTTAGCCGTTCACAGCCTTGGGACCCAAGAGGATCACGTCAGGGTCACCAAATTGTTAGAAATTCCGAGTCAATCTAGCTTTATAAGCTTTATTTATGGGGTTAATAAAAGGCAAGCAACAGCACAGGGTGCGCGGGGAGTCTGGGCTCCTCCAACACACACACACACGTTACATCAGGCGGCTGGTTTTTATGCTGCTAGGCTAATACATATTCATCACTACTTCTAGAAAAGGCAGGGTTATTTGAATTAGTTCCTGGAATCTGGACCCTCCCTCTGGCGCATGCGTATCAGTCTCCGGTGCTCCCTCTGGGGGTCTCTCGTGCTGAAGGCTCATAGTCTTCCTCCCAGGCTTTCTCCTTGTCCTTCTCCTTTGTCCATCTTGGCCGCATGTCAGAGACTTGCGCAGCGTCCCATGCAATAATCACAATAGAGAGCAGTTATTCTGAAACCCCTTTGTTCTCTTATCCCCGGATGTCAGAGACCCGAGGTTTACCCTTCAAGCCCTCTATTGACATGAATTGCTGGGACATTCCTTACAATCCCTCATCTGCTTATTAATCCTCTCAATTTGTGTCTCTTCAACTTTTGCCAGTAACAACTGGATTTCCTCGGTCGGTTCTTGGGGGGTCCGTTTCTTAAGCATCATTCTTGACACATCACCTTTCTTCTCTACCGAAGTCATCACAAATTGGGTACTATTTATTATTCGGCATATCAATAACATAAAGCAAGGCATCATACAAGGTATAAACAATAACATCATTACACCACAGAAAAATGAAAATGACATCCTTTTAACCTGTGGTCCACCGGGCAGCCATGAAAACAAATCCCAATCCGTACCCTTCCAAGTTTGTACTGGGATGTGGGCTAATTTCCTAATTTCCTTTGTTATCCGCCTTACCCACTTTTCCATTATCATCAATTTGTAAACAACAATTAGAATCGTTCAGTTTTCCACACGCTCCCCCTTCTTCTGCTAGTAAATAGTCTAAAACCCTTCTGTGTTGAAAGATGGCATTCCTCATCTGGGTGGCTTGGTCAGCCAAATGATCCAAAGACGTCGCTGTTTGATTGGTTACAATTTGGAGGACAGCTTGCAACCTAATTATTTGATTCCAATTATCAATAGGTTCTCGAGCCCCCCATACTACCTCATTTGGGTTCCAGGTAGCTGGTCCATAATGCTGTATGATTCAGGAAGCCATTCATTCTCTCCCCATTTTTGGGCACTACCCCCAGCTAAGGAAGCATAACTAGATCGTTTGACTCTGTTCAGATCATCATATAATCTTCCTAAATGATTTCCTTGTATTTGTGACTATAAAAAGAACCAGGGTCTTATATGCCTGTACAAAGCTGCACAAATCACAGACAGACACGGAGTGGATAGACGCAGAAAAAAGGCTGGCACTATGGATAAGGAGGTAGCCCTCAACTTACTGCAATGCTTTTTAGAAAAGTGAGGGGTAGAAGGAGTTAAGCATATTACAGGGCTTATAGCCTTTGGGGTAGCAAAGGGGTTTTTTTGTAACCCTGAATCATACTTTGATGTGGAAGAATGGAGAGCATATGGGGACTGCTTGTGGAATTTAGCTATACATGTAGATGATGAGAAAATGGTTGAAAAACGAATGAAACCGTGGCGGGAAACTGTTAATAGTTTGAAAAGATACAAGTTAGAACAGCAAGTTGCTGCTGTGGCTACCCAGCAATTAGGAGGTCAGCCCTAAGAATCAGAGGGACTGTTCTCGGCGGGGGGCGATTACTCGCCTATACCACCGTCTGGGAGACCGATAACTGTTAAGCCACGGCACCCGTCGCCGGGGCGTCACCACCCCCCTCTCCTAGTAAAAGCCCGGACGCAGATCAGGAGACATGGCCTACGGCGCCACCCCCTCCGACCACGGTCGAAACTGGGATACAAGTCTCAGGAGCAGAAAACGGGGTCTCCGACAGCGAGGAGGAGGTGGTGGGGCGACTCATTTTAAAACCCAAAGAGGATACACCCAGGGAGAGCCGTAAGGCTCCCATTAAGCCACTGCCAAAGCCCCCCCCCACAGGAGATAGAAAGGGTTAATTGCCAGGCGATAGCCAGAGAGGTGGCAGACGCTCAGGACTTTGAATTGCTGAGCCCTGCTTGCTGATCAGGCTTTCCCAGTAACCTATGGACAAGGGGCTGCAGGGCTGCAGGGAGCTCACACCCCGCTTGATTGGAAACTACTATCCCAGCTGAGAGCCACAGTAAATGAGAGTGGGTTGCACAGTGAGCCGACCAAGCAGCTGCTTAATTACATTTGGGGCAGCAGTATTTTATGTCCCGAGGACATCAAAACTATTCTAAGAATGATTATGACACAATCTGGTCAGCTGCTATGGCAGGCTCACTGGCAACGTGTATGTGATATCAGTGCTCACACACCCCGACCAACGGGAGATCCTTTAAAATACGTAACTACCGAGCAATTAATGGGGGTTGGGAGGTTTGCATTGGCGGATATGCAGGTACAGTTAGGGCCGGGGTTATGCCTAGAGAGCATGAGGGCAGCCCGTGCAGTACTCCAACCCCGCTCTACCGGCCCACTATGAGATGGCGTTGCCACCCACGACCCCAACACCTGCCCCGCCTGCGATGCAGCCCACCCACAGTCAGACACCGCCAGATCACAACAACTACAACCAGCCACATTGGGAGATACTCTACAAACATTGGAACTATCGGCCGTTGTGTGAGCCTTCATGGAATGGATGACAATTTGTGGAGACCGAGCATGGCAGGGGATACCGGCGAATGCGTACAGAGGTCCCTGCTACCTTGGTCGATCAGGATTATTTGCATGTCGCCACCAGGACTGGTTGAGTATCTCCAAGACGACATCCAGTAAGTGAAAAGAGACACTCATGGTCCAGTAAGTGAAAAGAGACACTCATGGTCTAACACCTGACTGTAAAGATGATGTTGAATTATGATCAGCAACCACACGAATACTTGCCTCCTTCTTCATACCAGGACTAGCAGCCACGTGGTCACTGACACAGATAGAAAAGTTGGCGTGCTGGACAGTGAAACAGTTCAACGCAACTACCGACATCCTCTCTCAAATGATGGATGATATGGACAGTCTATGACACTCAGTGTTGCTGTATCGGGCAGCCATTGATTTCTTGCTGCTGGCCCAAGGACACGGTTGTGAGGACTTTGAAGGAATGTGCTGTTTTAATTTGTCAGATCATAGTGAGTCGATCCATAAAAGGTTGGATTGGCTAAAAGAACATGTGAATGAATGTTAACCCGTTTGATACCTGGTTGAAATCCTTGTTTGGTGACCTTTCCCTTTGGCTTCTATCCCTTATTAAGGAGGGTTTGACATTGCTGCTTATTATACTGCAGATAATCATTGTTGTCAAGATAGCTTATCATTGTATTATGAAGGCGGTAACAAAGATGACAAAAAAGAAAAAGGGGGAATTGTTGAAGACTGGCTCAAAGAGCAAGGGCACGGGTCCCTAGAGGAATTGTACAAGCAAGGCAAAGAAAATGCAGAGTTTATAGCCATGGAGTGGGCCGGATGAGAAGCATTCTTGTGCAAATATGCAAGGAGCACTCTGTCCTTGAGAGAGAGAGAAACGGGGATGTGAGGCCTGGGAAAACAAGGGAGTAGCTTATGCGCTGTAACCGCAAGTAGGAGAAACAATATTGTTTGCAACACTTTTAGGCTTAGCCACTAGGCTAGTGACCAGTAGGCATAATTATAGTTGTGTGTATAAATATACGGCTATCTGCGCAATAAAGTTGACGCTTGTATTACCACTCATATTGAGTCGATCACTTGCTTCCCCGCGCCGTTAATCGGAGGGTCTCGCACCCGCATGTACCCCACATAGCGTATTGCCAACCAGTTTTCGGGTAGCCTCTTGTAGGCATGTTTGCCACACACCCAATAATGACCCTTTGGAGCCCACGTCCCATTTGGAAAAGGATCATCCCATCCTTCTTCATTTATTGGAGCGTGAAAATACAGTGTTCTCGTTACCAAGTGGTCCTGTTACAATGTCTGCCCCATTTGTACTCGTATATGCACACCTCCAAGCTCCCGCATTGGATTCCCGCTTACAATTACAATCAAGTTTTCCTTGGCGGCCTGTCATATTACGAGCTGACCAGAAATGTTTAAAGAAAACTCACCTCCCATTCTCATCCTGCCATCTCCAGGGGTAGACCCTTACCACATGCTGTTCCTTAGTGGTGTTATCACGCTGACGGCTCAAGATCTGAGCGTCAAATTGGCCCCCTGCTTGTGCTCTTGCCACGGTTTCACAGCCAGATCCCAAAAATTCCCTGTATGAGCATTTCAGCCAAGTGCCCTTTCTCAGCTGGACATGTGTGGCGTTCCATTTCGCACTACGTGCTGTACAGTTTAGAGGTCCACATTCAGGACCAGTACAATCATATCCGGGAGACAGAGTCCAATTACAAATGCTTTTTCCTACCGCTAACGTTCCTGTTCTGTTTAAACAGTATCTACGCCGATCTGACGAGTGCAATTGCCATGGGCCTCCTTCCTCTTTCCAAAATTGTGTCCCATTATGAACTTCACTCAAATTATTAACCCACTACTTGGGTTCGACCGGGCCAGCTACCCAGGGCCAGCTTTCAGTTCCCCCCCAGTCCTCCACAAACCCAGCAGTTACTAAGGTTAAAGGTCTTGGCCACTTCCTCCCCCAGAATGAAAGAGTTATTCCTCCAGTCTTGCCCATGGCTCAACTGCCCCTGTAAAAACAATACCAGTAGTATAGCATTTCTTATCCTTTGCAATGCTGAGGGTCTTGGAAACGCCTTCAATCAAGGGCTTGGGCCTGCTTTCAGGGTTCATTTGGGCTTGTGTTACTGTTCAGCTTTTTGGGGTGATCCAGCTCCTGGAAAACTAAGCACAATTGTACATGGGTTTTTAAAAAAAGGTTCTTATGTTATTTTCTCAGGACAACCGGGCTTTAGTGCGGGAGAAGTCCGGTCGAGGCCCTCTCACTCGGCAGTCAATACCCATAGGGGTTGCCTCTCTCGGTAGACCATACACACCGCAGTGGAGGGTCCTGCCCCGGTCTTGTCTTCTCCCTTTCCTCCCTTCAGGCTTGTCCTCTTGGTCTGGTACCCTTAATTCATGCAGAGCCTCGTTGCCAGAAAATTTCCCTTTTCCCTTCATTGTTGTAGTTGTTTCTCTGTCATGATCACGTATTTCTGACTTTCATAATTCTCTATCAAAGAATAGTCCAATGGCATTCCTTGGGAATACGGCATTCCATATGACATCTCGTAAGGTGAGATATCTGTTTCACTATGGGGCATAGTCCTTATGTTCAATAATGCCAATGGCAAACATCCGAGACAGTTGGGTTGCCATCATTAATTTAGCCAATTGTTGTTTAATCGTTTGATTCGTTCTCTCAACTCGTCATGAGCTTTGTGGATGCCATGGAGTATGGTATTCCCATTTAATGCCTAGGGCTGTGGTTAAGTCCCGTAACACCTTAGATGTGAAACGTGTCCCCTGGTCAGAGTCAAAACTCCCTACCAACCCAAAACGTGGTGTTATATTTTCCAACAGAATTTTAGCTACCATAGCGGCAGTTGCCCTCGCCACAGGGTAGGCCACTATCCAGTGGGTTAGTTGATCCACTATCACCAACAAATATTTATATCCTCCTCTTTTTGGTAGCTCGGTGAAATCAACCTGTACTCTTGCGAATGGCCTGTATGTGATCCTCCGTCCCCCAGTAGGTTCTTGCCTCACACTTTTCTGATTTATTTTCGGACATGTTAGACACCCTTGAGTAATTTGCCGAGCAATCTCATATATCCCAACGCACCCCTAAAATTTTAAAAACGGATCGCTCCATGCTTGAATTCCCCAAAGGATTTGCAAGTGCATCCAAAATAGCAGCTCCTTTGCTTGACTCTTAGGCGTATCTCGGCCATCCGGTGGGATCCGCTTTTCTTCCTCCTTTTCCAAAGATTGTAATAACTTTTCCAAAGTTTGTTCAAACAGCTTAGGAGACTCGGTAAACCCCTGTGGTAGTACTGTCCATCGTAACTGCTGTCTCCTTCGTCTTTCTGGGTCCTCCCATTCAGAAGCAAAATAATCCCTAGATTTTCTTCTAATGGACATGCCCCAAAAGCATCCTTCAGGTCTGTTACACTACTCCAAATATGTTGTGGGGCCAAATAATTTAATAGTGCATAAGGATTTGCCACTACCGAGAATTTAGTCACTGTTCTTTGATTTACAGCTCTTAGATCTTGGACCTATCGGCATGTCCCATCAGCTTTCTTTACGGGTAATATAGGCGTATTATGGGGGAACGTACATGGTTCTAAAGTCCCTCCTTGGAATAGCCAAACTATGACTGGTTTTAATCCCTTCCTTCCTTCTAATGGCATGGGATACTGTTTTACAGGTTTCTGGAGTTCTGTTACTTCTACCATTAGGGGTTCCACTTCCAACTTTCCCAATTCCCCTTCCTTATACCATACTCGGGGATCTATATCACCCTCATCTTCTTCTGTTAATGTAAATAACCAGATTTTCCCATTCTCCCCTATAAGCTTTAAGCCATTTTGATAATCAAATCCCTCCCCAATAGGTTATATTCTGCTTCTGGAACAAGCAAGAGATCATTAAGACCCACACAGGTCTCAGATTCCACATCAACGTTTTATAATACTGACACAGGGAAGGACTCCCCTTCTGCCCCTACCACAGACATTTGCTTTTGCCCCTTTTTGAGTCCCCTTGCTGTATTCTGAATAGTCAATCTTTTGGCCCCTGTATCTACCCGAGCTCTAAACACCCCTTTCCTATTTCCTAGAGGAAAGAGCCTATTTCGTCTTCGGTGTCAGGTAGCAAGGAGTAGGTGGTGGGCAGAATACGCCCCCTCTCCTGCTGCTGACCTTGATCTCTGCAGCGTTTTGCTTTCTTTCCTGGGAGAAAGTGACTGCTTGTCTAATTAGTCAGTTCTTTCCTCTCTGTGATTCCCAGGTCCTTTCTTCTCTCCCATTGCTTGGTGTCTGAGCAAATTGCTCCCGCTCTGCTCTCCCAAAGTGGCCAGCAGTGAGAAGAGGAGGGAGGGAGGGCTGAGAGGGTGTCAAGATGAGAACATCCTTGCTCCATCTCTCAGAGCAGGGAAGCACCAGGACGAGGCAGGAGGGGGCACTGCCACGGCAGAAGGGGAGAAGCCAGCACAGAGGAAGAGCTTTTCCAGGAGAACTGAGGGGGGAGAAACAGAGCTCCTCCACCTGCTGCTCCTCGTCCTCCCCTGCCCCAAGAGGTGCTTGAGAGAGCCTTCCGCCACTGGGATGAGGATTTGGGGGGAGTCGAGGCAAAATGAAGACAGGAGGCCTCAGGGGGAGCGTTAAGAAAGCCGCTGGTGCGCGTGGCGTGAGCCATCACCGAGCAGAGCGGTGCCGTGGGCTGGCAGCAGCCTGGAAATAGGCGAGGAAAAGATTTGTGCCCTCAACTCTGCCACTTCCCTCGGGGCTGATGAGGAAAAACCTGAAGTAGCCCAAGGGCTACTGCGTGAACGGTGTCCTGCTTAATTCGCTCAAAGGCTTCTCGTTGCTCGGGTTCCTGCTTGGAATTGTTCTGCTGGGTCACTTGGTAGAGAGGGCTACGAATCACACCACAATTTAGATCAGAGGTGAGGAGGAAATTCTTCCCTTGGGGGGTGGCGAGGCACTGGGACGTTTTCACTCCCTCTCTGCCAGGGCAACGTCCTGGACCAGTTCTTCTGCCAGATCCCCCAGATCCTCGAGCTCTCTTGCTCCAACTCCTACCTCAGGGAGGTCAGGCTTCTTGTGCTCGGGGTCTCTCTTGCCTTCGGGTGCTTTGTTTTCATCCTGCTGTCCTACGTGCAGATCTTCGGGGCCGTGCTGAGGATCCCCTCCGAGCAGGGCCGGCACAAAGCCTTCTCCACGTGCCTCCCTCACCTGGCCGTGCTCTCCCTGTTCAGCAGCACGGCCATGGGCACCTACCTGAAGACCCCCTCCATCTCCTCGCCTCGGCTTTCTGGAACAAAACAATCTCCCCTTTTTACCTGCAGTGCCTGAAGACTGTTCTTTGAAACAGTACCAGCTGTTCTTTGAAGGCTGGTAACAAACACAGGCACAAGCAGCTTTTCCAGGAGCAAAGCGCTCTCCTACAGCACCTTGGGACCTGCTGGAGACCCAGGGATGCGTTTGGGGCTGACCACCAGGCTCTAATGGCAATGGAGCAGGTTTCTTTTCAGCTGTGCCCAGCCACAGGACGAGGGGCAATGGGCACCAAGTGAAGCCCAGGAGGTTCTGGCTCAATGTGAGGGGGCACTTCTGCACTGGGAGGGTGGCAGAGCACTGGGACAGGCTGCCCAGAGGGGCTGTGGAGTCTCCTTGTCTGGACTGGGCGATCTTCAGAGCTCCCTTCCAGCCTCGGGCGATTCTGTGCCACACAGAGGAAGGAAGAGCCCTGAAAGGGCAGCACCGCTCTGAAACTGGTCAGCTGTGGTGCAAGGGGCCTCGAGCGCAGGCCGGGATCTCACCCCCAAGGCACAGGATTGCTCTGTAAAACCCAGCAAGGCTTCCGCCAGCACAGGAGCCCCCTGCGCTTCACCTGCCTGTGCTCACAGCTGGCAATTACCTGCACTAACGAGGCCACCGGGACTCGCTCCCAGGGCTGGGCCTCATTAAGCCTTCAGTAACACTCAGAGCCGCTTCTCACTTCTCCGTGCAGCCTCCTCTCGGCACCAAAGACACCACGGGGATCAGTCCAGCGCAGAACGCCCGCCTCTGCCTCGTCCCTCCACAGAATTCTCTTGAAGTCCAGCTAATGAACACCACGAGAGCAAAGCTACGACGAGGGGAGAGAATTAACTCCGTGGCACTGAGTGAAGTAACTTACTGAATTAACTACGTGGCACCAGCCCAGGCTTCTCCTGCGTGCACTTTGCTCCGTTTCCGTCTGTTCCTCAGGGGAGCTTCAAGGCGGAGGAGGCTCCTGGGGCTCCAACTCTTGGTGCTGCGGTCGCACCAGTTCGCGCCCAGCAAGGTCCTGCAGAGAAAGCTCCGCTTGGAGACGCACAGGGTGTTTCAGGAAGGCGCCGTGGTTTCCCTCCGAAGCTCTGGGCAAGGAGAAGAGATTCCCCAAACTCAACATATTTCCAGCTCCAGAGAGCCTCAAGCACTATTGAATGCCCACTTTAAACTCCACCAGCAGCCAACACACAGCCAGTCACTGCCTAATGGCAGCCCAACCAAGCCACCCGTCAGCATGTGCACATGGAACGTGAAGATGCTCGGAAAGACCAAGATTCTAATTAAAGGTGTGTTAATGTGAAGAAAACAAAGAGAAATGGAGCAGATGCTGCACATTCCTCGTGGGTACTTATGTTTCTGTGTGATGGTGGTGGAGCTGAGTATCTGTGAGCAGAATCAGTGCGTAATTTGCACTAGTGGCGTCCCACAGGGCTCGGTGCTGGGGCCAGTCCTCTTTAATATCTTCATCGATGATCTGGACGAGGGCATCGAGTGCACCCTCGATGACACCAAGTTAGGTGCGTGTGTCGATCTGCTTGAGGGTAGGAAAGCTCTGCAGGAGGATCTGGATAGGCTGCACCGATGGGCTGAGGTCAACTGCATGAAGTTCCACAAGGCCAAGTGCCGGGTCCTGCACCTGGGGCGCAATAACCCCAAGCAGAGCTACAGGCTGGGAGAGGAATGGTTGGAGAGCTGCCAGGCAGAGAAGGACCTGGGAGTGATGGTGGATAGTCGGCTGAATATGAGCCAGCAGTGTGCTCAGGTGGCCAAGAAGGCCAACAGCATCCTGGCTTGTATCAGAAACAGTGTGACCAGCAGGGCTAGGGAGGTGATCGTCCCCCTGTACTCAGCTCTGGTGAGGCCGCACCTCGAGAACTGTGTTCAGTTTTGGGCCCCTCGCTACAAGAAGGACATCGAGGTGCTTGAGCGAGTCCAGAGAAGGGCGAGGAAGCTGGTGAGGGGCCTGGAGAACAAGGCCTACGAGGAGCGGCTGAGGGAGCTGGGCTTGTTCAGCCTGGAGAAGAGGAGGCTCAGGGGCGACCTTATCGCTCTTTATAGGTACCTCAAGGGAGGCTGTAGCGAGGTGGGGGTTGGCCTGTTCTCCCACGTGCCTGGTGACAGGACGAGGGGGAATGGGCTTAAGTTGAGCCAGGGGAGTTTTAGGTTAGATGTTAGGAAGAACTTCTTTACTGAAAGGGTTGTGAGGCACTGGAACAGGCTGCCCAGGGAAGTGGTGGAGTCACCATCCCTGAAGTCTTCAAAAGATGTTTAGATGTAGAGCTTAGGGATATGGTTTAGTGGGGACTGTTAGCGTTAGGTCAGAGGTTGGACTCGATGATCTTGAGGTCTCTTCCAACCTAGAAATTCTGTGATTCTGTGATTTAGGTTGGAAAGGATTTTGGAATTCCCCAAATGGTGGCTTTTTCACGCATTTTCGCGTGAAATATGCATTTGGCATGGTACATGCTCATGGAGCGATTTGGAAAGAACGTGGATTGCTGACCGCTCAGGGAAAACAGATAAAACATGCTGAAGAATTTTTAAAATTGTTAGAGGCAGTAAAACAACCAGAAAACGTAGCTATCATGCATTGTTGGGGACACCAAAATTGCCGATTTTGAAATTGGAAATGGATTGGCAGATCAGGAGGCTAAGCGGGCAGCTGAAATAACTGAGGTGAAGGCATTGTCTTTGATACCAGATGGTAAAATCCAAACTATATACATGAACCAAAAGCCAAATTATACCAAAGAAGACGTAAAATTAATTGAAGATTTGAAAGGTAAAATGAAACCAGATGGATGGGTATATTTAAAAGATAACCGCGTAATAATACCCTCTAATTTGACATGGCCCAGAGTTCTTACAGAACACAATAAAACACACTGGTACAACAGATAAGTAAGATTCTAAAGATAGATTGGCAACTGCATACTCCTTATAAACCGCAGGCAAGTGGACAGGTAGAAAAAATGAACCATTTAGTTAAACAACAAGTAGCTAAAATTGGACAAGAAGCTAATTTGTCATGGCCTCAATCCCTCCCTTTAGCATTACTTAGAATCAGAGTTAAACCTCGAATAAAAGGGAATATGAGCCCCTTTGAAATCTTATATGGAAGGCCGTATCAATTTAGTGGAGAGGACCTAACGCGGTTAGGATCAGAATATTTATATGCTTATATAACTGAACTTCAGAAACAATTATATAAAGTACATACATTTGTTTCAGGGGCCAGGGCTAGAGGGTTGGATCAACCAATCCATGCCTTTAAGCTCGGGGATTATAGATATATATATATATGCACACATATATAAAAAGACTTTTTCAGGACAACCCCTAGAGGAAAAATGGAAGGAAAGTGGACAGGACCATACCAGGTATTGCTGACAACACACACCGCCATTAAGATTTAGGAGCAAGCAGCTTGGATCCACTATTCAAGGGTGAAGAAGGCCCCGGCGAGGATATGGACCACCACTCCAATTGGACCAACAAAATTACAGTTTTCCAGATCCTAATGATTGCGGGGGGGTGGTTCTCGGATTTGGGGTGGGCAACTTGGGACGAGAACTTACACCTGACCCTAATACAAACTGTATCTCAAGTGATTAATAAGACCCACTGTTGGGTATGCACCCATCTGTCAGAGCATGGGAATAAGGGTGTAGCGTTAATCGGGATTCCTTTGCCTGCAAATGTATCTTGGACTAATTTGTGGGAAAACACAGCTTGGGGTTGAAAATATGAAGAAGTTTTGGAACTAGAAGTGAGTAGCCTCGTGCCGTTGGAATCATACTATGGATGTGTACAAAGGTGTAACCCGCCTAAGGGTATGGGAACACAGGATTGTATAAATACAAATACCACTTCTGTGGGAAATCAGACATCTTGCCATCGAAAAATTGATATTAGTACAACTAGCAGTTGGGCAAATTCAACCAGCTGGCCAGTACCAGAAGGAAAAGGGTGGTATTGGCTATGCAAGGATACAGCCCGTAAGGTCTTGCCCGAGAACTGGAAGGGAACTTGCACTCTTGGAGCAGTAGTATGTAGTGCCTCAAGGTTACTTGAGAAATCATCTCCGGAGAATCGGACGAAAAATTAACAATCCGTTGATAGAGAGAACCAACGCTTTTCATAGTTTTGTTTGATGCTTTATCCCATGGTTGGGAGTGAGTGAATTGGAAAAGGCAATAGTAAAAATATTTCTGCAATTAGAGAGAAATTAGAGAGGAAAACGCTGGATGCTGTAAAGGCTCAACAAGAAGAGATATCTAGTTTATCACAGGTAGTATTACGAAATCGGATGGCCCTATTGGCCGTTCAAGGGGGAGTCTGTACAGTAATAAACACAAGTTGTTGTATGTAGGTAGATCAGAGAGGAAGGATCTCTACCGACCTGGAAGAAATATGGGAGCAGACAAGGATCCTACATGAGATCAGTAAAGGTGATCTTTCATGGCGTTTTAGTGAAATATGGAATAAGTTAACCTCCTGGTTGCCCAGTTTCCAATGGTAGAAACAAGTTTTCATTGCTCTAATCGCATTAGTAGTGTTAGGAATATTTGTGTGTATGTTGTTTAGATGCCTGCTTTGTTGTGGTACCGCAAATAACAGAAGTATCTGACGCAAAAGAATTTGCATGGGAAAAGCAAAGTGGGGACTGATTAAGGAGGCATTGGGGAGGCAAGGACAATCCCCAGACAAGGACTGTGTATTTCGAAACAAGACACTGGAACTCACGAGAAGGAAGCGGCAGGCGGACAGAGAAACAAATGGAAGGACTATAAAGCTCGAAACTGGACATTGCAATTCATGAGAAAGAGCCAACAAACGGAAGAATTAGCAACAGCCAGCTCTTGCAATTCAGAAACGTGCCAACTCAGCACAACCCTGACCAAAGGTGAAAAGTACACTGTGAGGAAGACTCGGCGTCTTCCTCCCAAAGACCCCTGCCCACAAGGCTTGGGAGGCTCGACGCAGGCGCAAGGTGCCAAAAGGCTAATTAGCATGAGAAGCCAGGGCAGGCGGGGATAGGGAATGAATACGTAGAGGCGCTTGTAGAATATTGATAGATTGATTGTAGAAATTCAAGACTGCTTTCCGCTTTGGGTATGCACGATAGCTGGAGAGATCCCCCGTGCATCCAGCGCTGCAATAAAGAATATACCACTTCAAGGAATTTCGGCTTCCATCTTTGAATCAAAACAAAGGAAAGAAACCAAAAGCACCTTCCCCCCCCATCCACCCTCTTCCACCTCCTCCCCCCGAGCGGCGCAGGGGAATGGGGGTTATGGTCACTCTACCGCACTTCTTCTCTGCCGCTCCTTCTCGGTCACTCTCGTCCCCTGTGTTGTGGGGTCCCACCTGGAATACACAATAAATGTGGAAGACATTATGAAAATGGGCCCGACAGCAGAGGGCTTGTACTAATAAAGAAGGAGGCTGCTGATAAACCCCAGGCAGTAGGACCAAATGAGGTATTATCAAGAAGTGTTCAGAGAATCCAGCCTGCAGAAAATGCTACAGTGCCAACCCTCAGTAGCCTTACAAGCTCAGACAAAGCCAAAAATGATAACATAGCTGAGAATAATATATGGGGAATCATGAATGCCAGCTACCAACTATTAAACAAAATAAACCCAAATAGGACAGAACATTGCTGGTTATGTTTTAGTATAAGGCCCCCATATTATGATGCTATAGGGGACTTTGGGGAGCCCACCCGCACAAACGAGAGCAACCCTCTACAATGCAATTGGGGAAGAGATATAGGAGTAACACTAACACAAGTCACTGGAGGTGGTAGGTGTGCGGGCACGGTTCCTGGGGGGAAGCGCCACCTATGGAACATCACGGAGAATGGGAAACAATCAGCTGAATGGTTAATCCCGGCTAACAACGCTGGGTGGGTTTGCTCGTCAGTAGGTGTAACTCCTTGTCTATCGCTACAACTCTTTAATGCGTCTCATGATTTCTGTATACAGGTAATAATTATACCAAGGATTTTATACCATTCTGAGGATTATATGTATACTCAGCACACGGCAGCAAATTATCATTTGGAAAAAAGGGAATCGTTTACAGCTTTAACTCTGGCCACTTTAAGAATCTTGGGAGGAGCAGGGGTCAGTACTGGAGTTGCTTCATTAGTCAAGCAAAATCAAGAGTTCACCTCTTTACGCATTGCTGTGGACGAGGACCTGGCCCGGATTGAACAATCTATCTCAGCCCTGGAAAAATCTGTTAGGTCACTCTCAGAGGTAGCGCTACAAAATCGTAGAGGATTAGATTTGGTATTTCTACAACAGGGCGGGTCGTGTGTAACCCTGAAAGAAGAATGTTGCATGTATGCTGACCATTAGGTTTGTCAGACATTGGAACAGGCTGCCCAGGGAAGTGGTGGAGTCACCATCCCTGGAAGTCTTTAAAAGACGTTTAGATGTAGAGCTTAGGGATATGGTTTAGTGGGGACTGTTAGCGTTAGGTCAGAGGTTGGACTCGATGATCTTGAGGTCTCTTCCAACCTAGAAATTCTGTGATTCTGTGATTTAGGTTGGAAAGGATTTTGGAATTCCCCAAATGGTGGCTTTTTCACGCATTTTCGCGTGAAATATGCATTTGGCATGGTACATGCTCATGGAGCGATTTGGAAAGAACGTGGATTGCTGACCGCTCAGGGAAAACAGATAAAACATGCTGAAGAATTTTTAAAATTGTTAGAGGCAGTAAAACAACCAGAAAACGTAGCTATCATGCATTGTTGGGGACACCAAAATTGCCGATTTTGAAATTGGAAATGGATTGGCAGATCAGGAGGCTAAGCGGGCAGCTGAAATAACTGAGGTGAAGGCATTGTCTTTGATACCAGATGGTAAAATCCAAACTATATACATGAACCAAAAGCCAAATTATACCAAAGAAGACGTAAAATTAATTGAAGATTTGAAAGGTAAAATGAAACCAGATGGATGGGTATATTTAAAAGATAACCGCGTAATAATACCCTCTAATTTGACATGGCCCAGAGTTCTTACAGAACACAATAAAACACACTGGTACAACAGATAAGTAAGATTCTAAAGATAGATTGGCAACTGCATACTCCTTATAAACCGCAGGCAAGTGGACAGGTAGAAAAAATGAACCATTTAGTTAAACAACAAGTAGCTAAAATTGGACAAGAAGCTAATTTGTCATGGCCTCAATCCCTCCCTTTAGCATTACTTAGAATCAGAGTTAAACCTCGAATAAAAGGGAATATGAGCCCCTTTGAAATCTTATATGGAAGGCCGTATCAATTTAGTGGAGAGGACCTAACGCGGTTAGGATCAGAATATTTATATGCTTATATAACTGAACTTCAGAAACAATTATATAAAGTACATACATTTGTTTCAGGGGCCAGGGCTAGAGGGTTGGATCAACCAATCCATGCCTTTAAGCTCGGGGATTATAGATATATATATATATGCACACATATATAAAAAGACTTTTTCAGGACAACCCCTAGAGGAAAAATGGAAGGAAAGTGGACAGGACCATACCAGGTATTGCTGACAACACACACCGCCATTAAGATTTAGGAGCAAGCAGCTTGGATCCACTATTCAAGGGTGAAGAAGGCCCCGGCGAGGATATGGACCACCACTCCAATTGGACCAACAAAATTACAGTTTTCCAGATCCTAATGATTGCGGGGGGGTGGTTCTCGGATTTGGGGTGGGCAACTTGGGACGAGAACTTACACCTGACCCTAATACAAACTGTATCTCAAGTGATTAATAAGACCCACTGTTGGGTATGCACCCATCTGTCAGAGCATGGGAATAAGGGTGTAGCGTTAATCGGGATTCCTTTGCCTGCAAATGTATCTTGGACTAATTTGTGGGAAAACACAGCTTGGGGTTGAAAATATGAAGAAGTTTTGGAACTAGAAGTGAGTAGCCTCGTGCCGTTGGAATCATACTATGGATGTGTACAAAGGTGTAACCCGCCTAAGGGTATGGGAACACAGGATTGTATAAATACAAATACCACTTCTGTGGGAAATCAGACATCTTGCCATCGAAAAATTGATATTAGTACAACTAGCAGTTGGGCAAATTCAACCAGCTGGCCAGTACCAGAAGGAAAAGGGTGGTATTGGCTATGCAAGGATACAGCCCGTAAGGTCTTGCCCGAGAACTGGAAGGGAACTTGCACTCTTGGAGCAGTAGTATGTAGTGCCTCAAGGTTACTTGAGAAATCATCTCCGGAGAATCGGACGAAAAATTAACAATCCGTTGATAGAGAGAACCAACGCTTTTCATAGTTTTGTTTGATGCTTTATCCCATGGTTGGGAGTGAGTGAATTGGAAAAGGCAATAGTAAAAATATTTCTGCAATTAGAGAGAAATTAGAGAGGAAAACGCTGGATGCTGTAAAGGCTCAACAAGAAGAGATATCTAGTTTATCACAGGTAGTATTACGAAATCGGATGGCCCTATTGGCCGTTCAAGGGGGAGTCTGTACAGTAATAAACACAAGTTGTTGTATGTAGGTAGATCAGAGAGGAAGGATCTCTACCGACCTGGAAGAAATATGGGAGCAGACAAGGATCCTACATGAGATCAGTAAAGGTGATCTTTCATGGCGTTTTAGTGAAATATGGAATAAGTTAACCTCCTGGTTGCCCAGTTTCCAATGGTAGAAACAAGTTTTCATTGCTCTAATCGCATTAGTAGTGTTAGGAATATTTGTGTGTATGTTGTTTAGATGCCTGCTTTGTTGTGGTACCGCAAATAACAGAAGTATCTGACGCAAAAGAATTTGCATGGGAAAAGCAAAGTGGGGACTGATTAAGGAGGCATTGGGGAGGCAAGGACAATCCCCAGACAAGGACTGTGTATTTCGAAACAAGACACTGGAACTCACGAGAAGGAAGCGGCAGGCGGACAGAGAAACAAATGGAAGGACTATAAAGCTCGAAACTGGACATTGCAATTCATGAGAAAGAGCCAACAAACGGAAGAATTAGCAACAGCCAGCTCTTGCAATTCAGAAACGTGCCAACTCAGCACAACCCTGACCAAAGGTGAAAAGTACACTGTGAGGAAGACTCGGCGTCTTCCTCCCAAAGACCCCTGCCCACAAGGCTTGGGAGGCTCGACGCAGGCGCAAGGTGCCAAAAGGCTAATTAGCATGAGAAGCCAGGGCAGGCGGGGATAGGGAATGAATACGTAGAGGCGCTTGTAGAATATTGATAGATTGATTGTAGAAATTCAAGACTGCTTTCCGCTTTGGGTATGCACGATAGCTGGAGAGATCCCCCGTGCATCCAGCGCTGCAATAAAGAATATACCACTTCAAGGAATTTCGGCTTCCATCTTTGAATCAAAACAAAGGAAAGAAACCAAAAGCACCTTCCCCCCCCATCCACCCTCTTCCACCTCCTCCCCCCGAGCGGCGCAGGGGAATGGGGGTTATGGTCACTCTACCGCACTTCTTCTCTGCCGCTCCTTCTCGGTCACTCTCGTCCCCTGTGTTGTGGGGTCCCACCTGGAATACACAATAAATGTGGAAGACATTATGAAAATGGGCCCGACAGCAGAGGGCTTGTACTAATAAAGAAGGAGGCTGCTGATAAACCCCAGGCAGTAGGACCAAATGAGGTATTATCAAGAAGTGTTCAGAGAATCCAGCCTGCAGAAAATGCTACAGTGCCAACCCTCAGTAGCCTTACAAGCTCAGACAAAGCCAAAAATGATAACATAGCTGAGAATAATATATGGGGAATCATGAATGCCAGCTACCAACTATTAAACAAAATAAACCCAAATAGGACAGAACATTGCTGGTTATGTTTTAGTATAAGGCCCCCATATTATGATGCTATAGGGGACTTTGGGGAGCCCACCCGCACAAACGAGAGCAACCCTCTACAATGCAATTGGGGAAGAGATATAGGAGTAACACTAACACAAGTCACTGGAGGTGGTAGGTGTGCGGGCACGGTTCCTGGGGGGAAGCGCCACCTATGGAACATCACGGAGAATGGGAAACAATCAGCTGAATGGTTAATCCCGGCTAACAACGCTGGGTGGGTTTGCTCGTCAGTAGGTGTAACTCCTTGTCTATCGCTACAACTCTTTAATGCGTCTCATGATTTCTGTATACAGGTAATAATTATACCAAGGATTTTATACCATTCTGAGGATTATATGTATACTCAGCACACGGCAGCAAATTATCATTTGGAAAAAAGGGAATCGTTTACAGCTTTAACTCTGGCCACTTTAAGAATCTTGGGAGGAGCAGGGGTCAGTACTGGAGTTGCTTCATTAGTCAAGCAAAATCAAGAGTTCACCTCTTTACGCATTGCTGTGGACGAGGACCTGGCCCGGATTGAACAATCTATCTCAGCCCTGGAAAAATCTGTTAGGTCACTCTCAGAGGTAGCGCTACAAAATCGTAGAGGATTAGATTTGGTATTTCTACAACAGGGCGGGTCGTGTGTAACCCTGAAAGAAGAATGTTGCATGTATGCTGACCATTAGGTTTGTCAGACATTGGAACAGGCTGCCCAGGGAAGTGGTGGAGTCACCATCCCTGGAAGTCTTTAAAAGACGTTTAGATGTAGAGCTTAGGGATATGGTTTAGTGGGGACTGTTAGTGTTAGGTCAGAGGTTGGACTCGATGATCTTGAGGTCTCTTCCAACCTAGCAATTCTGTGATTCTGTGATTCATACTGGAGTGGTAAGGGATACCATGGCCAAGCTCAGGGAAGGATTGGAGAGGAGAAAACGGGAATATGAAGACCGACAGAACTGGTATGAATCTTGGTTTAATTATTCACCTTGGCTTACTACTTTACTATCAACTATAGCAGGACCCTTATTGTAATTAATAGTAGCGCTAACTTTCGGGCCATGTATTTTTAATAAACTGATTGCGATTGTAAAAGGTCGTTTAGAAGCGGCACATCTAATGCTCATGCGTGCCAAATATGAACCAATAAGTACCAACGAAGGAATCGAGGAAACATTGGTTCTTAGCAGCCAGGCATTGCAGAGATTCAGTGAACAAAAAGAGGGACCAAAAGAAAAAGGAGGGATTGTAATACACAATAAATGTTTGTTCATTGTCTTTTGTATTATAAAATCTGGTACACTCCAGGAAGTGTAGGAAGATTAGATATTAAGCCTTTTAAGGTAACTATAACCAACCCGGGTGCACCAACGAGAATTAAACAATACCCCCTGTCTGAGGAAGGCAGACAACGGTTAAAGCCTGAAACTCAAAGGTTGTTACAACAAGGGTTGCTAGAACCTTGTATGTCCCCGTTTAATACTCCAGTAGTACCAGTGAAAAAGAAAGATGGCAAATATAGATTGGTACATGATCTAAGAGAAATCAGTAAGAGAACCGTGACCAGATTTCCTGTTGTGGCAAATCCCCATACCCTATTAGGTCAATTGCACCCAGATGATCAGTGGTATAGCGGAGTGGATTTAAAGGATGCATTTTGGGCATGTCCTCTGGAGGAAGGTAGTAGGGATTATTTTGCCTTTGAATGGGAAGACCCAGATACCCACCGAAAGCAACAATTACGGTGGACTGTCCTTCCTCAAGGATTCACTGAATCACCTAATTTATTTGGACAAGCCCCGGAGCAAATTTTACAAAGCTACGATAAGCCACCAGGAGTAACATTAGTACAGCATGTAGGTGATTTGTTATTAGCAGGGAGAGACGAAGATACTGTTAGGCAGGCCAGCATACAGCCGTTGAACTTTCTTAGCCTGCAGGGACTGAAAGTCTCGAAATCGAAGCTGCAGTTTGTAGAACAAGAGGTAAAATACTTGGGCCACCGACTAAGTGAGGGAACTAAGAAATCAGACCCAGACAGAATCAGTGGGATATTGGCTTTAATGACCCCATGAACTAAGAGGCAGGTACGACTGTGGTGTAATTGCCTGAAGTAACTAGGAGAATAAAACTAACATTCACATTTTTAAGGAAAAGGTACAGCACTGAAGAGGCTTTCAGGGCAGGCACTTTTTGCCACCCTGAGACAAAGACATGTCATGTTTTGACAAATGCTGTACCCTAGATCATTATAATACCAAAACACACCTCCATCCCAAAAGCTACCCGCCTCCAAGGTGCGACCACCCCTCACCGAGCATGCGCCCTGAATTTCTCGGAGCCTATTACTTTAAACGGAGACGGGAGAACTTTACACCAATCATAACTAAGAGATGCTTGACTAGAGCCACTCAAGCTCCACCTAAAGGATAGAAAATAAGATAAATTGGCCCAAGAGAGAGGGGATGTCAGGGAAGATACCACCGTCAGGGGAGATACCATCCCGAGGAAATACAACATCCTTAGGACCTCCTGACTCCTGGGATCAGTCGACGGGCTGAGCCTCTCTTCCCCCCCCCCCCATGGGGACGCCTTTGGGTGAGATCTGAATACTTGCTTATAAGTCTCTCTAGAGTCTTTGATCTTTTTAACGCGTTTATTTCTAGGCCGTGCACCTGTAACGCCTGTAACACCTGTGTATTTCATGCACGCTAGCTTGTTTTTGTCACTACCGCTGGCAATCCAAAAGAACCTGATTATCTGTTGCTGTAATAAACCATACTTGATTGCATTGTCATAGCTCTCATTAAGTGCAACGAGGGTAAGGGTGGTTATCCGTGATAGTTCAGTGTTCTGAATCCAAGCAGACCCCCAGACGGTTAATGCGTTTTTGGTGAATGTCCGACCGGTTCAGTACCCGGAATACGACCGGGCCCGTAACGGTTAATCAGCTACACCCCTAAACGCGACATACGACAACTATTAGGGTTGACTGGCTATTGTAGACAATGGAGTGAAGATTACAGCGGCAAAGTTACATTTCTTTCTAAGAAATTGACTAAGGATGGGTTGCTAAAATGGACCAAAGAAGACGAAAAACAATTAGAAAAATTGAAAGAAGAATTAGCACGCCCTCCAGCGTTGAGTCTTTCGGATTTGAGGAGACCGTTTTTCTTATTTGTTAACAGCACTGAGGGCACTGCAGATGGAGTATTAGCCCTAGAATGGGCAGGGAGTAAAAAGCCTGTGGCTTATCTATCTAAATGGCTGGACCCGGTTAGTCGGGGCTGGCCAAGTTGTTTACAGGTAGTAGTAGCAGCTGCTTTATTAGGAGAAGCAGCACAGAAAATTACCTTCGGAGGAGAGATCAAGGTGATATCCCCACACAATATCCGGGGAGTACTACAGCAAAAAGCAGAAAAATGGTTCACAGATGCCAGCTTACTAAAATATGAAGGAATTTTAATTTCCTCCCCAAAACTAACATTAACAACAACTTCCCTACAAAACCCTGCTCAGTTTCTTTATGGGGAACCGAACGAGCCCTTAGAACATGATTGCCTCCAAAATACAGAAGAGCAAACAAAACTGAGACCTGATTTGGAGGAAGAAGAGTTACGTATAGGGGAACAGATATATGGAGATGGTTCTTCACGAATAGCGGGACGGAAGCGCAAATCGGGGTACGCATTAGGGAATGGGAAAACTTTTGAAATAATTGAATCCGGACCTTTAAGTCCAAGTTGGTCTGCCCAGGCTTGCGAATTCTATGCTGTACTACGGGCCTTAAGACTGTCAAAGGGCAAAAGTGGCACAATATATACAGATTCAAAAGACGCATGCGGGGTAGTACATACATTTGGTAAAATATGGGAAGAGCGAGGGCTCATCAATTCACAGGGAAAGGGATTAGTACACCAAGAACCGATTACCCAAGTCTTACAGGCTATCAGAGGACCTAAAGACATTGCTGTAGTACACGTTAAAGGACACCAGCGGGGCCTCACCCCTCAGATCACAGGGAATCATTTGGCACACCAGGAGGCTAAAAGAGCGGCACTAATGACCGTGCGAATTCTAAAAACAAGGGAAGACTGCTCAGACTGCAGGAATGATTTAAGGAAATTTCCATGCTATGATTACGAATGGGAGGACGGGAAGAAATAGTCACATTGTTCCCATCATAGGCCAATTTATACTCTGCTTAGCTTCACATTACAAGAAAAGAGCAAAATGATTCAAATGGGAATAAAAGAAACAGATGAAGGCAAATGGGTGCTACCCGACGGACGGGAAATGCTTTCAAAATCCGCAGCTCTGAGGCTATTACAAAGGTTTCACAAAAACACCCACTGGGGAACTCAAGCATTGGTGGATCAATTTGCAATAAAGTATATGTGTCTTGGAATGTATAATATAGCAAAACGAATTGTAAATGATTGTTTAACTTGCAGAAAGGTAAACGCCCAACACTTGAGAGAAAAAGTATCGGGAGGTCGGGAATTGGCTCACCGACCATTTGCTAAAATTCAACTGGACTTTACAGACCTCCCAAAAACAGGGAGGTTCAAATACCTATTCGTGATTGTAGATCATCTTACACATTTTGTTGAAGCTTTTCCGACGGCAAGGGCCACGGCTCAAACCGTGGGAAAAATACTACTTGAGAATATTATTCCTAGATATGGAATTGTAGAAACAATTGACTCTGACCGAGGCCCTCATTTTGTCTCCAAAGCGTCTCGAGAGACTATGAAAGCTCTAGGAACAAGCTGGGAATACCACACTCCGTGGCATCCCCAAAGTGCTGGAAAGGTAGAGCGAATGAATGGCGACATTAAAAAACAACTAACTAAACTAATGCTGGAAACAAAAGCTTCTTGGGTAAAATGTTTACCTCTTGCACCGTTAAGCATACGGACACAGCCCAGGACTGAGGTAGGAATTTCTCCTTTTGAAATGCTATATGGTATGCCCTATGGCTTGGAATTGCCACTTGATCGCCCCCAATTACAGGATGCCCAGTTAAGACCTTATTTAATACAACTCATGAACCAACGGATAGAGCTCCGGGCAAAAGGTTTGGTAGCGCAACGCCCTCCGTTAGACACAGCAATTCACAAGATAAAACCCGGGGACAAGGTTTTAATTAAGACTTGGAAAGAGACGTCTTTAACACCACGATGGGAAGGCCCCTACCACAGAAACGGCCGTCCCGACAGCGGAGAAGGGGTGGACTCATGCCAGCCGCGTGAAAGGACCAGTCCACGAGGATAAGTGGGAAGTAGCGCCAGGACCTGAGGACCTGAAACTGACACTGAAACGGACTCCAGAAGTATTGTGTGCTGGCTGTGTATCGTGGGAGGGGGTGGAAACACCACCCACGGGATGCAGTCCTTGATGAACTCATCCGGCGTGGGCTTCCCACAGGCAGCAGCTCTTCCAGAACCGCTCCAGATATGGGTCTGTACCACGGGCTCCATCCCTCAGGAGCAGACTGCTCCAACCTGGCTCCCCCACGGGCAGCAGCTCCTGCCAGCTCACCTGCTCCTGCGTGGGCTCCTCTCCACGGGCTACAGCTCCGGCCCGGAATCTGCTCGGGCAGGGCTCTGCCACAGGCCGCAGCCTCCGTCGGTGCAGGGCCACCTGCTCCACCGTGGGCTCCTCCACGGGCTGCAGCGTGGAACCCTGCTCCACCATGGGCTGCAGGGGGACAGCCTGCTTCACCACGGGCCTCCCCACAGGCCGCAGGGGACTTCTGCTCCATGCCTGGAGCACCTCTCCCCCTCCCCCTCCCTCTTCACTGCCCTTGGCGCCTGCAAGGCTCTTCCTCGCTCCTCTCACTCTCGCAGCTGCTGTGTGGCGCAGCGTTTTTTCCCCTGTCTTAAACCTGCTCTCACAGAGGCGCAAAACAACATCGCTTAGTGGCTCAGCTCTGCAAACCAGCGGGGCCCTTCCCAACCACGGGGCAGCTTCCAGATCCTGCTCACAGCAACCACCCCTCCGGCCCCCCGCTCCCAAGCCCTTGCCACGTCAACCCACGCCCCCCTCTCACCTGATTGGTCTGATCCTGCATGAGCCCCGCCCCTCCTCTGGGGCTGGGCCACGCCCCCTGCCGCGGGGCTCTCCCCCCTCCGCTGGAGAGGGGCGTGGCTCAGCGCTCCAAGCACAAGCCCCGCCCCTTCTCCCTCTCCCCACCAATCGCAGCGCTTCCAGGCAGGGGCGGGGCCGCGGTTGGGGGCAATAAAGGGGCTTTTCCCAAGGGGGGGCAGCCATGTTGTTGACGTCGTGAGGTGTCGGGGCGGAGGTCTGGGGACCCTTGGGGGGAGGGGGGCTCTTGGGGATGGTTGGGGGGAGGGCTTGAGGGGGAGGGGGCAGGGCTGGGGGGTCCTGGAGGCTTTTGGGGGGCAGTCTAGGGGCCCTTGGGGGGTTTGGAGGCGCTTTGGGAGGGGTGCTGAAGATGTCTGGGGGTCTCTCAGGGGTTTCAGGGGGGGCTGGGTGATTTGGGGGAATCTGGGAGGGCCCTGGGGGTTCAGGGGAGTCCTGGGGGGGGGGTTGGAGGGGTCCTGGAGGCATTTGGGGGGCCCGAAGGGGCTCTTGGGGGGGTTGGAGGAGCCATGAGGGGATTCGAGAGGGTCCTGGGGATGCTTTGGGGACACGGAGAGGTTGGGGGGGGCTGGGTGTTTTGTGCGGGGGCCTGAAGGGGGCCTAGGAGGAGTTGGGGAGGTCCTGGGGGTGTTTAGGGGCGCTCTGGAAGATGGTTGGGTGGCCAGGGGGTGTTTGGGGGGAGCCCTGAGGGGTTTTGGGTGGGGGCCTGAATTGTTGGGGGGGCCCCTGGGGGTTTTTGGGGGTACCTTTTTGGGGGTCCCCAGGCTCCGGAGGCGCCTCAGGCTTCCCGCCCTCGCTGAGGCGGCAGCTCTCAGCCAATCAAGGTGCGGCTGCTGCCCGCCCCGCTTCCTGAGTGGCTGCCACTTCCCGCCTCCAGCCATCACCAGCCAATCAGGGGCGAGGGTTTTCCCGCCCATCGCCCCCTCCGCCGCTTTCCCTCCTCTCCCAAATGGCGGCGCTCACGGGCCGCGGCTGAGGCGCTGAAGAGCCGCCGCCGCCTCGTCCAGGCGTCGCAGCCCTGCTGCAGCCTCCCCGGCCGGCCCAGTAACCCGTTTTCACCCGTTTTTGGCCTTTTTCTGCCGGTGTTCTTCTTTGCTTTGGTTGTGGGGCCCAGGGGGCAGCGCTGTGAGCAGAGGCGTCCCCTCACGGAGGCTTTCCCCAGACGCGCGGCCGCCATTTTGAGGCCGGAGAGGTGCCGCTGGTTTGCATTTGTATTCCCTTTACAGTTGCCCTCCCCCAGAAATAACGGCGGGGGTGGTCTCTGGCTGAGGGGGGGCCGCTAAAATGCGTGCAGAAGCCAGCGTTTGGGGAATTGGAAAGCTCTGACAACCCGAATGTGCTGGGTTTGGTCGTGAGCCGCAGGCTGTGGTGCGTGGCTAAGCCCCATTTGTCGTTTTGGTGAGTGAAAAGCCGAGAAAGGCAGAGAGGGAGCGGGTGAGAAAGGAGGTCACGTTCTGCTTGGGGTGGTTTTCTTTGCTTTTGCTTGTCCTGGGTAATTTGTGGCTGCGTTTGCCGGCTGCCACAGCTGCTCCTCCCCATGCCCGTGCAGGGCAGCCCCAGCCTTGGGGAGCCAAAAGTTGTGATTGTGGGGGAGGAAAACAGAAACCAAAACCTGTCTCTGCCATCTCCAGCCCTCCGTGTCCATACCCAGCACCAACTCTTCTGGAGCTTTTCCGAGTCAGCAATGAGTGTGTGAGAAACACTCCGTAGCCAATAACTTAGGCTCAGGCGAGGATCTCAGTGAAGTAGCAATTTATTCGCGATTGCAATGGCGGGCGCCCCACAAGCAGGAGAGAGCGCATCTACTAGTTCCAAAACACAGTTTGTATACCTTTTGATGGCAGGACCCTCCCCTGTTTCCCCACTGAGGGGGTAATCCAGATTCACAATCTATCTAATGCTTCACAAACAATGCATGGCCTTCAGTCGCTGGCCTGTTAAATTTCAAATTTCTTTTGACATTTTTACTGCTTGAAGTGGTCATGCTTCTTCACTTATCTGACTTGACACCGTGATTTTCACCTAATTGTCCTAAGGAGTCTGATTGTCTGCATTTTACAAGGTCGCCTGCTAAACTTTCTTATCACTGTAAGCATATCTCAGTACCACATTCCCTCCTTCTAAACAATGTAACTCTGCAAAAACACTTCAGTTCCCACAAGTGGAAAAGCCCTTTCTTGACCTATTTTGCCTCCACTGAACAGGGCTTTGCTTGGCAGTAGGAATACGTAGAGAACTGTTCAGGATGTGCAACCATTTTCCCTACAAGGGATAGGGGGGTGGGGGAGGTTTCCACATGCTGCTGGTGGCGTCGGTGTCTTTGCGGCTGGGTTGGCGCAGTGACGCTGGGGTTAAAAAGTGATGTTGAAGAACTGCAGCAGGTGAGAGGTTTGTGCTGTGTTGTGTGATTTTGAGGGAAAAACTTTCCGAAAGCCCAGCACGTGGCTGGGTGTGCCCTCAGTGCTGCTGATGGGCTCCCTGGGGGCAGTGGGGAGCTTCTCTGGGTCCTGGGGGTCCCTGGGGACAGCAGGACCCCTGGGTGGTGGTGGCAGGACGTGGTGTCTGCCCCCAGTTCTGGGCCCGTTCCTGCCCCAGACCACCGGTGAGTGTCCTGAGGTCCCTGTGCGTGGTGTCCCAGCCCACCTGGGTCCCTCGGGCTGCACTGCCCTCGTGTGTCAGCAGTTTTGGGGTCACCCAACTGGGAGGTGCTGGGGGAAGCTGTGGTCGCTGGAGCCGTTGGGGTGGGTGACACAGCTGTGCTGTGGCCAGGCAGGGTGACAGCGTCGCCAGCGTCACCAGGCGCTGGTCCCACCTCAGCTGTGCTCCCGGACACCTCCCAGCCTGCAGGTCCCTGGGTTCGGGTTTAGGGTTAGGGTAGAGGTTAGTGCTAGGGGTAGTGGTTTGGGAAAGGGGTTGAGGGGCAAAGTTCTGGGTTGGGGATTATGGTTTGTGATTATTTCTTCGGGATTTAGAGTTGGAGTGCAAGAATACGGGTTAAGTTTGGGGTTTATGCATGGGGTTAAGTGTTAGGGTGAAAGGCTTGAGTTCTGTTTTGGCATTGAGGGATGGCAGGTATCCTTAGGGGAGGGGTTAGAAGGTGTAGGATTGGGTTTTTGGTTGAGATTATGGGTAGGGCTTCCTGTTGGAGGTTAAGGTTCATGGTTTGGGTTTTGGCATGTTTTTGGATTTGGGGTTATTTTGAGTTTGGCCTTTGGGTTAGCAGTTAGGGTTGAGGGACAGTAGGGACTGGGACAGTTAAGAACGAAACGTGACGGGTGAGCTCGTAGAAGGAACCATTCTGGCACTGCAGCCACGGCCCCAGCGCTGGCGAACTTGATACGGAGCCATTTTGCGCCCTCTTCCCCCCAGGGGAAATCTTAGGTTGACTTCTTAAATGTTTTGCAGCCTGGAAGTTGTCCCCAGAAGGTAGACACGCGCACACCCCCCCAAAAGGAGATGCCCATCTCCTCCGTGGTGCTGAGGCAGCAGCACGTGGAGAGCAAGAGACTGGGCTCCGGTCCTTCAGCCATGGTTCAGGTAAGCCAGCTCTAAACACCCCTTTCCTATTTCCTGGAGGAAAGAGCCTATTTTGTCCTTTCTTCTCTCCCGTCACTTGGTGTCTGAGCAAATTGCTCCCGCTCTGCTCTCCCAAAGTGGCCAGCAGTGAGGAGAGGAGGGAGGGAGGGCTGAGAGGGTGTCAAGATGAGAACATCCTTGCTCCATCTCTCAGAGCAGGGAAGCACCAGGACGAGGCAGGAGGGGGCACTGCCACGGCAGAAGGGGAGAAGCCAGCACAGAGGAAGAGCTTTTCCAGGAGAACTGAGGGGGGAGAAACAGAGCTCCTCCACCTGCTGCTCCTCGTCCTCCCCTGCCCCAAGAGGTGCTTGAGAGAGCCTTCCGCCACTGGGATGAGGATTTGGGGGGAGTCGAGGCAAAATGAAGACAGGAGGCCTCAGGGGGAGCGTTAAGAAAGCCCCCTGGAAATAGGCGAGGAAAAGATTTGTGCCCTCAACTCTGCCACTTCCCTCGGGCTGATGAGGAAAAAGCACTCACCAGAAAGGGTGCAGAGGGCTGCGAAAACACAGTCAAGAAACAGAGCAAAAAGAAATACGAGCAGGTCCGGGGAAAAAATACAGAGAGAAATGTCAAGGGAAGACGGGAAAGCTAAGTAAGGTTAGAGGGTTCGCAGCAAACGGTAGCTGATTCTTTGCTGGGAGTTTCAGATGCGGGGCTCAGGGGCAGAAGCATTCAGTACTTGGACTAAGCTGACCATCAAAGCCTGCAGTTTGCCATCAAAAGCCACCGATGAGCCTTTACCCAAACAAGGCTAGCCATCAGAAGTCGAAATTCTTGAGCAATAGAATCCCCCTCAAACCCAAGTGAGTCTGAAGTGCCGCAATTGCTGTACAGAATTTTACTTGACAAGCAGAAGCACTTGGAAAAATCATTTTAACTTGCAGGTTCTGTTGTGAAAGCGTCCAGCAGGATGGAAATGGTGCTGTCTTTTTCTCCCCAGCTGCCGTCGCATCCTCTCCTTTCCCCTCCAGGGATGTGCAGGTTTTCTCCACGTTGCTCTGGGGGCAGCTTCCCAGCTCTTGTCCCAGCAAGGGGAGGTTCCTGGCCATGGAGGCCGTGGAGAAGGTCCCTCAGCTGGAAACATCGTTGTGTTTTCCTCCACTGTCTCGCCGTCCTCTGTCAGATGGATTTCTGTGAAGGGAGTGAGACTGAGCAAAAACTGCTACAGGTTCTTGGGGCTCTTTGCCCACACGTGGACCCCGCGGATGGCTTCAGGTCCCGCCGTTTCCCTCCCTCTGCTCACCCCATCCCCAGACCCGGCCAGCAGCAGGGTTCAGCTCTGCCAGGCCCACCCACAAAGCCCCTCTCTTCCCACCCGGCCTGGAAACCAGCACCCAGCTGCAAACACACACTCTCCTCTCGGGCCAAGAGCAGGCTCCTGCTTCCTTAGGCCTTCTAAATGCTGCCAAATAACGTGTCTCTGCTGTGTCTGCGTGGCAACAGAAGGGAGCTTGAGGGACTTGAGGCTAGCCATGGAGGAGCCCAAGGTTCCTCTTGGATCGAGCCAACCCCCGGCTCCAAACTGAGATCTCGTTGGAGAGGCCCCACTGTCCCCAGAACTACTTGCCTCCAAGGCTTGAGCCCCCAAAGGAACAGGGATGTGGATCACTCACCTGTTTTGCCACCTCTGACGGCGTTCTTGCAGCTCCGAGCAATCAAAACTCGGGTCACCTTGGACTGGGTGGCGGTGGCGGGAGCCTGGGTTTGAGCTCTGGTGGCTGAGGATGCAGTGTCAGCCTACATCCGGGTGGTCTGGCTCTGATAGGATAAGGGCACAGCTCCAAGGACAAAGGTTTGGACTTTGGCATTTTCTGCTTCTTGGGCGGACTGGCTCTTTTTTGCCTTTGGCAATGGCGTGCAGGGCCTGAAGAGGAGCTTCGGTGGTTGATGTTGAGCAGAGCTGGCCTCCTGGTGCATGTCTGTCCCAGTGGGAGAGGCATCGCTGGGCTCCTTGGGCAGGCTGGCTCTCTTACCTACGGGCAGCGGCGTTGAGAGCCTGGGCAGGAGCTTTGCTTCTTGAAGTTGCGCAGAGCTGGCCCCCTGGTTGTATCTGTGTCCCAGAAACAGAGGGGTCGCTGGGCTCTTGGGCAGGCTGGCACTCACACGTACAGCGCACGGCGTCGGGAGCCTGGGTTTGAGCTTTGGCATTTGCAGTTTTGAAGAGCTGGCCCCCTGGTCCGTCTGTGTCCCAGTAGTAGCGGTTGTCGTCGCTGGGCTCCTGAGGCATGCTGCCCTCCGAGCTCGGCAGGGACAGCATGGGCACGATGGGTGTTTCTAGCGGGCCTGGGGCTTTCTGAGATTCGGGGCGCTTCACTCGCTCCGTCTCTGGCAGGGCTTCCAGGCTGGATAGCTTCCTGACTTCAGGAGGGGCTTTTGCTGCTTTTTGGCCCTTGCTCTCCTGACATTTTCCACATCTTTCAGCCTTTGCCCGGCCCTGGTCTTGCACCGGTTGCTGTTTCGGGCTCTTGTTTCCATTTCCTCCTGGGCTCTGTTTTGGGCGCAGCTCCTGTCTGCAGCTGGTTGTGCAAAAGCTCCTTTATGGCAGGAGGCAGCTTGGGCATCAGCGGCAGCCTGCCGAAAGGACAGAGCCAAAAGAATTCCTCCACCTGCACGACAGGAAGGGTGGCAGTTCAGGCCGTTTCTCTGGAATCGGGAAGGAGAGATGTCAGAAGCAAATTTCCATGACTCTGCTGTAGCCGGGACACGCCGGGTGCTGAGGCCTCCTCCTGCGCTGTCCCAGGGGCCGCTGTGCTCCCCTCCCAGCCTCCATCTGCAGGGGCCTCGGCCCTCCTTGGCACCAGCCTCAGCCGGCTCAATCTTAGGCCGTGACGTGGTTTGGGGGCCAAGCTCTGGCAGAGAGGAGCTGGGTACAGCCAATTTAGGGGTGTTTTGGATCCCCAACCTCCTGCAGCACCCAGGGACAGGCACCTTGGGCACGTCACATACCAGGGCTCCATTGTGGAGGCCCGGAGACAAGAGGCTGTGCTGAGCTGGCATGAAGCTGTGGCACAAGAGGAGCCAGCAGCCGCTTTGTATCTCTCACCTTGGCTGGAAGACGACAACACAGCCCGTTCCTTCTCCTGCCTGTCATCCCTGCGGGCCTTGAGACGCTCCCCGGGTGATAGCTGGGGCGCTTTGTCCATTATATAGCTGGCAAAAGAAGAGATCGGCGTGACTCAGGGCACCACCACTCCCCACGCTCACCAGCTCACGGACACATTTGGCAAGGAGCAAACGCTACCGAGCCCGAGCAGCGGCCACAGCCACAAACATACTCACTGGGGGAAGATGATTGCACGGCCAGAGAAGGTCAGGGAGGCCACAGCTGACACCCGGGACACCACCATGTCCGTCAGCTGGGGAACCTGCAGGGGAGGAGCAAGGAGATGGCAAATGTCCTCTGCCTGGCCTCCACTAGGTCCTGAAGGAGCCCAGGGCAGCGGGAGCCAGCAGGACCGCAGCTCTTGGCCACCCCAAGAGGCTGGCCAAGAGCTCCAAGCCAAGAGGTCTTGCTGGGCCAAGGGCAAGCATTGCTGCTGCCCAGGCCGTGGGGAAAACAAAACCCTCACCTTGAAAAGAGCCTTCTGAAGGCTCCCCTGTTCTGACAGGCTCTCCAAGAAGTCACGATAGAACTTGATTTCTACCCTCGTGCCTTCGATGCAGAGCACCCCCATGTCCTTCAGGACAAGGGCGATGTTGTCCCCCTTCCCCAGGCTGCGAGAGATGAGGGACGTGGTGCCTTGGATGCAGCTCTCCACCTTCTTCCAGGACACGGAGGCAGCTGCAGCCACCTCAGGGAGATGGAGGGGCTCCAGCTCCTTATGGCCTGGAAAACGACACGAGAGGGATGGAGTCGGTCACCAGCGGCCCTTCCCCGCGTGTTCCCTAGTGCTGCTCATGGCAGTCGTCACCCAGAAAGGCTTCAGTTTGGGACCTGCTCCGTGCAGGCAGTGCTTTGCTTCTGAGAAGCACCTGAGATCCATGCAGCAAGGGATTCCTGCACCCTCTTACCTGGCAGGTACTCCTTGTCGGCTGTGAGGCTGTGGGCAACGATGAGGCTCCTGGCCAGGCGGAACGTGGGCCACTGCACCGTAAGGGACTTGTTCCCAACCTCGACCCGTTTAGAAACAACGGCAAAGCAGACAAGAGTGGGAATTCGGACGCCCTGCAAGTGGCAGAGAACGGAAGGGCCGAAGGTTAAGGATCAGCCGGAGGTGGTCTCATCCAGGAACGGTGCTTCGGGCCCTGCTGTGCACTTCCCGCTGTTGGGAGCCAGGCTGAGAGGACCCAGGGGCTCCCAGCAACTGGGGTGAGCCCTGAGATACCACACCAACCTACCAGAAGCAACACCGCACTTGTGCGATACCTGTGGGTCCCTCGGTGGGGCCTTTTGGGGTGAGTTTCCTGCTTTTAAGGAGGGGAATAAGGGGGACGGGGGGTGCCAACCCACCTGGCCCAGCTGGAGGTGTTCTTGGATGTAGGATGACACAGCATCCCAGATAGAAAGATCGCTCTGGAAGGCAAGGAAAATCAGGTCACATGCTGCTTCTGGTGGCTGCCAGCCTTCCAGCACCCCCACCCCCGTGTTTTGTGGCAGAGGAAAAGAGCCGGTCACATCTCCGTCCCCAAACGGAGACCCCCCGAGGTTGACCACAGAGCCAGGTCCTCCCCACAGAAAGCCCCAGACGGGCTCAGCCCGCGTCCTGTAGTGCTGGCGGGGTGCTCGCACCTTGGTCAGTGAAGCCTCATATCGCAGAGACGTGCTCCATAGCACTGTTCTCCCGCAGTCTAACGTGGTCACCTGGTGCGAGCAGCTTGCTCCTTGCTGGCATCAGCCACCTGGGAGCTCCTCCTGCCCGAACGTCTCGGTACCGCTGGCGCAGGACCCATCGCGCAGCCTCTTGTCGATGGCCGTGTCGCGGTGACATCGTGGTGACACGGGCAGTGCTGGCTGCTGCCCGCGGGTGACGGCGGCACCAACAGGCTGCTGCCTGCCCAGGCACCTCTTGTGCTGGGGGGAGGACATCAAAGAGTCGGAGGAATCGGAGGAGTCGCGCAATCGAGTCCTAAAATTGGAGAATTTGGAGAAACTGGAATCATAGGAACAGAATCGCGGAATGGCAGAAATGGCAGAATAGGAGAAATCCCAGAATCCTAGAATTAGAGACATCAGAGCAGCCTCAGAAGTGGAATCGTAGGTGGAGGGAGATTGGTGGGACCTGAGGGGGGGAGGGCGTGGAGCCATGGGGGACACTGGGACATATGGGACTGGGGGGACATTTGGACACGGAGGGGACGTGGGTTGGGGGGAAATGGGGACACAGGGGGGACATGGGGGGGGACTTGGGGCTGGGGTGGGACATGGGATTTGGGGATGCCTAGACGTGGTAGGGACAAGCGGGGGCTCGAGGGGACATGGAGGGGACGTATGGGAGTGAGGCGACATGGGGGGACATTGGGACATACGGGACTGGGGGAACGTGGGGTGTTTTGGTGGAGGGAGGTCTGCAGGAGGTCTTTGGGTTGTTTGGGGAGGCTTGCGGGGGGGCTTGAGAGGATTGGGGACTCCTGGTGGATTGTGGGGGGGAGCTGAGGGGCCCTGTCAGGTTTCTGGAGGGAGTTTGGGGGTGCAGGGGGGTGTTATGGGTGTCTGGGGGGGTGGAGACTCTGGTGAAGGGTTTTTGGGGGATGGGGTGGCGGGGGGGTGTTTGGCGGGGCTCTGGAGGATTTTCTTGTGGGGGTGTTGTGGATGGGGACTTGAGGTGTTGGGGGGAACCCTGAGGGTGTTTGGGCGGAGCCGGGGGGGCTGAGTCAGTTGTTTTCCAAGCCACAGGAATGCCGACTTGGCTCAAGTTAGCTCAAGTTCAGCAGAACTGAAGGGCGACAGACAGCGCGATGTTTCTAATAACAAGATGCTTCAACAGAAGAGAGGGTCGACAGATCACAAGATGTCGTCAATTTTGTCCTCATTATTATAACCACAAGATTTACTCTATCCTAAAGTGAGTTTATACAACGGCATTCCCCCTTTCTGGACAATCTAGTAAATTCTTTTTACTTAGTACGAAAATTTGTCTTCCCGGTCTTATGATATGTTCCCATAGCTTGCCATGCACGTTTGTGGAGGAAGCTAACATGGACGTGCGTTGTAACAACTCCAATTCCGAACAAGCAATACAAAAGACAGTATTAAACTTACACCAACTAATAGGAATAAAACAATACTTGGGTGTCTCGAGGTGTTCAAAATCCCAGTTGCAGTTGGCGACCATCCAGAGTGTATCCCATCAGTTGTGATTTGGGTCTTGTTTTTACTCTCTGCAAAACTCTGCTTACTTCCTTTGTCTCATGATGGCCGGTGATTAGAGTCTTCTCTCCATTTTCCTGAATGCCTTTTAAAATTGTAGTAACTTACGATCCATTGTGTTGTTAGACTTGATCGGCTGGTGGATACCCCTGGTGCCAAATAGAGAAAGTCACAGCCAACGGTTCTGACAGTTACAAAGAGAAAAGTTAGCGTGAGTTTTGCTACGGAGAGTTCTGTTCTCCTTATCTACTTCTACAAAATCACAAGCAGTTCTTAACACGCACAGCCTTGACCAATATACACAAGCACATTCTGGCACTGGAGCCACAGCCCCAGCGCTGGCGAACTTGATACGGAGCCATCTTGCGCCCTCTCGCCCCCCAGGGGAAATCTTAGGTTGACTTCTTAAATGTTTGCAGCCTGGAAGTTGTCCCAGAAGGTAGACACGCGCACACCCCCCCAAAACCAGATGCCCATCTCCTCCGTGGTGCTGAAGGCAGCAGCACGTGGAGAGCAAGAGACTGGGCTCCGGTCCTTCAGCCATGGTTCAGGTAAGCCAGCTCTAAACACCCCCTTTCCTATTTCCTAGAGGAAAGAGCCTATTTCGTCCTTTCTTCTCTCCCATCGCTTGGTGTCTGAGCGAATTGCTCCCACTCTGCTCTCCCATCAAAAGTTGAAATTCTTGAGCAATAGAATCCCCCTCAAACCCAAGTGAGTCTGAAGTGCCGCAATTGCTGTACAGAATTTTACTTGACAAGCAGAAGCACTTGGAAAAATCATTTTAACTTGCAGGTTCCGTTGTGAAAGCGTCCAGCAGGATGGAAATGGTGCTGTCTTTTTCTCCCCAGCTGCCGTCGCATCCTCTCCTTTCCCCTCCAGGGATGTGCAGGTTTTCTCCACGTTGCTCTGGGGGCAGCTTCCCAGCTCTTGTCCCAGCAAGGGGAGGTTCCTGGCCATGGAGGCCGTGGAGAAGGTCCCTCAGCTGGAAACATCGTTGTGTTTTCCTCCACTGTCTCGCCGTCCTCTGTCAGATGGATTTCTGTGAAGGGAGTGAGACTCTGAGCAAAAACTGCTACAGGTTTCTGGGGCTCTTTGCCCACACGCAGACCCCGTGGATGGCTTCAGGTCCCGCCGTTTCCCTCCCTTGGTTTGAGCTTTGGCAGCTGATGCACAGAGCTGGCCCCCTGGTGTGTCGGTGTCCCAGTAGTAGAGGCATCGCCTGGCTCCTTGGGTGGTTTGGCTCTAATACCTATAGGCAACAGCGTGTATAGGGCCTGGGTAGGAGCTTTTGTGGTTGAAGATGTACACAGCTGGCCCCTTGGGCGGTCTGTGTCCCAGAAGTAGAGGGGTCGCTGGGCTCCTTTGGCAGGCTGGCGCTCATACCTATAGGCAACGGTTGTGAAGAGCCTGTGTACGAGCTTTTGGTGGTTGAAGATGAGCAGACGTGGCCCTTTGTGTCGCAGAAGTCAAGGGGTCGCTGGGTGCCTTGGGCAGGCTGGCTCTAATACCTACAGGGCACGGCACTGGGAGCCTGGGTTTGAGCTTTGGCATTTCGCCATTGGAAGAGCTGGCCCCCTGGTGTGTCACTGTCCCAGAAGCAGAGGGGTCCTTGGAATTGGATGCTTCCTCCAGAAGAGATCGGCGTGACCCAGGGCACCACCACTGCCCCCGATCTCACGGAGACACTTTGACGTTGCCATAGAGTCACTGTCCTTAAGGACCATCCTGGGAAGTGGGCGACAAAGAAGCCCAGGCCTCGATGGGGAAGCAGGCGTTGCTTCCCATCCACCTCCCTGGCTGGGCACTCATGGGTGCAAGGGCAAATGCTACCGAGCCCGAGTAGCGGCCACAGCCGCAAAGATGCTCACTCGGGAAGATGGTGACACAGTCAGAGAAGGTCAGGGAGGCCACGGCTGACACCGGGGACACCACCATGTCCATCAGCTGGGGGACCTGCAGGGGATGAGCATGAAGATGGCAAATGTCCTCTGCCTGGCCTCCACTAGGTCCTGGAGGAGCCCAGGGCAGCGGGAGCCAGCAGGACCGCAGCTCTTGGCCACCCCGAGAGGCTGGCCAGGAGCTCCAAGCCAAGAGGTTGGAATCTGAACCCTCTGACGATGTTCTTGCAGCTCCGGGCAATCAAAGCTCGGGTCACCGTGGATGGGGTGATGGCGTCGGTAGCCTGGGTTTGAGCTTTGGCATTTTTGCGTTTGCAAGAGCTGGCCCCCTGGTCTGTCAGGGTCCCAGTAGCAGAGGCGTCGCTGGGCTCCTTTGTTGCCTTCATTGGCCAGTGGCGACCTGGTTCAGGAACGGCACGGCGACCAACCGCAGGCCGCTCGGGCCATCAGCTCACGGACGCCAATGTGGTCGATGGCAAATGGCGTTTATTGCTGAGTTGCACAGTGTTATATAGCTTGGGTTCACAACGACACTTGCGTCTGCTTCCATCATAAACTACACGCTATTGCCTATGAAGGGAGGGGCTCTAGCTTTCCGTACAGCGCGATATCTTCGGGCTGCCAGACCCTACCTACCTACATTTCCCCCCTCCCTATGTGTAACTAAATTAGCTTAAATATAACAATCAAAAAAAACTCTGCTCCTGTCTTAGTTCTATGCTTTACAACAATCTTCGGACGTAGACATCGTAGCTTGAATAAAAAGCATAAGGCACAATAAACAGGAGGAAAACTAGGGGGTAACTGGTCATAATGGGGTGTAACTTGGGATAACTGGGGACTAACACTGAGTAAATACACTCTGAGCAGTTGCTGGTGTGTCTGCCAACATGATGTTAACTTTCTCTAGCTGGCTTTTAACAGAGGACACAAGCGTGTTTAGTATACAAGGTCCAAAGATCAGTGTTAGGATCAATGCGATCGGCCCCTACTAAGGCAGATATCAGGGGGGTTAACCACGGTGAATGGTTTAAACCATGATTCAAACCATCCTTGTTGGGCTTGTCTTGTCACTGGGGTATACGATTACGGGGTCGTCCGATGATCCTGTCCTGTGAACAGAAACTCCCAGTTTCCTTAGTTTTATTCTGAAGGTGTGGTTTGATGGGCTTAAGCGGACGCCATTTGATTCTGCCATCTTTTTCTGACTGCAGCATGCCCTCGCCCTGTCAGACCTGATTTCCACCCTTGTTCTTGTTATATATGGAGTGGTAATTCGTGTCAGAAAAATGGTTGATGTTAATAAAGAAGGGGGAGATTTGGGAATGTTTAGAGGAAACAAGGGTGATTGAGGCGACGCCCTGCCGTTTGGGGTTGCTTGTTTTCTCCACTGTTAATGCATGGAAGTTGCTGGGGGGGTTGCTGGTTAGAACTGTTAACATTTATTGTTGAATGTTATATGATACTAATATTATTAGTGTGATTTCAAGGGTTAACGGAACGTGGGAAAAGCAATCCCGTTTTGTTGCTTTCGGGAACCTTGGTGGGGCAGAGCATGTGCAGAAGAAGAGGAGACAGTCGAAGCCGCTCCTGCAGTCTGGAACAAAAGGTTGCTAATGGTGATGGGGAACCGTGAGCCTTTCACCCACAAGGACCACCACAAAGAGAATTCTGACATGAAGCGGGGATAGGATATCCGTATGTATAGGCATACTGGGGTTTCTTGTAAAGATGATGTAACAGCAATGTCCTCTATAGATTTGGGA